>NC_044307.1:127015945-127353983 GCF_007474595.2 Lynx canadensis | reverse complement strand
GCGCAAAGGCACCAAGTGAAAAATCAAAAGAAGACTTCCAGCATGTCCCATAGATTAGGAAAACATGTTGTTCTTTCCTGACTTTGGAGGAGTCAACAGAGTTCTGATTTTTGTTCATGAGCTGAATCCTAATTCTTACAAAGGAAAGGTTAAGTCGCCATGCCCACTTCCCAAGTCTGAATCTTAACGCTAAATGTAATTGGCATCTATTTTGTATCTTTTATAAACTGTTTGGAGAAAGGTTCTGCCTCTCAATGCAAAGTTATGGGCAACTGCAGTTCCCCACAACTGCCCTCCCTGCCGCTGGATTTTGAATAAGGATTGTGTGAAATTCCAACCTCATTAAATCTGCTGTTTAGTTGCGCTTGTGCAGCCACTGCGAAATCTGCTCGGTCAACCCTCCTGCTTGTGAAACCATTTAAGGCAAAAAGATGCCTGACCATGAGGTGTAATAATACCAAAGTCAGACAGCCACATTCTTTACTACTTAAGATAATTTCTACATTCTTTGCTGATCAAACTAAATCTTTTTTGTTTTGTTTGGTAGATCATTCAGATAAAATGTGGCCTCTTCCAAATATTTAATAGCATGGAGAACCGATAGTAAAAGAACAAAGAAGAAACTTACTTCAATTCAACTACCCTACAAAGGGATACAAAAACAGAGCTAAGATTCCCTTGGTAAAGTACATCACTTCAATTCTAGAAAGAAACTGCCTGACGATACGGCTTGGACAAATTAAGCACAATTTTTTCTATGCTGTCCTACAGTTTCAAGAAAACAGAATCACCTAGAATGATTTTATAGTTTATCCTCTTCTAAAGCAACCCAAGAAGTCTCGTGATGTGTGTGCATGTGTCCATACATGCACGTATGTGTCATCAATGCACATGTCAATGCAAGTGTTAGAAGGTAAATGGTAAATATGTTCTATGAATTGAGATCGTATTTTATTTCACATGATTTGACAGTCTTATATGGCAGCAATCACTGTTTTTTACCTACTTTGGTGACAGTCTAAATCATCAGTGACCTAGATGGGAAAGATTTTATAGCCATACTGAAGCCTTCAGTCATCCACTTGTGTTGTGCCGAATGGTTTTAACTCCAAAATAGATTGTTAGAAGGTATGAGATTTCCAAAAGAGTCATTTGGGACTGGACCTGTAGATTCTTCCACGTCCTCTTATCACCCCCTGTTTCTTCACAAGTATTATGATATCACTTTTGTTATTCACAATACTACAAATATGTGCACATTTTAAGTTTAAAAAGTTATATATCTGACCCATATTAGCGACATCCTAATAATTTACATGAAAGTAAATCTTGATTTCTCAGAAAATATTTTTTAAAGCTCTTTAAAGTATATGGATTTTTAAAAAGCCAATTATTGGCAATGTGTGAGATGGTTTAATAGAATAACTGGAATAGTAGCTATGTACATTTTTGCTTACACATAGTATTACATAAAAGCTGTGGCAAATGAAGAAAGGAGCAAGTCAATCCAACATGTCCACACACACACCCATCTGAATAGATTATAAAATATGTCGTTATAAAAATGTCACTTGATAAGACATCATAAAATCTACAAGATGTTTTAATATGCAAAAACAAGAGAAGCAAGATAGAAAAGTTCTAAAAATTAAAAGGAGATTTAATTTATGCAGATTCAGAATGAGGGCAATTTTTCTACATTTTTATTTTTAATAAGTTACTTTGCCTTCTTTTTTTATATGGTAAAATGTCAATTTTAGGAAACTTGACACGTTTTAAATAATAATAAAAACTAATAACAGTTACATAAAGAAAAGTTTAAAATTTAATAATCCTGAATTATATAAAGATATTCTTATGAGATCTTCCATATGATGTCTTCATGTGAATGAACTTCAGGTAATCATAAAAAGGGGAAAAATAAAATATAAATGCCTTTATGAATAGATGTAAACTACTGAAGAGACATTGTACAAAATGTTATATTTGGGGGAACATTGAATGGGATCTAGACGGCTTTGTTTTAATTATCCGATGAATTTCTTTTATCCTCAAAACAGATTTATGCATTGAGAAGTTGAAGCCATTGCATTATCTCTTTTTCTCATTTTATGAAATCTGAAGAGTATCCAGCCAATGTTTTGTTTAAAAAAATGAGAAAAGATTTGGATGGGTTTTGTTACTTTTCTCTTACAATGAAAACCAGATAGACTGATCATACACACAGAACAATATTCAACAAATATTCATTTATTGTCCACCCATATGCAGCACTTTTCAAGGTACTAGACATAGTGACTTATTAAAACTACCACTGTCGGCCAGTAGCTCATGATGTAGTTTGAGATTTTTAAAAGCAAATCAGTAAACATCATTGAATTGAGCGAGTGAACAGAATTCCATTGGATATAATGGTTGTTAAGAAGGTAAAGGAATCAACTTTAAGGCAGCAGAAAAAGAAAATAACCTTTATAAAGGAAATTCCTGAGCAAATAAAATTCTAAACATGCAAAAAAAGTCAGTCATATGGAGAGGTCAAGACTGGTAATTTGGGGTGAGTAAGGGTGAGAAATAGGTATTGTTTCATTTTATTTTTTCCCAATTTCCAATTCACAAATATCAACTATAAAACTTTCTAATGCCTGAGGGACACGATGCAAAGATACAGTTCTAACTTCTACAAAATAAAGAAAATGTCTCTATAATAAATCACAGATTGTAGGTATCTTCATAAGTCTTGTCAGACATGACCCACTGAAAATAGTTATAGATCATTTCTGGAACAGATGATATTACAGAAAAATGGCTGTTAGATTGACAGATAGATACACGCATATACATACATGAAACATGGACAGACAGCTTGTGTCGCAGCTCGCAGCTCTTAAGTTTTAAGCAGTCTCTACAGAGTTCACATGAAAGCCATGGTGACCACATTGTATAAACAAAGAAAACTAATAAAGGGTTTGGCTTTAGCTTGAAGGTTCTTCTGCCATGGAGTAATTTTCCTATGATATATACTTAGCCCTTGTTATGACCTAATTATGCATAATTCTTTTGGAATAGGATCATTACAACTATGATTACAAGCTCAGCAATCATTTAAAGATATTCACCAAAGACATACATGTGGCTAAGTAGGGACACAGAGTCTGCATCCAATTTGATAACCACAGAAAAAGTCAGAATGAAAATAACTTTTGAAAATAATATTTTGGTTTATCCTAGATTGAACCAAGATTGACACAAACACTGGAGTTTTCAGATATTTAAAGAAAAACAAATAGTCGACTTTTAAGGCATGATGCCCAGAAATTATACAAGCTAATAATAATACAGGGGATCATTGAAGGGAAAGTCACAGTTTTGTCTGATCCTTGGTTCCATCAGACATACTTAGGGAGATGGAAAGGTCTCCAAGGAGCAAATAGCCTCCCCTACATAGATCTGGAAGACTATCTGGCAGTGTAGCTCAGCAGCGAAAGAACCCTATTTTGAGAGTTTGCAACACATTTGAAAATAATAACTTGAGGATTGTCTATTCTAGCATCTTGGTTAGTAACTTGGTAGTATGATTAGGTCAATATGTTAGGCAAATAAGCTGACTGAAGGGGAAAACTATTCAACAACTACAGCATATAGACCTATACTTAGCCATTTTATAAGTGCATGCAGTTGAACATTACTGGGACAGGCCATAAAAAAATCACAAGTTTAGTAATTCTGTCCATCACTAAAGATTAATGAATGAATGAATGAACAATGCTTTTATCATTTATTTTACAGACAAACCTCTCATATACAAGTGTCTAAACTGTCACCCAGTAATATCAAATTCTATCAATGCAAAGCCACTGCACTTGAAAAAAGAAAAAATATATATATGTTTTATCTGTGTGCACTTACTATTTTCAAGTTTTCTGTTTCCATTTCTGATTTAATTCTGACAGATGTTGTCACGAATGGTAAAGGTTAACATTAACCACTAAAGATTATGGCTAAGACTAAAGACACCATAATATTTGAGAAATCTAAGCACTTTATTCCCTTGACCCAGGAATGCATATATATAAATATGTCATAAAAGAAAAATAAATGTGTGTTATACTTGAGAGTGAAACTGGGCACTAGGATAATTGTCTACATTATTAGATTCAAAAAGTTTTTGCATGAAATCCACAGATTAGCAGTGTTATTTTTTTTTTTTTTGGTCAGAGGACTCTTCTTTTCAGCAAAAAAAATAACATACATGTAAAATAATATTTTATTGGATGTTTATTTTGCATGTTTAAATTACAATGGTTTCATTTCCTAAGTTAATCAATGAAACTTTCAGTTACAGATATAAGACAGGACTTTTGAATTTATGTCCGTTCCTTCTGAGAACTCACTAAAATGATCAGAAAGAAAATTTTCTAAATGTTTCCAAAATTGGGGAGGAGATGCTAAGTACAAAATTTGAAAATAGAGAATGTCAAGCAAAAAAATGTATATATATATATATTTATATATATATATATAATTGATTTATTAGTAGCATGCAAGCACTATTAACACTGGAGAAATCAAGAGTAACTCAGTTTGAGCCATGAAACCTTCAAAATCCTCAGAATGTAAGGATATAGTTGAGACTCAGAGTGTGATTGAAAGACTGTGGAAAGAGTTTTGTGTATTGGTTTGCTAGAGCAGTTGTCACAAAATACCACAAACTGGGTGATTTAAACAAGGAGAGTTCATTGCATCATCGTGTGGAAGCTACAAGTCTGAGACCAAAGTGGAAGCAGGAAAATCCCTCTGTTGTCCACGAGGGAGAATCTATTCCATTCCTTTCTCCCAGCTTCTGGTGATTTGCTGGCAATCCTGTGTTCCCTTGTTTGGATATGTATCACCCCTATCTCCGACTTGGTATTCACATGACATTCTCCCTGTGTGCATGTCTGTCTCCAAATTTCTCCTTTTTATAAGGTCACCAATTATATTGGGGTAGGAGCCCACCCTAGTGAAGTCGTTTTAACTTGACTATCTCTGTGAAGACCGTATCTCCAAATAGGATCATATTATGAGGTACTGGGGGTTTAGATTTCAACATATGAATTTTTGTGAACAAATTCAATCCATACCATTGTGGATTGCATATTTCCTCCTTTCCCCCATGCAACTGGAATATTGTCTCTCCCACCTCAGTAGAAGAGAAAAGTATTATACTCTGGATAATGTAACAATTTAGCAATCTAGTAAACTGCTGATTAGCTATACTTTGAGGCTGCATGCAGCGGTGTTAATTCTATGAGATTTTACCTCACAGGTAACTTATTTATAGCAACTTTCTTTTTTTGAGTGGGAGGTGATATAATATCCATAAAACCTGACTCAGACATGTAAATTGTGATGATACCTTCCATTATAATCTTGGAATAATTTTCAATGAGTGATAGCTTAAGAAATTTTATTAATCAGCACTACAAGTTAATGTTTTGATTGATGCAAATTATTAAAATTTGACATGCAACACATCTGTGCACCAATTATATGTTATTTCAGCCTTTAGGAGAGTTAAAAATAAATATCCAAAGTGAAATTCAAAGAAAATCACTAAAACAGCATCTCAGTAAAACCATAGGAATCGACAGGAATTTGAAAACCCCTAATTTACATAAATTAGAGCCATTTGTTTGTTTCAACGGAGATTCCTCATTGATGCCTAAGAAATATTTCACAAAAGCTTTTTTGGTTTACAGACCTATTTGAGAACCTTATAAAACCTATGGTCCATATCTCTAGGAAAATACAGTTATGCCTTTTATCCACAGACACTCAGTTTTTGGCATGCAGTGTTTTGTTTTGTTTTGCTTTATTTTTTTTAATTTTTGTTACTTATTTTGAGAGAGGAAAGAGAGACAGAGAGAGAGAGAGAGAGAGAGAGAGAATGAGTGGGGGAGGGCAAAGAAAGAGGGAGAGAAAATCTCAAGCAGGCTCAGCGCTGTCACTGCAGAGCCCAATGTGCGACTTGATCTTATGAACCAAACCGTGAGGTCATGACCTGAGCTGAAACCAAGAGTCAGACACTTAACCCACTGAGACACACAGGCGCCCCTGGCACACAGTTTTCATTAAACTGGGGACAGAAATGATGGAGTTCCCTAAAGTTTATGAAGGTAGAGCTGATTTTGAAGCAACATTCTGTCACTTAAAAGTCTCTGATAGCTTAGACTTTAGATTTCAGTTTTCTGTATCTATAAAATTACAAAGATAATTGTGCCTAAAGGTAATTGGACCTACATTAAAAGTTTTTTTGTGATAATTAAATCATGCAATATATGCAACATTTTGGAAACATAATGTTTTCTGTCTCTATATTCTTTCTTGTGTACCCAGAATTTGGGGTTCTTATATTCTTAACATTGTAATCAACTCACCACTTTGCTTCTGTTCTATTACTCATTATTTGATTTCACCTTCAGATTGAGAATTTATGCAAGTACTTCTGGTGATGCTGCATCCTATATATGAAGGTGAATCCAAATGTAAAATAATTAAAATAATAAGGTCTTATCCTTTAATATCTGTGGCAATCAAACTTTGCACCTAAAATGCACCTCTAATGCATGTAAAATCCTAAAAGGAGGATTTTCCGGAAAGCTTTAGTAAATGAAGATTTCAGTTCCAAAAATGTTGGGTAAGAACATGTAACCTGGGTGAGAATCCCTAGTACTCCCTTTGGAAACATTGTTTTCTGTTTCTCTTATGTTTGAATCACTTCTATAGCATTCTTATCAGGAGTTCGCTATCTTTTCCATTTAGTCATATAGAAAATTCTTTCCTGAATCAGACCATCCCATATAAATACAAATCTGAGCAAATTCACCAAGGCAGAGATTTTGGGTGTGAGGCAGTTTAGCATAACAGAAAAGCCTGGACATTAGAATAGGGGACATTTAATATCAAATATTAACAATTAATCCAAAGGTTATTTATGAAGATTGATTGAGATGGTGAGAAACTTCACATAGTTTCCTTCCATTGAACTTATATATCCATTCAAGTCATTCAAAAATGTAACTTAGCTTTTACATCTATAGGAATTACTATGATAAATATAGTTAATACTCCATTCAACATTTCTTATCAGATAACCCAAATACATCTTACTAGGTATGTCATCGTCAATTCTTTCTTTGACATTCCTCAAATTGTAGAATATCCCACCTTTTGGAACATAGATAAACTCTCCTTAATATGGTCATGTTTATCAATGTATTTCTTACACAGTTGGTACGGACTAAAAAGAAAATATTGCAAATGAGCACTCATCAGTGCAAATCTAGAAATTAATTCTTATAATACAGCTTATTTGGCAACTTTTAGGTGGCAAAATCCTATTTTTTATTTCCATTGAATTTAATGTCAGCGAGAAAACTGTAGGCCTTCCCAGAAACCCTCCGATCAATCATTCTGGGAAACCAATACATATTTGCATAAATACCTCTAAGAAACATTGGTAGAATTTTATGATAGGTGTTTTCTTTTAAAACTAATAAATTTGCACTCATCTGATCCTCTCTTAGTCTTGCTGAAGGAACAGCATGCTTTTATAAGGCAGCTCCCAAGTTGTAGATAGCCCCATCTGTTTCTGTGAAGTACAGTGAAGCTGAATTATTTTGTAGGCAATACCAACAAATCAATGCAAATGCTTTTTATTTAAGGTTATTGTAAACCTCAACAGAAACTATTGTCCTGAAAACTTCATTCAACATCTCCTAACACTCATTTTCTATGCTAAAGCTTGGGAATAGATGCTTGTGTACAAATGACTTTTGACAGAAATGCATGCAAATTTAAGCCAACAGATTAAGTGAGATTATATTACAAATTGTAATATACTGTATAGTACAGTCCTTTTTAAAACAAAATAATAAATATAAATATTTTGGGGGTAAAATCATACAAATCTCAAAGAATAAAACACTTGCATTACTATATCAGAAACACTGAAGTTCAACCAAAATTTGGATAATTTTTTGCAAATTGAATTATAGCCTTGTCATGGCATATGTGCATTTTGGTGTCATTTAACATGCATATTCAAGAAAACCTAGCAAGCTTATCATGCCCCTGAGTCCGGAGAGGAATTATATTACATGGGGTGAGAGTAGGTTTTGCTTTTCTTCCTAGCAGTTACAAAAAAAAAAAAAAAATGCATGAGAGAACATGAAAACTTTCTTAAATTTGGGATTTGTTACCATCCGATTAGAATCTAGAGAAACTATATTTGACATATATACAGTAAAAGCTTGGATTGTGAGTAACTTGTTCTGTGTGTGTTCTGCAAGATGAGCAACATTTCTAATAAATTTTAACTTGATAAATGAGTGATGTCTTGCAACACGAATAGTACGTGCCACCAAATGTCACATGATCACAACTGAGCCAATAGTTCTGCTCTCTCACTGTGGGACTGTGCGTGATCATCTCCCATGCGCAGATGCTCAGTGTGTATGTAGGCCGTGGTGTATGGCAGAAATCAGTGATTTTTCAGAACATTGGAAGATGCCCATAACTGGCACTAGAGTGTATTGTTTATCATATTCAAAGCACCTATGGACATTTCGTTTGCCTTTCCGTACAAAAGTAAGCTTAGGAATGCTCTGCTTCATTCTAGGTCAGGTTGCCTGCAGATATAGACCCTTTCCTCTGCTGCCGTATTGACAGTTACTTGGATACAGTATATGACAAGAGTTTATTAATACTGTAGTCAACATCTGTGTGAGCATATACAATGGCCCCCATGCAGACAAAGATTCCATTGAGCCAATAGATAACAGTGATTCCATTAGTAATAGTGAAAGTTGTCCTACACAATAACCCTTCTCTCTCTTGTCTCCCTCATTAGCCACAAAGGTTTTCAAAGGTAAGTGTAGGTTCGTTTATTTTTCTTTATATTTTGTATTTGCTTTCTTATTTGTATTATATTTCAGTACTGTAACCATTTTTTACATGAATATTTTTGGGTTGTGGAATGAAATCATCCTTAGTTTCCATTATTTCTTAGGTGGAAATTCGCTTTGATACACAAGTGCTTTGGATTACAAGCATGTTTCCAGAACAAATTATGCTCCATATCAAGGTTTTACTTTATAAATGTTCTCACCCCGATTTCTTTTAAAAGGGAACAACTCTATCAATGTCTACATGCATCTTCAAATGACATTGACTCTGATTGTTATGAGTTGAATTGTGTCTCCCCAGAAAAGATAGGTTGAAGTCCTAACCCCCAGTACCTCAAAATGTGATATTATTTTGAAAGCAGTTTATACAGCGCTAATCAAGTGAAAATAAGTTCATTAGTGTGAGCCCTAATCCAATGTAACTGTGTCCCTACAAAAAGGAAAGTTGGATACAGAGACAGACATGAGAAGCCAGGAGAAGACACACAGGGAGAATTCCCTTCGAAGACAAAAACAACTGTAAACCAAGAAATGTTCAGGACTGCCCATGACCGCCAGAAGCCAGAAGGAAGCAAACAAAATTCTACCCAGATTCTCAGAGGAATCATGGTTCTGCCCTATAGATTGCTGACCTCCTCTAGCCTTCAGTACTGCAAAGTAATATATTTCTGTCATTTTAAGCCACTTAATTTTCAGTACTGTGTAGCAGCAGCCATAGGAAACGAATACACCTATATTATAAAATAACATTTAGCAATGATAAAATTATAGAACACCTTTCAGCTCCAAAAGTGAATCATATAATCATATAATGAATTCAATCAATAAAAGAAACATAAATTAACTACTGAAAAAAAATACATTGATAATTAATTGCAGTGCATGGTATAAAACAAACAGATTGCTTAAACCATAATTTTTTATGTAATAGGAAGGTACTAATGAATATAGATCATCTGAGACTATTTTTAATAAAACATATTTTATCTAATCCATAATACATATCCATGTGTCATTAAACCTATCCATTTCTTTGGTAGAGTAAATATCTTTTCACTGAAAACTGGAAACTGAATTAAAATGAGCTAGTTCTCTTTCGAAGATAAAGCCCCAATATTATGTTTAAGGAGGATGTTTGTTGCTATGGTTTGTACTGTTCAATTTTTCTGAATTAAAGATTCTTAATGTATGCTATGTTAAAAGGGTCTATGGATCAGGATAGAAAAATAGAAAGCCCCCTTTTAAGAGTTCCTAAAATAATATCAGACTCCCTATGTTTTTGTAGAAAACTGTTTGCAGACATATACTACTTCCTAACTATTTTGCACTCTTTACGATGACCCTGAGGCTGTGGTGAAAGCTACCTATTTACGTTTTCCGAGATACTGGCGCTTTTTAATCTTTCATTTTAAAATAGGGCCATTTCAATCTTAGGACTGTATGGTTTATTATTCGTACTTCTATTGACCAGCAATCAATGACACCTGTGCATTGGATTAAGGTTTCATTACAATCATTAGCAGAGAAGGTTAAGAGGGGGGGGGGGGAGGCCTTGCAGGCTAAGTTGTATCCGTTCTGGTTTGCCAGGCACACATACATTCGCACACATGAATACAACGGCAATAAGAGACTGGTGTTAATTTAAGGTTCACTGTTCATATTTAAAAAAAATCAATGTTTATTATTTATCATTGAAAGAGAGAGAGAGAGAGAAAGGGAGATCAGGGGAGGGTTAGAGAGAGAGGGAGACACAGAATCCGAAGCAGGCTCCAGGCTCTGAGCTGTCAGCACAGAGCCCAAAGTGGGGCTCGAACTCACCAACCAGGAGACCATGACCTGAGACGAAGTTAGATGTTTAACTGACCGAGCTCCCCAGGCGCCCCTCATTGTTCATTCTTCATTGAAGATTTTTTAGTGTTGAAGCTCAATTTATTAACGAACCATTCTTCATTTCAATATAACATCCACTTGCATTGACATACGCTGCGTGTTTTTATGCTTCCTCGAAGTTTTCATAATAGAAAACACAACTTTCTAACTGCGCGAGAAAGAAAATGATGACAATAGTTAACATTTTCCCAGCCTTTATTACATGTCAGGCACTGTTCTAAGCGCCTCACACGTATTCAATCAATTAATCCTCAAAATAAGCCTGAAAGCATCCCAAATACAGAGCAGAAAACCGGCCATCTGATCGCTCATTGGCCTGCTGCTTTACCTAAGCCTACTTCACAATCATCCATGTGCCGCTGACCGAGCAACTCAACAAAAACACAGACTCATAGAAAATTTGTAATTCCTTATCTGTAAGGAAATCTGCAGCTGGAGATATTTTCTACCATTTCCAAAGAAATGCTGCATCAGTGTAGAAATAAAGTGAATGTCTCCATACCATCAAAACCGCTGTGTTGCTTTCTACAAAAATGGTGAAAATAAACGCGTGGTGAGTTGGTGCCTGAATATCTGGCTTTTGACTGGCTCTCAGACTTTCTAGTTCTATGTGGGACTAAGGGAAAAGTCACAGCACCTTGGATGGACCTCTGTTTTCCTACTTCACAAATTCCGAGAAAGGTTAAAATGCCTTTGATTTCAAAAATGCAATAAATTCACTAGTTTGATGTTGATTGTGTGCAAACTGTGAGAGATGCCTCAAATACAAAGAAAAATGAGATATTTTTATGGTGTTCATATTCTAGTTTTCAAATCAATATCATAAGTGCTATGATAGAGTAAGTTCAGGCGACTCTGAAAGCAAAAGGAGAACATTTAACACAGACTAGGTGAATTATGATAGTCTTTCTGAAGGAGATACCAATTTGAGCCTTGCAATTACTTAGGGCTTACCTATGTTACAGATAGAAAAAATATTTCAGACAGAGGAATCATTTCTATGGTAACGTATGGAGGAAGAGATAGCTGGGTTTATTTGAAAGGAGCATGTAATTGCGTGTGGTTTACAAATAGAGAATAACAAACAGAGAATAGAGAATAACAGAGAAAATAGAGCTTGAGGAAGTTAGTAAAAATGAGATCAGAAAACCCTTGATATGCCATATTAAATAATTTTTCACGCAAATGAATATTTCCCAATATGTATTTCTAGAAGTAACCTTGAGAAATGGTACATAATGCACTACATTTTTAGAGCGGAAATGCAAATTAGTATATTAATGGTTTACAAAACTCTAGAACATATTGAATTTTAACAAACTTACCGAAAGTAATTTTCAAATGTATTTGACCTAAGTTTAAAAAAAAATTATGCATAGAAAAATTTTTACAAATAGAAAATGTATACAGCTTGATGAAGTGTGTAACTCAATAAAGGTAAGAGAAAGAGAGAGAGAGAGAGAGAGAGAGAGATCAATGACATCCTAGCACCTCCCCTGCTGCCCCCTCCTAATGATTAGCCTAGTCTACACCCAAAAGATTCCCTTATTCTGATTTCAAATTTCATATTAGTCTTTTTTTATAAATTTATATAAATAAAATGCTGCAATCAATTTGTTTATGGCCAATTTGATTTGACTCAAAAATATTTGTCATTTTATGTATGCTGTTGTGGATAGACAGTTAATTCATTTTCATTACTGTATAGTACTTATTGGATGAAACTACCCCAGTTTATCCATTCAAATCCTGCTGCCAGCTTGGGGCTATTAAAATAATTCTACTATTAATATTTTGCAAACATGTCTTTCTGCACATATGTACACATTTCTGTTGTGCATAAACTGTACAAATTGCTGCATCAAATGATAAGAAATGTCCAACATTCATAGATACCAGCTGACTACTTTTCCTAGCAGTTTTTCAATTTGTACTCCCACCAGGAATATTTTCGAATTGATTATTTCTGCACATTCCTGCCAACAAATGATATTGTCAGCCTCTTTAATTTAAACCATTCTTGTGGTTGCTTTGTGGTGTCTCAAAGTATTTAATTTGCATTTCCCCTGGCTAACAAGGAGGTTGGGCGTGATTTCATATCATTTGGTTGTTTGGATATTTTCCTTGGAAGTTGTCTCTATATTTCGTCCATTTTATTATTGGGTTGATGATTTGTTTGGTAGTTTGTTGATTTCTCCCCCATTCTTATTGATTTGTAGGAGTCTTTTAAATGTTCTGAAAACTTGCACTTTGTCAAGTTACAAATATTATTGCTTAGTATATTACTTAGCATCATACTCAATGTTATCTTTTTATGACTAGAAATCTCCATGTTAATAGAGGGTAAAGTAGAGGTCAAGATATTTTTAATGGGTATATCCAATTAATGCAGGATGATTTTATTGAAAAGATTATTTTCTTTTTCTGTGCAATACAATTTTGTTGTAAATAAACTGCCCATATATGCATTAGTTTTTCTATATTTTATTAGTCTATTTTTCCATCTCTATGCCAATACTGAACTATTTTAATCTCTATATTAATAACTAAATGCCAGGTATATTAAATTTGCATTAATTTATAAAGCTGAGAAAGTTAAGGTGATCAAAATTGATGAAAAAATTAGGCACAAACTCATTTTCCTTCCTAAAGGAAACTACAGTTATATTTTAGAGAGCTATTTGAATGGACATAATCATCTAGGTTAAACTACAAAAAGTAGTTTAACCCTCTAATAGGCCAGAGCATCAAAGTTCTGTCACAAATGTAAATTTGAGTTACACAAAGCAACACATTTTCTATGTGAATGCCTCAGTGAGGTGCCATTTTGAGATAAGACTGCAGGCAAAAGAGCTCTAAAATAACTTTTGATAGCTATAAAAATAAGTCTTTCCATTCTGTTCCTTTTCAAGATCAGATTGGTTATGTGTAGACCTTCATATTAATACACACACACACACACACACACACACACACACACCCCTTACACACAAAATCTTATTGGAACCTGATTAAGACTGTAGTTAAGGGGCACCTAAGTGGCTCCATCAGGTAAACATCTGACTTTGGGTCAAATCATGATCTCATGGTTCGTGGGGCTTCCCACGTCGGGCTCTGTGCTGACAGCTCAGAGCCCTGGAGCCTCCTTGGGAGAGCCTCCTCTCTCTCTACCCTCCCCCACTCATGGTCTCTCTCTCTCTCTCTCTCTCTCTCAAAAATAAATAAACTTAACAAAAAGACTGTAAATATACAGAATATTATGAGAAAAATTGACGTCTTTACATTATCTTTACATTATCTTTACATAAATCATAAATAGAGCATATCACTTCACATTTTTCTATCAATAACATTTTGCAGGTTTATTTGTAGAGGCCTTGCAGATGTTTTCTTAGATTTATAATATGTATTTGACTTACTCGATACCATTTTAAATTAAATAATTTAAATATTTTAAAATATCTACTTCTATTAACTTTTTTTGCTCCTATATAGAGCCATAACTGCTTTTGTATATTGACCTTGTAGCCTGTGATTTTGCTGAATACATTAACTTATTTTAATAACGTATGCATTGTTTTTTTAATTCTTTATATCAGAATCTTATAATCTGTGAATAAGATTTTTATGTATTACTTTAATCCTTATACATTTTTTATTTCTATTGCCTTAAACAACTTTCATAAAATATTTCTTCCTATGCCTTAGGGTTCACTCTTAGTGTTTTACATTGCATGGGTTTGGAAAAATGTAAAATGATATATACCCATCACTGTGGTATCACACAGGGTATTTCCACTGTCCTAAAAATCCTCTCTGCTTCATTTATTCATCTTTCTTCCCACTCCTCAACCCCTGAAAACTTATGGTTTTCCATAAGTTTTGCCTTTTCCAGAATGTCATACAGTGGAATCATATGGCATGTCACCATTTCATAGCTTGCTAGTTTTCTCGTGCTGAATAAATTCCATCATCTGGGTGCACCTCACACTATTTAGCTATTCTTTAAATATCTGTAAGTATTTGCAACAATATATTTTGGTTATTTATTAAATATTTTATATTGTTAAATATATTTGAAATAGCATTATTTTTGACTTATGTAGCCTAAAAACTAATAACAATAATTATATATATATATATTTAAATGGAAATCTATTCTAGTAGGAAAATCTGAATATAATCTTAAATTCTTATCACTCAAGACCGAAGTTCTGCTATCCTAAATACTCTCATTCACTAAAATGAGAAATACCTGAAATTGGATAATGAGTTAAAACTTAAAAAGACCAAAAAATAACTGAGGAATTATATCTATCCCTTTTAGCAATCACATTTTTTTTTGCTTATCAGCTAATGCATTCAGTTAGTGTATCATTCTTTTTGTGTTAAGTAATTAGCAGGTCACAGAAGACAGGAAAAAAAATGTTTAACAGAATTGCCTACTTCTTTTTAGTACCCTTGAGATCATCATCTCCCTATGACCTCAGTGTTTTCGCAACAATTTAGAGAGTCTTTATTTATACTAAAACATATGAAAGATGCATGCTAATTTTAAAGCTTAGAAATAGGACAGAAATTGAAGATGCCTTTTTCTAATGGCTGAAAAGTGCATAAAATTAATTTGACTGATATGAATGAACTCTAATAACACTTTATAAATTTGTGTGACTAATGCTTCTAAATAATAATATTAATAACTTTACTCTTGTCTACAACTAACTGATCCCACTTACCAAATCTGGTATTTTCATTAGCAAAATATATGTGGCCCATTTGTTGCAGGTAAGTAGGCTTGGTAGTATAGGACTAAAGACATTTAAGGAAAATTCCATATCCTCAAGGGACTATGATAATGATTATCATATAGGTTTTTAGGAAAAGAAGTCGATAAAAGGGAAACCCGTAGATTCTAACACATTTAAAGAGTGTCAAAAAAGGACACTCTTTTTTTCAAGTTAAAAAAGGAACAGCTAAACTACTAAACCTAGGGATACTTTTTGCATAATATAAAGAAATGCATGTCAGAGTTTTAGATTAAATACATAAGTATAGGATCTAACATTTTTCTATGCCACAACAGATTACCAAAGGCACATTCTGAGGGTATTTGCTCTACATAAATGTTCTTGGTGACTTTCCCTCGATGCCACAGCCCTGTGCTGGAAATCATCCCTTAGCAAGTTACCCTGCATAGAATTTACAACCTGCCAACTCTCCCCTCTTACAACTTATCATTGACTATTTTTTTTGCCTCATCTTGTGCTACACACAAACTGTGTTTGTTCAAAAAGTCCCTAAAACTCAGGAAAGAGATTGTCATAGGTCATGGTTCACACACCTAGAAGGACCCAGAAGATCTGCTAGTCCCGCCACCTTGAACTATGAATTGGCATTCACTGTCCAATGCTGGGGGGATGCCACTGAATATCTTGTCTAGAATGCGATGCCCTCATTTTACCTCATTTTCAATCAAACACACAAGAATGATTTAATTTTGTTGAGTGATTTTTTTTAAGATAAGTTAAAGTTTTTTTTAAAAATGATAAATTTATTTTGCATGAGACTATTCAAAGCGATTCACAGTGGTCCCCATTTTACCATCCCAGCCTTTTCATTCTCCCCAAGGAGACAGAATTCTAGGCTACTTTGGCCTCTCAACATCTTCTAAATATCACATATTGTATTTTTATGTTTATACAACTTTAAATGTACTTGCTCACTGCCTAAGATGATCATCCTCACCCTCACTTCTCTTTAAATAAAGCCAACACAGGGGCGCCTGGGTGGCGCAGTCGGTTAAGCGTCCGACTTCAGCTCAGGTCACGATCTCGCGCTCCGTGAGTTTGAGCCCCGCGTCGTGTGTTCGAGCCCCGCGTCGGGCTCTGGGCTGATGGCTCAGAGCCTGGAGCCTGTTTCCGATTCTGTGTCTCCCTCTCTCTGCCCCTCCCCCGTTCATGCTCTGTCTCTCTCTGTCCCAAAAATAAAAAATAAAAAATAAAGCCAACACAAATATCTCTAGAGCTACCATCTTTGATTCATTTTTTCCAGCTTACTTAACAGAACTTATCCCATTTATATCTGCATTTCTATGGCACTTTGTATTCTGTCTTTGAAGTGATGCTGTGACACTAACTGCTGGCCCCAGAATCTGATGCCCTGAGTTGGAATCATGACTCCATCATTGATGAGCTGTGCAACCTTGAACAAACTCCTCAAAATCTCCATATCCCAATTTCCTTTTCCTTAAAATGGTCTTAACAATATGTCACAGATTGTTTTAAGCATTATATAGGTGAACATATGCATAAAACTTAAAATTGTGTTTGGCTCATGCTCAATGATTTTACATATTGTTTTAGTTATTTTTAAATATGCTTGACTCTCTTTCTAATAACTTCTGGAGAGAAGGAATACTTTTACCATCTTTTTTATCATTGATTGTTATTGCCTAAATTATAGAAAAACCTCAGTCAAGGGTGATTTCAGTTGTTCTGCTTATCAGTCTGTATACTGTTGGACAACAGAAGCCTCTTTACATATTCAAAGTACAAGACAATTTAATGTTGTTAATCTTTATAAATCCAGTGGGATGCCTGGAGGAACTGAAGTTGGGGGAGAGTTCACTCAGGTTTCAAATCTACCATTGTAGATATGTGCCATATAGTTAGGGACTTCCTGCTGCTGCCCAGATCAGAACCTTCCAGGAATTTGCAACCGACAGTCACAGCTAACATACAGAATTAATGTGGGAAGCTCTCACGGGAATGCCATGGAAGTATATCCATCTACCCACTTCTTCTGTGTTCCAACATGTAGGAATGAATTGCAGAAAAGATCATAGGAGCGTTTTGGTGAATACTAATTGTGTATATCTATTATTTTTAATTACAGGAATTTGTCTCTTTAGTACATCAAAAATGTTTGAATACCAATAATTTAATACATTTTTATTTAATCATATATATGGTAGATAAATAGGTAAATGTTATATAATTATTAGTTATAGCTATTATTAATTATTAGTTATAGCTATTATTAATTATTAGTTATAACTGTCAGATCTTTTTGCTTCACTGCCACCAAAATGGCCACAATCATCATCAAATAAACTTGAGACTAGCCTTGGCCATTTTTAAGTCCTATGAGAACACAACTTCTAAAATTGATGGATAAGTGCCAGAAGGAGATCAGGGTTATAGGTAATGTGACAACATCTTGAAGCCACTTTGTTTTCATATTCTCCTCCCTGCATCCTTAATTATTTTTAGTGGAATCTTCACCCTAGATTGTTGACTGCAGCATTCACTGTCCATCCCCATGTCCCACCATGGAATCACTAGAACTGACAGCCTGCAAGTTCTACCTTTACACAATTTTCAGGTCTCTAGTTTGTCTGAAGTTGGAGCTCACTTCAGATAATTGTGCATATTTGCTTTGGATCTACAGACCAGCAAATCCAGACTATCTATGTAACATATGAAGTTAATAGTTCTTCCAACTTCCCCTCCCATTGGACCTCTAGGTTATTGACATGTGCTTATGCTGGGTTCCTGATTTTTATCTCACACCCATGTACTTGTTAGTGTAATAATGCCAAAAACTATTATTAGTATGAAAGGATTTACACTTCTTTTTGTTATAGTAATTTGAGTTCTGAGTCAAGAGGAGAATTAGAAGCATATCAGAAAGTCTAGACTAATTTACATCAAAGGGCAAAAGGAGACCTATATAAATAAACACAGAAGAAGGGAAAGAGGCCAATGCAGGTAGCATAGTTTAAGGATAAAGAAGGAGCACAAAGACCAAATGTCAAGGACAGAAGCCATGCGATGCCATGTAAGACTGAGAAGTAGCATATCTAGAGAAGTTGTCGTACAGAAGTTATATGTATCGTGACATGGAATCCCATGTGGCAATTCCAGAAATTTCAATAAATATTTTAATGGATTTTAATTTTTTTTTAATGTTAGGCTTCATATGTTAGGCTTCATATGAAGATGAAGTGTTGCTGAGACAGAATGTAACACGGCTCAGTTCTACAAAATTTACGTTAGAGTTTTGACTGCCATACCTTTAATATTGTCCATCAGGACAGTAAATCTGCTTCTTTTATTTTTCTTAGATCCTCATTGCTCTGGGCCTGGTTTGCTGCCTGTCATTCCTCAGGAGTTCCCTGGTCTACGGAGCCCAAGCTGTGCCATTTATATCAGTAAGTGGCTATTCACCCTGCAATTATAAAAGTTTTTTTCATGAATATATCATGTAGTATGTTGATCAATATAGGCATTTGAGCATCTTCTCACCTTCAAGTAACCGTTACTCTGTATATGATACTATATTAATTATGATAATCATACAGCTGTTTCTCTATATCTGTTCATCTGTTATCTACCATCTATCATCTATCGTTTATCATCTATTATCCATCAAATGAGAGTCTATTTAAGATCTACTTAGATCTATACAAAAATACAAGTTATGTTGCTCAAACCCTAAGAATAGACTGAGTCTGTGGCTGAAAGAAAGTTCAATAATGATTTCTATAACCCAGTATGCTTTCATGAACCAAGACAGAACTCCTCAAAGTCTCTGAACCATTATTCAGCATCATAGTAAAAAAGCATAATCTTGACGTTATTCTTACCAGGATACATGTTTCAGATATATCTCCAAGAGAAAATAACTTTCATTAAGCACATTTTCTATAACCATAAAGGTTTATTTCATGGAAATAAAGGAAAAACATTCAGAAGCTATTTAGAAAAAAAGCATCTGCATTCACAGACTTGAAAGGGACCAAAATCACCTTCTCATTGTGAATTTTTAGAACCTGAGGCTTAAAAGTTTGCATCCACTTTCCAAGATCATGAATTAGATTTGGAGGTTAGAAGTCAGATCATGTAAACCCTATTCAGTGACCTTTTCACTACACAATATTTGGTAGAACTTGGTGGTATATGTTAAGTCAAAAATATCAAAATATGAAAAATATTCGTATTTTCTGCCCTAAATTATATAGTCTAATATCTATATTCTCTATTTTTTAGGTATAAACTTATGTTTTATTTGATGGTTTTTGAAGAAGGGTTACTAAAACAGCAATCAAAATGATTAATCTCATCGCTATTGTAAGAACAGGTTTAGTTTATTTAATTTTATTTTTGTATGACTTTGAATGCTTACTCTGAAAGAACATTTGGGGAACCTGGGTGGCTCAGATGGTTAAACATCTGACTTTAGCTTAGGTCATGATCTCGTGGTCCAGTCTGTGGGTTCGAGCCCCATATCATCTCTGTTGCTAACAGCTCGCTCTCTCTCTCTCTCTCTCTCTCTCTCAAAAATAGAGAAAAACAGGGGCGCCTGGGTGGCTCAGTCGGTTAAGCGGCCGACTTCAGCTCAGGTCAAGATCTCGCGGTCCGTGAGTTCGAGCCCTGTGTGGGGCTCTGGGCTGATGGCTCGGAGCCTGGAGCCTGTTTCCGATTCTGTGTCTCCCTCTCTCTTTGCCCCTCTCCCGTTCATGCTCTGTCTCTCTCTGTCTCAAAAATAAATAAAACGTTAAAAACAAAATTTTTTTTAAAAAAAATAAAGAAAAACATTAAAAAAATTTTAAAGAACATTTAAACATAATAATAAAACAAATACATTTTAGCTGTATCTCAAAATAGAAATACTCAAACTTGAACTTTTTACTGATTTATTTACTTGTTTTTCCCCCAAAATGGGAAGTCCTGTTGAAATTGCAAGTAATTGCCACTAACAAAAAAGGGTTGGATAATATACAATATAATTTTATACTTATGAACCATTAATATGCCTTAAAGAGAAGTTAATACCCATAATTTGGAAACTACATGCAAATGAATTATTAATGTAAATGGTTAATTATGAAAATTTTGCCCAGACTTTCTTTTGTCACAAATCACAGGATGTCAAAGCTATTAAGTAAAATATTTCATATTTGACACTTTGATTAACACCATTATATATGATTCAATATTGAATGATAGAGGTTATTGAGGCCTCACAAAAATGCTTTTGCTTAATTATATTAATGCATAAACTGTGCCAGTGAAAAGCTCAAAACCCAAGCAAACAGTTCTATGATGCAGCCTCAACATACTGGAAGTCATTAACTTTTCTCTAGTCAGAGCAGATGCCAGCTTAATCTTTCCTAACTTTGCATTTATGGCTCCATTTCCCTCTTTTGGATCCTTACTGCCTGACCAAGAACACCACAGTAGCCTCCTACCTCTTCGTATTTTTCCTGTTTTCATTAAAAACCAGAGAATCCCTTCCTTCCTCTGTGGCTTGCTATTGTTTTAAGCTACATAGATGCTTGATGAGGATTTGTTGAATACAAAAAGGAATGAAGGCACAATTACTTCTACTTGTCAACATTTCCCCCACACCTGACCTATCTCATATCACATTTTTAGCAGTAACTGGTCTTCAATCAAAATGATAGGCGAAAACACAAACCCATAAAAGTGGAACAGCTGTTGTTAAAATCTGTAAGGAATCTGAGGCCAGCAGTTATTTCTCCCTTGCTCCCCATAGTTGTCCGTGTGCTACCTGTAGAGCTCTGTTGAACATGGTTTGAAAAGCACTCAGCTATTAAATCTCAAATATGCACAATTAGAAGTAAATTTTAAATACTCTCAAGCCACACAAGGGCAATTAAGAGCGACCTTCTTGAGAAATCAGCCTCATGTTCATTGACAATTATACAGTGAAAGCTAAAAGAGACAGACCACTGGTGCCTGGGTGGCTCAGTAGGTTAAGCTGCCGACTTTGGCTCAGGTCCTGATCTCGTGGTGTGTGATTTCAAGCCCTGAATCAGGCTCTGTACTGACAGCTCAGAGCCTGGGGTCTGCTTCAGATTCTGTGTCTCCCTCTCTTTTTGTCCCTCCCGCTCTCACATTCTGTCTCTCTCCCTCTCAAAAACAAACAAACAAACAAACAAACAAACAAGATGAAGCTAAAGGAGGCAGACCAATGGGGAAAGACTGAAGATATCCTCCTAAATGACTATCTCAGAAATGCCTGTTTAACCTCCTTTCATATATGGTTGTCTTCTTGCTGAATGATAGAAAATGTTTTGGATGACCTTCCCAATTATCCTATCTAGTTATATGTTCCCTAAACCATGCAGTGGCACGGTCTATTATACCAGAAGAATAGAGCATAGGATTTGACTTTGTCAAATTCATCCAGATAAGATCTGTTATTTTCTACCCTCTGGTCTCAAGAAGGCCATAGCCTTTTCTATGACTCTGTAGCCAATGAGTTCTAACTTATTGGCGTGTCTTGCCCCTTGCCCTTACCAACACTGCCCTCATTCTAAACAAAGATACAAAAAGTATGGAAGTGACTTTTTCTTTCATGGAGAAAATGTTGACAATCGTGCGGATAGTTAAGTCAGGGTTATAAGTGAATTAAGAATGTAGTTAATTTTGTGCATTAATTTGCATGCTTGAGAAGACAGATTTCGTTGATACCTCTTTCTGACCTAACCAGACACCTCTCAGTTGAATGGCATTTTTCATTAATTACAGTTTACAACAAGTTTTAGATTCCCAAACAGTTCTGTGTACAGTATAGCCTGACCAAAAAAAAAAAAAAAGAAATAACAACTCTGTGTAGTTATAACTTGGGCTGTTCTTGCACATTCCCACTTATCACAAGAGCAATATCTCAGACTTCTTTCATCCTTTACGAACGTCAAACATGTAATCAACTCAGCACTGAGATATTGATTTAGGGGCAGAGCAACTTCATTTCAGGTGAAATCAAAAGATTGAACACAGAGATATTCTTTCTTGTCTTACGGGGTATTGTTACACTGAGGAAGAATACAGAATAAAGCTATTACCAAGAAAGGTAGCTAAAACAATACCATCCTATTTGTTTCTATAAGTAAAATTCATTCAATATCACAAGCATTTTCTACTCCAGAAAATTCCAAAGGCTGCATTTTAGAATTTGGACCCCTTGTCAGTGTTTTGTTTTGGAATCATACTAT
This sequence comes from Lynx canadensis, assembly GCF_007474595.2. Classification (NCBI taxonomy): domain Eukaryota; kingdom Metazoa; phylum Chordata; class Mammalia; order Carnivora; family Felidae; genus Lynx; species Lynx canadensis. The sequence continues at coordinate 127,331,123 of NC_044307.1, read as the reverse complement.
TTGAAAGGATGGGCATCATTTTTTTTCCAGAGGAATAATAACGCATATCTGATAGAATGAATCAACTTTCCCACTTCTGCTTTACTTGAAGTTTATGCAGTATATCTCTCTCAAATGTACAGTAAGGATAGAGTTCAATGACTTTGGTTCTGGCTCCAGAATAGAAAATATATGTGTGTAACAATTAGCCCCAGAATCTAAACTACTCATATTCTGTCTTAAGCAAATAAGAAAATATTAAAACTCTTGGCTTCACCAACTTATGTAAGTCTATTTCAGTGCATTTCATCTATTATCTTTTTGTGACAGTCCAATAACATGAAAATATTGCCAATATTGCCAAATGACATTAAGTGTTCTGTTACAACAGGAGATTTCAGGGCTGTAACATTATCATTTATGTAGTAGAAAATGTTTACCCGTTGACCTCAGCATATTCATTATTGTGAAAGGCATACTGATGAACAATCTTATTCAGAATAATATTGACATAAAAATCGAAAAAAGGACCTGATATTCATAGTAAATAGTGCACAAAGAATTAAAAGGATCATGAACCATAGGTTACCACAGAATGCATTCAGAGTAATTACTGCTTAGTTCTGTAATGTGAAAAGAGAGAGCAAAAATATGAAGGAAATAAGTGACAGAAAAGTTTAACTCATACTTGTGAATCAATGATTTAGATAAATAACACAAATTCCCCAGACTTACCTAAATGTATAGAATATGCAATTCATTTAAAACATATTGGTGAATTACTTTCATGTGCTTAACAAATGTCTTGGTATAAATAAGGCTCTAAAGAAATGTTAGTCATGGTCATTTACCAGATGGATTGCTGAGGATAAAGTAAACACATCATGAAATAATTGGTAAATTTGTGTGAATGTATACATACTCACATATTTTATTTATATACAGCATTTATTATGAGCATAATATCCTGCTAAACCAAAATATTAGGAATTGGGACACCACACTAAAGAGATGAATTATTAAAGTGATCATTTTATTTCTGTTCCATAGTACTTTGTTTTCACTTTCAGAAAGACATTTTTTGGAAACTAGTTTATATTTTTTTTACAAATGCATTTTGTGTAATCTTCTTAATGCTTCATTTTCATATGTGTATCAAGATAAAAAAACGTTATATAATATTACTTGAAAATATTATAAGAGGGGCACTTGGGTGGCCAGTCAGTTAAGCATCTGACTCTTGGTTTCAGCTCGGGTCATGATCTCATGGTTCGTGAGATCAAGCCCCGCTTTGGGCTCTGTGCTGACAGTGCAGGGTCTACCAGGGATTCTCTCACTCCCTCTCTTTCTGCCCCTCCCCCTCTCATCCTCACTCTCTTTCTCAAAATAAATAAAAGAGAAAATATTGTAAAACAGGAAAAAAGGAAATATGAAAGCAGAACAGAATGTAGTCAATCGCAATTTCAAATACTTTCAGTGTTGACATAAGAAGCTAAAACAGAATTTGAGATTGGCTCAAAACTCACTCTAGAATATTTACTTGCTAAGTCTATTATTCAGTTTTTTTCTTGGCAAATGGGAAGAACATTTTTTAGCAAAACATAAGTTTCATCACATGTATCCCTGTACCTCAAAAGAGCATCAATGACTACCAAAATTACTGTAATAAATTCCATCTTGCCTTTCTACAATCCATTTTTACCCAAATAGAGTGATCTTTTAAAAATGTCACTCAGATCCCTCCTTACCACTGCTCAATACTCTAATTAATCTTCTCATTTTTCTTATATTAAAAGTCAATCTCCTTAATGAGTCTACAGACCCCATTTTAAGATCCTATCTTCTGCTACATTATCTGTGTCATGCAACTCCTTGCCTATGATGGACCAGCCACACTGATTTTCTTTCCATTCCTGAAATATTTTAAGATTGTCTTATTTCAGAACCTTCCTATTTGTTATTTCCTTTGCTTGGAATGCTCTTCCTCACAATCTCAACCTTTAGGTCTCACCTCAAAAGTTATGAACTCAGGCCTTCTCTGACCATGTCTAATATGTCTAATATATATATCCATACACATATATATCCATCCATATATATATATATATATATATATATATCCATACATAAATGGAGCTAATATTACAGAATGGAATCTGCAAATTTATACTTCGTTTCTGTGATGTTGTAGTCAATTTTTAGTTTAAGGAAATCACAGATGGTGGAGACATTCATTAGTTTTCAAACACTGAGCAAAGTTTGTCTAACTTGCCTGTGTTGTACTCCATCATATTTCGTCCATCAATCTCTTGCCTTTCTTATATTGGTGGGAAGATTAATAGGCACACCAAATACTTTCTGAAATGATTTGCTATACAATGATTTGAACAAAATGTCCCTCACTGATACAGATACTCGTTTTTTTAATTAAAAACAAAAGTTTAATGTTTATTTTTGAGAGAGAGAAAGATAGCATGAGTGGGGGAGGGGCAGAGAGAAAGGGGGACACAGAATCCCAAGCAGGCTCCAGGCCCCGAGCTGTCAGCGCTGAGCCTGACCTGGGGCTCCAACCCATGAACCGCGAGATCATGACCTGAGCCGAAGTTGGACGCTCAACTGACTGAGCCACCTAGGCCACCCCCAGATACTCACTTTTAAGGGCTTGTATTTAGAGTGTGAAATTACCATCAAATAAATTTCAGAATAAATGTGATCTTATATCGGTGCTGAACATTTAATTACTGAGATGTTATAACATTAGAAGCACTATTCTTTTATCTGCATTGATTTTGTTGTATTTACCTTTGAATAAAACTTATATGTGTGTAACTTACAGATTTTAAGTGTACATTTCCATGAGTTTTAATAAATGTGTAATGCACACCACCACCACCACCAGAATCAGACAGAACAATTCCATCCCATGCCCCTTCCAGCCACTCCTGCTCCACATCATTCTTTTTTTTTTAATTTTTTTTAAATTTTTTTTTACACATTTATTTATTTTTGAGATAGAGAGAGACAGAGCATGAACGGGGAGGGTCAGAGAGAGGGAGACACAGAATCTGAAGCAGGCTCCAGGCTCCGAGCTGTCAGCACAGAGCCTGACACGGGGCTCAAACTCACGGACCGCGAGATCGTGCCCTGAGCCGAAGTCGGCCGCTTAACCGACTGAGCCACCCAGGTGCCCCTCCACATCATTCTTATTTACACCACTGAAGTTTCTTGAAGATTCTTAAACATCATGTTTATTAAGTTATTCCATATCTACAATTTTGTGCCTTATTTCCTTTGCTCAGCGTAGTGGTTTGATTTCCATTCATATGGTTCTGTGTATGTGTACTTTACTCTGTTTTTATTGAAAAGTGTTATCCTATGCTAAAAGGATATCATATGTGTTTATTTGTTCTCCTATTGATAAACATTTGCTTTGTTTCCAGCCTTTACCTAGTGTGAGGGAAGCCAGTACAAACTTTCTTTCACAACTCATTTGTAGACATTTCTCTTGGGTAAAAACATAGATATTAATTCCTTACTAAGAGATGTAGAGAGATAGTAATATAGGCATAATAATTATAGATATGTAATAATTATAGATATACCTATAGGTATAAATATAGTAAAAATGTAAGATTCTCAAACTGATTGTACTATGTTACACTCTCAATAGCAGTGAGTAAGAGTTTCAGTTGGCCTTCATCCTCAACAATTGCTGTTATATTTTCTGATTGTAGGCATCACAGTGGTTCAAAAGGTTATTGCAACAGATCATAATTTGCATTTTCTTTTTTTAAAAATATTTTTATGTTTATTTATTTACTTTTTAAAGAGAGAAAGAGAGTGCCTACAAGTAGGGGAGGGGCAGAGAGAGAGAGAGAGAGAGACAGAATGTGAACAGGCTCCAGGCTTTGCGACACAGGACTTGAACTCACCAACCATGAAGTCCCGACCTGAGCCAAAGTTGGAGGCTTAACTGACTAAGCCACCCAGGCTTCCCTATAATTTGCATTTTCTTCATGAACAATGATGCTGAACAACTTCTTATGAACTTAATGGCCATATATAAATACACACACACACACACACACACACACACATATACACTCAAATTTTGGCTTCTTAATTTTTTTCTGCTTTTTATCATTTGTATTGTTGATTTATAAAATTTCTTTGCATATTCTGAAAGTAAATACCTTGTCATATATTCTAGCAAACTATGGCTTGCATTTTCATACCCTTAATGATGTTTTATGTTGACAAAAGTTATTCATTTTGATGAAATTATATCAGTATTTGTGCCATTTCTGAGCCAATGCTGCATACATAAAATTTTCTGCTACTTTTTTTTTCAAGTGTTATAGTTTTAGCTTTTACCTTACGTCTGAGCTACATCCCAAGTTAACTCTGGGTAAGGTATGAGGTAGGTATCAAAGTTTATTTTTCACATACATTTATAAATTTATACCATAACGTTAGTGGAAAAGACTCCTCCTTGTCCTGTTGAGTTGCTTTCATGCCCATGTCAAGAATTAATAAACTGGAATTTCACTTCTCACCAAGATCAAGTAACAAGGACTACATTAACCTTTATATCTGAAACAATTAAAATAAAACAGGCAAAGTATATGAAATGATGACAATGACTTTTGATATTAGGCATCATAATCATCTCTGTAAGAAGAGAAAAATGAAGTAACCCTAGGATCCGACCAGCTTAGTATCTGCAGAATCCAAGCAATACCACTAATCTCGTATTTTATGGGGAAAAGTGCATCTTTTCCTTGAACATTAGGAATAATACACGTACTTTCACCTCTTCTATTCCACATGGTGTGGACAATTCTAGCAACATTTCTTCCTGGAAAAATATAAGGAAAAAGAAACTATGGACATATAGTAAGTAGAGAAAGAAATAAGATTTTCTTTTTTAGATAATGACATAATTATCAGTGTAGAAAATCCTGCTGAATTTACACAAAAAGCTGCTAGCACTAATAAGTGAACTTAATAGATTTGCATGATACAAGATCAATATACTAATCAAATATATTTGTATAGAGTAAAATCAGACATTTAAAAACAACACCATTTACCCTGCATCCAAAATAGAGTTAGGGATAAGTTAGACAAGCAATTACATTAACTGTTCGCTAAAAATTGCAAACATGGTGGAGACAAATGAATGCAAATAGAGATGAGAATAATTTACAAAGACCTAAATAAATGGATAGACACATCATGTTCATGGGTCATAATAATCAATATGAAAAAGTCGACTTTCCCCAAATCAACCTATAGAACCAGTAAAATACCAATCAAAATTTCAGTAGGGTTTTCAAAGTAAATGATAGGTGGATTCTGTGATTTATATAAATAAGCAAGGATATAGGGCTATTAAAACATAAAAATTTTGAAAAAAAAGAACAAAACAAAAGGGCTAACAAAACCCGATTTCAAGTTTTATCATAAAGCCACAGTAAGCAAAGCAGTGTGACTTTAGAGTTAAGCTAGACAAATAGAACAATGAAATTGAATACAGCTCAGTTTGATTTTTTATGAAATGTCAAGGCAATTCAATGACAAAAGGATTATCTTTTCAACAAATGGTGCTGAGACTAGTGAATAGCAACACTCAAAATGAACAAATAAACAAAAATCCAAAAATTTTTGACCTTAAAAGACACACACACACACACACACACACACACACACACATACGTGTGTGTGTGCATATATATATATATATATATATATATATATATATATATAATGAATGTCAAAATGAATCCTAGCTGGAAATTTAAAACCTAAAACTATAAAATTTCTAATAGAGACCTAGTGTGAAATTGGTGTAACTTTGGGTTTTGCAAAAGTTTCTTATATAGAAAACAAAAAGTACTATTCATAAAAGAACAAAGTGATACATAGGACTTCATCAAAACTAAGTGTCTGCCCTTCAGAAAACATGAGTCACAGACTGGGAGAAAATATTTGCAAAGTTCATACCTGATAAAAGACTTCTATCCAAAATATATACAGAACTTACAAAATTCACTGGTAAGGAACTAACCCAATTCATAATAAAGAAACAAACAACCTAATTTAAAGTAGCAAAGATTTGGACACTTCACCAAAGAAGATATATGGATGAAAATAGGTACACTAAAAGGTATTTCATGACTCTGTTCACTAGGTTAATGCAGATTAGTTATGAGGATATATTGCCATATAGCAGGGTGTCTAAATTTTAAAGGGCTGGCCATATCAAGAGTTGACCAGGGTATGGATTGCCTGGAACTGTCATACACTGCCGTCGGGAATGTAAAATCCTACAACCATTTTGGAAAACAGTCTGGCAGTTTTTTAATAAGTTAAATATACATTTACCATATGTCCCAGTCATTCCACTCCTAGGCATTTGCTCCAGAGAAAGGAAATCGTGTATTTATTCAAAGTGTTGCACTTGAATGTTCATAGCAGCTTTATTTTTAGTAGCCCCCAAAGTGGAAACAACACGAACAACGATTGAAAGGTTAATGGGTAGGACTGCTGAGGAATATCCACACGATAGAAAACTACTCAGAAATAAAAAGCAATAAACTATTGATATATGCTACTGCACCAATGATTCTCAAAGAAAATTTGCTGACAAAAAGCAGACCAAAAAAAAAAAGTGTATCTGCTACATGATTTCATTTAGATAAAATTCTAGAAAACATCACTGTGGGAATGAAAAGCAGATCTGTGGCTGCCTTTGGGTGAGGTGGGCAATGAGCTGTGGGAAGGACAAATAAACAAAGTAGTGTGAGCAAATTTTGGCATTTCGGGAGAGATTGCTATGTTCATTATCTTGTGATAGCAACTTTGTGATGGTGGTTTTGTAGGTATACACATATGTCAAAACTCATCCAAACGGGGACTGTAAGTATGTGCTGTTTATTTCATGTCATTATACCCATTAACACTGTTGAATCAAATTCTGGTTCTCTAAAACGACAATCACTGACTCTCACAACATACACAACTTTATGAGGCTCAGCTGATTTAAGCAGGGACCACCGGGTGGATCTGTTTCACATGCAGTGGCTAGAACTGACGTGTGTCTTCCTACAGAGCACTGAGTAACACTGGGGGGCTGTGCCTCGTGTTTCTCATGTCCACTTTTGACTAATAGATTAACTGGTACAGGTTCTTCTCATGATGATGACAGAAGTGAAAACAGATAAAAAGAAACAACAAGGCATGATAAATCTCTTGATTTGGAAATGGTATGCAGTCACTCCTGACTCTTCCTGTTTGTTAAAACGAGTCACATAACCAATTCCAAAGTCAAGCAAGATTAGGAAATAGACTTCACTCCTTATGAGGCCATAGTAAGGGCATGGTGGCAGGAATAGTTGAAGAATGGGGCCAGGAAGGCAATCTAACATGCACAAAAGATACAGTATTTTGTTCAGAAGCAGCCAATACATTCTGAAAAGTACCTCAAAGAAAGAGGAGATCAAATTGCTCTTTACCTTAGTAATTTTCCATTACATTGTAAAATCTCATCTCCTAAAACTTTGTGTATCAACCCTAACCATGAGGCTTCAATACTAAATCCATAAATGTGTCAAATTATAACACAAATAAGTCTTGAGCATGTTATGTAAAAAGAAGAAAGTCCTTGATTCTATGAAAAACCAAAATAGAAAATGTGCCCTCCCAACCACCTCTATTAGCTCTAGAATCATCTCAGATCAGTCCTCGGCTACTATTGTTGAAATGTAAAAAAGGGACCTTGAGATGTTTAAATTCCTTAACCATTATATCTTTCCCAGATTGAAATCCCCATGTAGTTTGTTATTATTTTTAAACTGTTTGGGATTAACACTTGTTCTAAATATTCTTCATGTTTTCACATTCTTCCCATTTCCTTAAAAAATAGCTAAGAGAATTTTAAGGCAATTCGTGTGTACATAGGACTTGGAAAATGTTAGGAGGTATTACTCATCCTCATGGATGGGTAATTCTGCTGAGTAACATAGCTGCCCACACAGTGTTCTAGTTAGTTAAGAGGAAGTTAGAACTTTGAATATCTCTTGGCCAGATATACTCTAAACTATAAACAGCTAATTCTGAGGGAAGCAAGGTACATTTGTTAGAATAAGTTAATAATAGCTGTATTATCTGCCAATAAATATTTCTCCAAGGTGAAACACATGAGGTTCCAGGAGAATTTCAGGTGAAATAAAATTCATGTTTTAATCTGAATATAAAATATTCCCACAGTCTTCCTCAGAAGTACAGCTGTAACATTCAAACTGAAAGGAGAAGAATCTTTCAGGACATTTTCTTTCTCTGACATTTATAATAAGTATTTGCTCACAGCAAGAGAAGGGGAGTGCTGTAAAACAAAAGGTCTAACTATATCATTTTTAAAAAGTATGTGATTTTCTCTATTAACTGGTTTTCAGAACTGGCTAACTCAAGATTAATTGTTGTATACAAAACCGAGTCTGTATGTATGACTAGGGATCCGCCGTCAAAATAGTATTTGTTTTCCTGGCCATTAAAGCTGTAGGAAAGTGGAGGGGGGGAGGCAAAAGGAAAATACAAGAGTTGAGAAGACATTTATTACTTGTTCCACAGGCACAACTCAGAAGAAGGTAAACGTGAAATAATAATAGATTTAACCTTGGAGACTGAACTACAGCGGAGGAGACCAGACTCTGAGCATCCCGTGTCTACCCTTTTGATCTTATTATTATGTGACACAGAAGGAGAAGGTTCTGCTGCTAGGGAAAAACAGATCATGGATGGGAAGGTAAATGTCAAGGAGAAAATAAGGTTAAAATATAAAATCATGACCAAAAGTAACAACATTGGTTTGCATGGAATGCCAACTGAAAAAAAAAAAAAAAAATCATAGCTAGGAAACCAAATACGAGTGCAGCAGGAGGAAAGAAAAGGAAAGGTTATTAAGGTCATTTCTCTAAGGCACACACAGAAGTGCTAACTTGCCAGCTCTCTGACTTTTCAGTCGAAGGAAAAAGTGTATCATATGCGTGGATTCATATTTTTCCCAAGAATTCAGTGGTTATTTAGGGGTTTTTTTCCGTCTTGTTTTTCTTTTTCTTTCTTTTGTTTTCATGTTATTGAATCCTCTGGACTTGTATATTGGCTTATTTTTCACAAGATCTATTCACGTGGATATCTCCATGCAAGAGATTTTTTTCACATTGATATTTCTGTACTATCAATTGTTAAAATGATGAGGCTTGAATGAGGAAGTTCAGAAACAACTGAACACAAGTACAAAAATACTCTCCTGATTCAGTACAATGTTGACGATACTGGGTAAATCGGTCTAAATCCCCAACACCCCAGAAAGGTCCGCACTAAAAGAAATGCTTGTTTGCAGGCCACATTGTTTCTCTGTCCATTTCTATGTTTAATTAATAACAATGACAAATCAGGATGATTCAGTTATCAAACAGTACACAAATGGATTTTTTTTCAGTCTGGTTACATCATTGGCCTTGACATTAGCTGAATTGTCACTGCTAGTTTTGACTATTCAAAATGATCCTAATGGCATATGTAGCATTTTAAAATTAGTCACACACCTATTTATGCTGGGAAATAAAGTTTCCTCTGTATCCAAGGGAGAGGAATTGGGATCATGAGCACCTAGACAGCCTCTGACTTAGGGGGTCACTCTGAAGCAATTTATACAATGTAATATAAGACCATTTAGTGACACAAGAGAGATTTCATTATGTATTATAGGCTGTTACAAAAGGAGGTTAAAATTTAGATTCATATTGTTTTCCATCAAATCAGTGTATGTTTGACATGCATGGAAAAGAAACAACTGAAATATACCCTAAGTGGCTTGGTATTTTATTTTCTCAATATTATTACTAACAGTGGTTTAGGTTTTCTTGTTATTTGTTTTCTGTAACGAAGACACATGACATTTGCCATATAAAAATAATGAAAGAAAAAATAATAAAAGATATATACATAAATGCATGCCCATCACTGTATAGATAATAAACAGCAAACCATTTTTAGCTTTTTGGCTGCATGACGAACTCCCATGAGAAATGCTAACCTACACATGCCAAGACTGACTTTAGGGTCAGAAGTCAAATCTCAGGTACCACTCTGGCAGCCCACGAGTTCTTTACCTGCCTCATGCATTTTCCTTGTGTCCCACACCATACCACACCCCCCACATCCTGCCAATGATAGAATTCCCACTGCGGCTGTCATTGCTACCATATTATTATTGTTGTTTTTATTCTAATTGCTTTTACTAGGTATCAGGAATCTTGTCTGTTTATAGATTGTCACTAGAAATACAGTAATAAAATATACCAAAGAAAAAGTAAGATTCCCAGAAGAGGGGGAAAAACAGTTTTGGAAGAAAACCTTAGTACATCACTTTCACATGTTAATGAGAATGAAGAATAAAGCATTAATAGCATGAATATTAAAAATAATATTTTCTTAGATTTATAGCAATAGGAAAAACATCCTTGTTTTAAGTGTATGAAAGAAAGGAATCATTAATATGTTCAAGTTTAATGATATATATGTATTTTCAGGCCATGTTATAACAAAGATAGAACTATTTTTTAAGTAACCAAACTTAGAAAATTGGAAAACACACTCTCCCACATGCACATACAAAAAAATCCCAATGGGTTCCAGAAAAAAAAAATGCAAACATCCTTAAAATATTTCTTAAATTCCCAAAATATACTTTATGGAAAACTTTGGAATGTGAACAAAATACTTAATTCACTTAAATACTTTTAAAATAAAAAAGAAAAAGAAAAAAATTAACAAAGTAAACATGAATTTTGTTTCCACCAAGGGAAAATCTTTGGCAAGGGAAGAAAAAGAATAAAGTAGGAAATAATAAAAGTTAGAGCAAAAATCTCAAGTTAATAAAAAATTCAATTGGTAGGGGCGCGTGGGTGGCGCAGTCGGTTAAGCGTCCGACTTCAGCCAGGTCACGATCTCGCGGTCCGTGAGTTCGAGCCCCGCGTCAGGCTCTGGGCTGATGGCTCGGAGCCTGGAGCCTATTTCCGATTCTGTGTCTCCCTCTCTCTCTGTTCCTCCCCTGTTCATGCTCTGTCTCTCTCTCTGTCCCAAAAATAAATAAACGTTGAAAAAAAATTCAATTGGTAAAACAAAACAAATCAAAAGCTAACAGTTTCCCTACTTTCAGGACTCATTAAAAACTTCTGCAAATTTCATTAATTCAAGCAGACATTTTTAAAAAAGACAGAAAATAATCAATGTAAATAAATACAAGGTGTGTGTATGTGAATACTTCTGAACTCATAAGTGGAATAATTTTATTAAACAGTGGCAATTACCAAAATTGACCGATCAATGAGGTAAGTATGATAATAATTGTGAATGAATTATGTAAAAATGGTAATATCAATAAGAAACTATTTGTAGAAAATGTCTTAAACCAGAAATATGGCATGATCTTCAACTCATTCTATAAGGTAAATGTGGTCTTGATTTTACTTATTTATTTAAAACATTTTTTAAGATTATTTATTTGAGAGAGAGAGAGAGAGAAAACAGGGGAGGGACAGAGAGACAGAAAATCCTAAGCAGTCTCTGTGCTGTCAGCGCAGAGCCTAATGCAGAGCTCAGTCTTACGAATTGTGAGATCATGACCTGAGCCAAAATCAAGAGTCAGATGCTTAACCGACTGAGCCACCCAGATGCCCCTGGTATTGATTTTAAAACACGATAGAAATAATAAGAAAAAAAGGTAAGCCATTCTAACTTGTATGTGAATACAGATAAAGACTAAAACAACTTGTAAAATGACTATAATAAGATATATTTTCAGAATACACAAGTTCATCTCAGGAATAAAAAGCAAGAAATACACAGGTAACCCAATTATGTTTATCCAGACAATATATAAAAGTATAAAACCATACAGTTATGCTAATAATAATACCAGATGCTCACATGCATATAATTTTAAATGCATTTTTAAAAAGTGAAATGTTCATTTTAAAGACAAAGATAACACTAAGAAGTATATGGTACTTATTTACTATGATCAATAGGAACTTTAAAGAATACAGAGAAAGTATTAGCAATAATCTTTTTTTGAAACCGGGGAAGGGGGAGTGGAGAAGCAAAGAAGCCATGTGAATCCATGGCCTTCATTCTGACCAACCAAAGCCTTCTGTAACCTGTTTCTAATACATCTCCACCTCAGACCATGGACTTCAGAAAAGGGAAAATACTTCCCCAACCTGCTTATTTTTGCCCCATCTTAATGTGGCTTATGCCTCTCTTGTGTATTAGGTCATTTCTTCCCAGCTCAATATTTCTGAAACAAGTTGTCTTAAGTGATAATATTGTATGATATTTTACTACATATTAGGCACTTCTCTGGGAACTTCCAATGTGTTAACTCACTTAAGCCTCCAAGCAGCCCTACTTTTATTATTATCTACATTTTATAGGTTTGAACCTGAGTCCTTGTGCCCCTGGCCTGAAATCTTACATCCTATTGATATAGAGTCAGAAATTAAATTCTGAATCTGGCTCCATAACCATGTTTTCAAATATGCTTTGTATTGCTTTCATAGGCTTTACATTCCCAGGTCAGAAAACACATTCTCCAAAATACTGCCCTCATCCTCTGACATTCTAGTATTTTATGTCTACCTTTTATGACAGTTCTTAATTTACATCTCATTTTTTTTTAAGTAGGCTTCACGTCCACTGCGAAGCCCAATGCGGGGCTTGAACTCACAACACTGACCAAGACCCGAGCTGAGGTCAAGAGTCGAATACTCGATTGAGCCGCCCAGACACTCTTTATATCTCATTCTTTGAACTTAATGTGCCTGTCTAAAATCCAGTCTGGACTGTAAGCTTCTTGAAAGTAAATTCTAAAGAAACTAGTTAAGACCTTAGATAGTGAAGGCATAACATGCCATCAGCATTAATTATTTATCTATCTACTACGTTGAAAACCTTGAGTTCACCCTGATACTTCTAATTGCCATCTAATACCACAGATTTCATTCCAGTTTTCTTCCTTTCCATATATGTAAACCCCTTCTTGGATGATAAGAAACATGGTCACCATAATACTTATTATCTTTACTTATCGGATCAACCACCCTAAGTATAATTGCTCTTTTGTTCCTGGATATCGTCCTCACCCCAGTGAGGCTTCCGTATGCTGCTCCAGCAGCCTGCTGTCACTGTCTTGCATGGATACCCTTCTTTCCCCACTCAGGCCCGTCCTCCCTGCACCAAAGTCACTATTATGCCTTCTGTTCCCATCCCAGGTGTACCTGTTACGTTGCTTGTCATTAAATAATGGTTTTTGGACTTCATTACTCAGAAAGGAAGAAAGAGGAAGGAAGCAATGAAGGAGGAAGGCAGAAGGAGAAGGAGAGAGAGAGAAAGGAAGGAAGGAAAGGATCCTTACTGGCTTTTAAACAGTTGCTGTGTGCTAAAAATATTAATGAACACAAAAAAGTAGTTATTGAACATGCCTTGGGGAAGGGCGAATATAAACCTACCACCCCAAATCACAACATTTCTAAAAATAATGAAAATACTACCCATCAATATCTATATGCTACTGTGGAATACATCTAAAACAGTGTTCCGAGGAGAATTCAGAGTCTTAAATACCTGTATCAATGAATGTGAAGGAATAATACTAAGTGAATTAAATTCCCATATCAGTGAGAAAACAAATATAAAGTAAGCCCAAAGTAAGCAGTAGGAAGGAAATAATAGGGTTAAAATTCACAATTCAAGAGACTAAAAAATAGAAAAAAAATACAGTTAATTAGTAAATAAAATTAATCTTCTTTGAAAAAAACTATCAAGTAACAACTAAAAAAACCCTGAACATAAATATGCAAAATAAAAATAAATAAGGCTGTTAAAACAAAATAATACAAATTATAAAGAATAGTTTTTCAAAATGTCACACAAATTTTAAAGCCTAGATAAAATGTGTGATTTTCTAGGAAAAGTTTATCAAAATTAACTACAGTGAAGGTGGAAAGCTTAAAGAAATTACTTCCCATAGAAGTAAAAAAATGTATCAAAGAGCAGCACACAAAAAAAGATAAGGTTCTGATAATTTTATATGTAAATTCCTTACCATTCAAAGATTAATTTCAATGCCAACTTTTTTTTTTTTTAAACAGTGCAAAATATAACCGTGGCAGGCAGTATTCTAAGATGGTCCCAAGCTATCCACTGTCTGGTGTGAATGCCCTATGAAATCCCTTCCCTTTTTGTGCACAAAATCTGTGCATATCATAAACTATCACTCCCCTGATTATCTTATGTTATATGGCAGAAGGGAAATTATCTTGGGTAGGTCTGACCTAATGAAGTGTTTTAAGCGTTTTCTCCAGCTGGTTGTTGATGGAGGAGACAGAGAAATATGTTCCTGTGTATCTAAGTGAGGCAACTAACTGCCCTTTGTGAATCACCCATGGGGGGCTCCAAACTCGTAGGCAGGCAGCCTTGAGTTGCTGAGAGTGACCCTTCCATAATAGTTAGCAAGGAAATAGAGTCCATGGTCATATGGCTGAAAGAAGATGGATTCTGCCAACAGGGTGAGGGAGCTTGGAAGTAGCTCTTTCCCTAATGGAGCCTCCAGATGCAGATGGCTGACATCTTGATTTCAACTTATGAGGTCTTGACCAGAGAACCTAGCTAAAACGTGCTCAACTTATGACCCTTGGAAACTGTGAGATAATACATTTGTGTTGTGTTAACTAAGCTTCTAAACTTGTGGTGATTTGTTACATAGCAATAGAAAGCTCATACTCTAATCAAAAGTAATGCCAAATTGGGATAAAGTGACATTTTGTGTCTCCAAGTATGACAATGCACCAGGCAACATCACCTAAGTAGTATCCTTATTTACAAAAAATTAACCTGGGGCACCTGGGTGGCTCAGTTGGTTGATCATCTGACTTCAGCTCAGGTCATGATCTCATGGTTCATAGGTTTGAGCCACATAGTGGGCTCTGTACTGAAAGCTCAGAGCCTGCTTGGGATTTTGTCTCACCCTCGTTCTCTGCCCCTCCACAGCTTGTGTGTTCCTTTTCTTTAAAATAAACATTAAGGGGCGCCTGGGTGGCTTGGTCGGTTAAGCGTCCGACTTCGGCTCAGGTCATGATCTCACGGTCTGTGATTTTGAGCCCCGCGTCGGGCTCTGTGCTGACAGCTCAGAGCCTGGAGCCCGTTTCAGATTCTGTGTCTCCCTCTCTCTCTCTGCCCCTCCCCTGTTCAGGCTCTGTCTCTCTCTGTCTCAAAAAATAAATAAACGTTAAAAAAAATTTAAAATAAACATTAAAACAAATTACAAAAACAAAAACAAAAAACCTTAACCTGAATCTGTGTATGAGATAGTAACTAATCCAAATTGATAGACATGACCCAAAATAACTAGTCTGGTTTCCTCAAAAGTATGTCATCAAAAAACAAAACAAAAACAAAAGTGGAAAATTGTTCTATGTGAAAAGAGACTAACTTGGCAAAACAATGATATGCAATGTGATCCAAGAGTGGGGGAAATGTCTATTGAAGACACTGAGATAAATGAGGAAATTAAATATAGGCTATATGATAGATAATGCTTTTTTGTTAGTGTTAAATTGTCTGAGCCTGACCAATGTACTATGGTCATGTGGAAGAATGTTCTCATTTTAGGCAACGTATAAAAATACTTAGAAATGAGTTAGTGTCATATCTATGAAAAGTCTCCCAAATGGTTGAAAGAAGAAAAAGGAGAAACTAATGTGGAAAAATTTCAAACGTGGAGAATCTAGAAGTATCCTTGAATGTTTATTGCAATACTCTTGCAATTATAATACTCTGTGAGTCTGAATTATAAAAATTAGTGAATAAGAGACAATGTTTGCTGATGATATCAGGTACATGCATTTTATATAAAAACATTTCCACTGTACATCTAGGTCACCATAGCATTTTTTAAAAAAGAAATGAAGAATGAATTTGATCACATTTTTTGTATGCTCAATACAATCAAGTAATTTTCTTTTAAACAGTTAATATAATGAAACAAATATATTTTTTTAATTTTAAAACATCATTGCATTCTTAGAGTAAATTATTCTTGGCATGGGAAATTAATCTAGTGGATTGATTTGCCATTTTATTTTTAATTTTGCATCTTATTCACAAATGAGATTGACTTCTAATTTTCCTTTTATTCTTCTCATATCTTGATTCATTGTTTAAAATCAGAATATAAAAACATAAGATAATCAATTAAAAAGTATTCCAGAAGTTTTCTATTTTGTTATCTGTGCCCCCCAATAGTTCATAACACATGAAAAACAATGACCCTTCTCTATTATTCTTTGCACTGCTAATGCCGGGTTCACATCTTGTTTTTTAATAAAATGATATTGATAAAAAAAGGAATGAGGACAAATACATAAATAAGACAAGGAATGGAGATTGGAAGGCCTGTTAAGAGATCATTTTAATAGTAAAAGCCGATGGCTATCCTGGCAGAGTAAAGAGAATGGACTCATAATATTTAGTTCCCTCTGGTCACTGGATTGATATGATGGAGAAGTCGAGAATGATTCAGTTATTTTTTATGTTCCAGTTTCAGACAATAAAAACAAAGAATACTATTTTCACCTAGTTGCATTTTGATTTGTAGATTATTGGCTCTAAAGTTACTCGAGGGGACTGATTTATATTTTACTTGATAATTCTTATAAATATATCACAAGTTCCCGTGATTATTACAACATCCCTTTGAAGTAAACAAGACTGAAGTGATTAGCTCCATTTTGCAGATTATATAGTTGACACAGGAAAATTAAGAGATTTGCTAAAGATAGTGCAGATGATAAAGAACCAAGTATAAAGCCAGGGTCCTAGCTTTTTGGAATTTTTTATTTCTATAACTTTCTGTAGTGTTGTTATGGGTTGGATTGTGTGGCTCCCAACCCCAAATTCATATATTGCAGCCATAAGCCTCAGGACCTCAGAATGTGACCTTATTTGGAAAAAGGTAATTGGCAGATGTAATTGATCAAGATGAGGTCACACTCAAGTAGGGTAGGTATCCAATATGACTGGTGCCTTTATAAAAAGAAGCAATTTGGACAAAGACACAGACACACCTACCCCATGAAAAGATGAAGGTAGATATTGAGGTGATGCTTCTGCAAACCATAAAATGCCAAAGATCACCAACAAGGCACCAGAAACTAGGAGAGAGATTCTCCCTCACAGAACTCAGAAGGAGTCAACGCTGCCCACTTAAACATCCAGCCTCCAGAACTGCGACACAAAAAATGTTGTTTAAGCCATTCAGTTTGTGGTACTTTGTTATGATAGCCCTAGTAACTTAATACATATGGCTTGCTATACATTCAGGTAGGAAATTATCATGACCAAAGTTAAATAAATGTCTTGTGCATTTCCTCTTTCTACTTCACTGAATTCTTATATATGTTATGATCATTTTAATCTAATCCCACATTCAGGGAAGTGATATGAATATCAGAAAAAAGCAACTTAATTTAAACTTTAATTCTGATCCAAATAGACAGAATTTAAATTTAATAATGGGAAAATCATAATTGGTCATGTCTTTTGTAGCAGCTATACTTTTCCCGTAACAACATCTTCTTCAAGTGTAAATATAACAGGCCATGAATCCCTAAATTCCATTTCCCGTGCAGGTCTCCATATACCATAATGGACGTTTCCATTGCCATCATTTTATTTCTGTTTCTATAAAGGCACAATTAATATTCAGCAAATTTTTCAGTGTAAGTGTGTCCAATGCGGTATTTGGGAAGTGCTGATACTAAACAATGATTCTTTGTTTATCTGGAATTCAAATCTAACCTAACTTCTCATACTTAGTTTGGTACCCCTAGACTACCTCTGCTAAATAATTTCTGGCTACAAGAGTTCAAGTGCATAGAACCAGAAATGAAGGATGAACCCTTCAAAAATACCAGTATTGGTACCATATAGTATGGAGAGCTTAGTAAGTAATACAACAGCTTAGTTAGTAATACAACTGGCCAAAACAATAAAATATAGTAGTTATAATTTGAACTGATATCAAGATCATTCATTGTTGTGAATAAATTCATTTGAATAAATAAATTTCACACCTATCCAAGATCTATTGATCACCTTTAGCCATTATAAAATACATCATGGAGACAGATTGAGTATTCAAGTCCATGTTGAAGAATAGAACACTTGAATATCTCACAGCAGACTGGAATAACCATCAAAATTATGCATTACTTAATGAATAATAATAAAGGCCCATTTGCTTCTCATGGGTTAAACATCTAATTTCAGCTTTAAGGACATTTTTAGGATATATTGTCTTACTTCACTTTATAAAATAAAATACCTGAATTTCACACAGTTCCATGCTTACTTATCTTCTTCCCTTTTGCTATTATCTTGGGTACACACATTCTTCTCCCAGATTTCCAAATAACTGGCTCTTTCATGTTGCTCTATTATCAGTTCAAACATCACCTTCTCAAAGTAGCCCTCATGGACCAGTCTGTATATAGCAGACGGGGGCATATTCACACTACCTATCACGTTACTTTGCTGTATTTTCTTCTTAACGTTTAAGAATATTTAACTTGCATTTCAATGTACTTTTTTGTACATTTCTGATGTAATTTTGTTTACTTCTTTTTTTTTTTAACGTTTATTTATTTTTGAGACAGAGAGAGACAGAGCCTGAACAGGGGAGGGGCAGAGAGAGAGGGAGACACAGAATCTGAAACAGGCTCCAGGCTCTGAGCTGTTAGCACAGAGCCCGACGCGGGGCTCAAACTCACAGACCGTGAGATCATGACCTGAGCCGAAGTCGGACGCTCAACCGACCGAGCCACCCAGGCGCCCCGAATTTTGTTTACTTCTTAAAAGAACATGTCTTTCCTTACTGGAATCTAAATTTCATAATATCCAATGTCTTGTTTATGCAACTTACAATGGTGGGTTGGGAACAACACTTGGCAAACTTTTAATGTAGTGCTTTACACAGAAAATGATCATATGCCTGCCACACCTTTGGAATCAGCCCAATAGTGACCAGTTCAAGGGCTTCAGAGACCACAGACAATGCCTACCCAGCCCTGGTACTGAGGTATCAATGTCTTGGCAGTCATAATTCATTCAGAGTTATCATTCAGCCAAAGAATAGAATTTGGGAGCACTTAGCATACAGTCTTGAGTCAAATGAACCTAGACTGAAGTTCCTGTTTTGCAATATACAAAATAGCAGATTTTGTGTTTTAGGCTTTTGATCAATAGATAAAAGTATCTATAGTATGGGAAAGTTGTAAGGATTAATGAAATAAAGCATGTGCTATATCACAGTAGACTGGGAGGTTTTTATTTGTTATTTTTTATTTGTTTTGTTTTGTTTTGTTTTGGATTTGGTACTTCTATCCACTTCCAACCCATTAATATTTTAGAAGAACAATTAAGAGGTTTTAAGAAAGTGGGGAGAGGAACTTAACATGACTTAACCTTAGTGATCCATGTTCAAATTAGCAGGGTGTTAGAAAGCCATGAGTGAGTGTGGTGTTTATAGGAAAATATATAATATTTACAATATAGAATATAATATTGAGAACATTTGCTGGGAGTTAATGTATAGGATCAAAGAATCTAGATTCTCTAATTTTTCAATGATTCAAGGCAAATTCTTCAATGAAACTGTAGTGGACAGATGAGTAATTGTTATTTTTGAGAAAAATCTATTAGTCTAGAAACTAGAAATCAAAGTTCATTATATATATATATATAGTAAGTAATATATATATAGTAAGTAATATATATAGTAAGTAATATATATATAGTAAGTAATATATATATATATATATATATGAAATTAAATAGGAAAATTTGGGGACACAATGGGAATTATTGATTTTAAACTTTTCCTCCATTTTCACTTAGTAAATGCCAGGTTTTCATCTCAAGTTTTGTGCACTGTTCAAATGTTAATTCTTATTTAATAAAATCTTATCCTGTTGTTTGAATATTTTTCTATTAATGGCTTCATTGGGACATTGTTGGAAAACTACCACAAGAAAAGTGGCATTCTTCCTTATTAAATTCATCTTGAATTATTTACATTCATTTTGTTGAACACTCCCCTTTGATCTACATTGCATTGCACTAATGATTTTGCTGCAAACAACATGAAAATGTTTTCCATATTCCCTCAGCAAATGTAAATGCTAATAGTACATCTATATGAAAAGTGTCAATATTATAAACTTAGATTAAGTACAGTGCTTAGCATGGTATGGAACATCCATATTTAATTAATGAGTAATAGTATCTATCTTTAATGGATTGAGTATTCAGCAGAAACAGAACATTTACAATATATCTGTAGACTGTAGTTACTAAGAAAAAAAAAACCAAATAACCAGTCATTGTTCTTGCATAGGAGTAGGGAAGAGACTAAGCTTAGCTTCCTAATCAGAAAGCCAATAAATTCTATGGATTATATTTTGTGACTAAATATTATAATAATATAGCATAAACTTCTTTTCTTATGCATCAAAATGTTCTGGAATATATCCTACTCTCTTTTATTTTACATTTGCCTCCATTTAAAGGGCTTTTCCTTCAGATTCAAGAGTGTGTTTGTCAAACCTGTGGCTATGTTCCTAAATATCCCTTGATGCTCTGTGGTAGGCAGGAATCTAAAATGAA
This sequence comes from Lynx canadensis, assembly GCF_007474595.2. Lineage (NCBI taxonomy): Eukaryota > Metazoa > Chordata > Mammalia > Carnivora > Felidae > Lynx > Lynx canadensis. The sequence continues at coordinate 127,310,357 of NC_044307.1, read as the reverse complement.
CTCCAATGAGATGCATCCTTGCTTAATTCCCTCCCCTTGAGTGTGGGCAGAGGCTGTCACTTGTTTCTAGCCAAAAAAAAAAAAAAAAAAAAAAAAAAAAATATATATATATATATATATATATATATTGACAAAGGTGATGAGACACCATTCTCTTCATTTGGTTAATTATATTACAAAGATGATGGGATATCTATTCTCATAATTAAACCTAGAGCAAGAGATTCTCTGGCGGGCTTTGAAGAAGTAAGCTGTATGTTGTTATAGAAGGCCTGTGTGAGGGCCACATCTCAAGGAAGCACCCCGGGTGACAGTCAGTAAAAACAGGGAACTCGGTACCATGACTGCAAGGACTAGAATTCTGCCAGTAACCACATGTGTTTGGAAGAGAACCCCAAGCTCCAGAAAGAAATACAGCCCAGTCTAGACTTAACACTCAAGCCTGGTAAGACCCTGAGCAGATGTCCCAGCTACACTCTCCCTAGAACCCTGGCCCAGGGAAACTGTGTGATTGAAAAAAAAAAAAAAAATGTTTTAAGTCACTAAGTGGTAGTAGTTTGTTACACGGCCAGAGAAGATAAATACGTGCTATCTCCTCCACAAGATGTCTGCGTAACTTTTCTTTAACTGCTTCTTCTACTTGCAGTGACTCCAAATCCTACCTCTCACTTCTGCCTGTTTTTACTTCTCCTGCTTCTCCTCTGGGCTCATATCATTTGTCACCTCTCAGAAAACTACTGTGACCTCCACTACAGAGTAAATTAGGTTCCACTCCTTCCTCTTCCCCCAGTAATTGTATATGCTTTCTTACATCTTATTTTAATGGGTTTCCATTAGAGGCTCTTAAATGCAAGAATTATGCCTTGTTTATTTCATCACATTCTCAAAGTTAATATAATGTATTGTATTTCTCTAACTCGTAGGAGTGGTCCGTAAATTCCAAGTTTCAAACCGTCCTTAAATTCCTAGCTGCATCAGAATCACATAAATTCTGAACCCTCTTCTAGACCTACTATGTTCAAATTTGGGTGGGTGAGTATGCTCTTGGCCCAGCTAATCCTTCTAGTCTTATATTCTAACAGTCAATCAATTCATTAGGAATTACAGATGCATGGAATTAGTTATGGTTTGCTGAATTGTCATAATCTCTCATTTTTTGGAGCTTTTCCCCGTTTCTCCTCATTTTTGTGGAATATCTATTAACCTGGTTTTGTCTGGTTAAGTCACTCATTATTCAAAATTCAGCTTAAGATTCAAATCCTCTAAAAGGCATTACTCAACCCACAGATCTTTAGGCTACCATCTCCCAAACATAACATTAATTACTCATTTCTAGGCAATGTTTTTCTGCTCTATAAAGGTATCATTTATATTATATTAATCTTTGTGCCCCAAATTGATAGCATGGTATTGAAACGTAAGGAGACTAACATTTTTTTTTCTGAATGAAAAAAAATGTCAGAGTCATATGAGTAGGAATTTCACAGACATATGGACCTATGACTTCAAGAATCCTCCTAATTAGAAGCATCAAAGATCGAGAAATAGTGATATTCTAAGGTGAAATGACACATGAGGAAATCCCACCCCAAATTCTGAGATTATGACATGTGCCACATTGCCATTGCCTTTTGAGAATTATTTCCTATTGAGCAACTATTGCCATAGGGAGGTTCAACATTTCCTAGGAATTCCGGGATGTAGAACAAGTTTGAAAACAACCACTATGAGCTTATGAAGGTAATTTTCATGTATGGCTCATGGAAATACATCATATTACTTTGGTTATAAGCCTAGATCACAGCCACTGGCAAATTTCTTCATCAGAAGTGAATTACTAGCAAATTAATGAATCAGAGAACCGTTCATGTTCGTAATGCCCAGAAGTACATTAAAAAGTGCTTATCTTTCAATGTGTTTTATACTTCATGCCAGGAGTATGCTAAAACAACTCTCGGGGCTCCCGGGTGGCTCAGTCAGTTAAGCTTTCGACTTTGGCTCAGGTCATGATCTCACAGCTCATGAGTTTGAGCCCCATGTCAGGCTCTGTGCTGTCAGCTCAGAGCCTGGAGCCTGCTACAAATTCTGTGTCTTTGTCTCTTTCTGCCTCTCCTCTGCTCATGCCCTCTCTCTCTTTTTCAAAAATAAACAAACATTAAAAAAAATTAAAACAAGTCTCACATTATAAGATATAAGATTGGGTGAATGGAAAAGACATGTAAAAACTGAAATAAAATCAAAATAATAATTTGTACTATAATTATATGGCACAAATATTAAGTCAAATGTTTAAATTTTAGTCATAAACTTCTACAGCTTCAATTGTTACCCTAGTACACTTCCTTTGTGTCATAAGGCTAGTGAATATTATTTAGTCACTTAAAAAAATAGTTTATTTTTTGAGAGAGAGAGAGAGAGAAGTGGGCAGGGCAGAGAAAGAGGCAGAGAGAAAATCCTAAGCAGGCTCTATACTGACGAGGGGCTTGAACTCACAAACCGTGGGATCATGACCTGAATCGAGATCAAGAGTCCGATGCTAAACCCACTGAGCCTCAGAGAGGACGCTGTTTTGTCACTTTTTATATTTAACATCTATAAAATCTCTTTTTATTATTACTTTTTAACGTTTGTTTATTATTGAGAGACAGAAAGAGCATGAGCGGGGGGGGGGGGGGGGGGGGAGGGGCAGAGAGAGGAGGAGACAGAATCGGAAGCAGGCTCCAGGCTCTGAGCTGTCAGCACAGAGCCCGAGGCGGGCCTTGAACTCACAAACCGTGAGATCATGACCTGAGCCGAAGTTGGACGCTCAACCGACTGAGCCACCCAGGCGCCCCAGATCTATAAAGTCTCTTAAAGAGACATGTAACTTGATCAGTAATTTCACTGCTCTCTTAGTGCTATTTTATTTACTATATTTTGAACTTTAACTCCATGTTATCATATTACAGTTAGTACATTTAAAGAAAACGCGTGTCTTCAAAACTATTCTTATGATATTGGATATTTAAATGTCTAATTCCTTCTAAACTGATATTTATATCACATAAAACTATCTCACATTAGATACTAATTAAGGACCTTTATTGATCTTTCAGAGAGCAATTATGAATGGTCATGAGCAGATTATATAATGAACTACCTTTAATCTCACAGTGATGGCATTGGCCAGTATAAAGTACTCTGTAGCCCTGTATTCGATAGAACTGGATCTCGTAACACAGTCATTTCATTTGGCAAATTATAATATGGTACCTTATTAATGCTGGCTAGATTTCAACCAAATGACTGTGTGGATGTAAAAGACTTAATATCCTATTAGCAACCCCATGATTCATCTAGTCCCCCAGGCTTGTTTCTAATCATAGCTTCTAATACTACATGTGATATTGGAATGTGCATATAAAAAAATTTAAAATAAATTGAAACTTGAATGGTTGAAATATATGCTAGATAAAAGCTCTCTTGCAGATCACAATTTATTTTATTTTATCTTATTTTCATACATCTATGAAATCCATTTATTACATTCAGCTTAAAAATATACACATATATTTTAGAGCTGGCAAATCTCAGTGAACAATTATGTTTGCAAGTGAAGTATGTTATCAATGAATAAACACAAATTGGCTTGTAAAAAGTGCAATCTGTTAGCTAAGTGTGGCTTAAAGGATTACTGTACATTTATGTTACCTCTAAATGCTGATACTTATTTCAGAGGAGATTATCCAAGTATGATAACCAAGAAGATAAGGAAGTAAAAATAAATTGGGAAGGGTTTCCATCCTACCACAGGCATATCTTTATGAATAGCCCATAGAAAGGTCAAAATATCTCTATTAACATTTGAATAACATGAGTTAACATTTTAAAGAACCACGAAGCATAGTCTTAATATAAAAAAACAATATTAAGCAATGTCCACATATCTGAAAAAAAAATTTTTTACTGATAGATTCAGAGACTTGAAATAAAATCTGAGAACCAAAATAAAAATTTTCTGCTCACTTTATTTACCAACAGTCAAAGGGTGGGTAAAAGTTTGGGCTTACATTTATCCACTCACAGTCTTGCTAAATGTAGAAACAGTAGGGAATATATAAAGAATGATTAGTATAACCTTTTATCTTATGATGAGAGCATAAATGCTCCACTTTGACAAAGACAGTGGTAGTATCAGATCATGTACTTTAGTAACACACTTTGCAATTGTTTCTTCCCTCTAACATCTGGAAATTAAAGTGATTTATTATAAATAGATCGAGTCAGTTTAAAATATTCTATGGTCTTGCTATTGAGACGGGAAAATATTCATTTTAAAAAATGAATACACATATAATACTTCATAAAAACTTCACTAAATCATGATCAGTTTACATTTCATGAAATCAGTTCATCTTAATATTACAGATTTTATGTTGACTTCTCAGGCACAAATTTTGTTGAAGTATTTATATGATTCATAATACCAAATAGGGAGTCTTTTTGCATAAAATACAGTCTTGAAGTTAGCATCATCCGAAGAACAGAAATCTAGAAACTGTTTTAAAAAAATGACTCTGGAAATATAGTGTATATATATATCCATGGATATATATATGTATATATATATACGTATATATATATATATATATATGTGTGATATATATATATAATGTAGCTCAACTTATTGGCGGAAAATAGTAAGGTGTCACTGTGTATAGATGGGTGCACAAGTTTGTAGGAAGGCTCACAATTAGATATAAAGGTGACCCAAGGGTTAAATATTGTGGGCAGATTTTGATTTATGTAGATTACCACTGACTGGCAAAGAAGCTCTGTGAGCATAAATCTTGGATAGTAGTGAAGAAAGGAGGAAGGCAATACTTAATATTTGTATGGCTTTGAATGGTTATATGAAAATCTTTTCAGTTAATCTGATTGGTTTAATCATAAAGATTTTATGGGAAAATTAAATATGTGTATGGGAAAACAAGGATAGTAAACCCTTGGATAAGTAACATGTAATTTTCAGTACTTATTAAACTCAAAAATGGTATTCTGTATGGACACATTTTTGGAATTACAATAGATAGCATATCTATCTTAGCCAGAAGTTATTGGTTGAAAGATGTATGTTCTGCAATACAATATCCCCCATGGCCAAGCTAAAATATTCCACAGAATTAATTTTCATTATATTAGTGATTTTCAGTGAGTTCAAGGAACTTCAATGTTTATGCAAGTGTGGCATTCATATGTGTATTTTTTCACAGTTCAAGTAATGCTAGTTATCTTTTACACTCACTTTTAAAAATATAAAGTTCTTGCCCTCTTATATTGATAATACTTGATCACTAAATTATATTGATCAAATCATTAACTGAGTGATAACAAATAGTATCCCAGCTGCCTATTGTAAATGAGATTCTACAGTGTAGTTTTGTTTGCTACTTTATAAATTCTTCGTATTCTATCAGCTTCTGTGGAGCCAAATAGGATGTTCCATTTCAAATTGCATTGTTGGATCTTTTGTTATACAAAAAGTGGTTATATAAAAAATGGCTCTGTCAGTATGCAAAATCTTTGCAAAGCAACAGAGACAGCAACTTGGGAGTACAACACAAATTAGACAAAATTAAAGAATAGAAGATAACTGTTAAAGTCTAATACATGGGAGATATGATTCAATAGCCACCATTGTCTGTAGATAAAGTTCTGCAGCTAGGAATGGTACAAGAATGCCTTTCCAATTGGAGTGTAGTATTAACTCTAGCACTTTCCAGAAGTTATGTGTTCAGAAGAATTGAAATTTTATTGGCTTTTTATATTTGCTTTAATCTTTTAAAATATATTCCCTTATCCTTGTTATATTTCCTCCTCATTTTTTGTTTACTTTCTGAATATTTTTTATAAATATATCCAGACATAGATAAGAGAAAAGCCACCTTACTTTCTTGTTTCTAAGATTCTTTTAGTAAGACATATTTTGCCATATTCCAGTTCCACAAACTAAGAATGTGTCCTGTGATAGATATATTGAACAAACCATAAGTAATTTCTAGTAAGACTAATATGTTTATGAAAATTACCAGTGAAACCTTTTAAACGTCAGATTCTTAGCAAGTCTACTGAACTGGAATTTCTTTGTGAGGGTCCTGAACACTTTTATTAAAAACAACAACAACAAAACAAAACAAAACAAAACAACAACAACAACAACAACAACAAAACGAGTACCTGGGTGGCTCAGTCAGCTAAGCCTCTGACTTTTGATCTCAGCTCAGGTCATGATCTCATAGTTCATGGGATCAAGCCCCACATCAGGCTCTGCGCTGACACTGTGGAGCCTGCTTAGGATTCTCTCTCCCTCTCTCTCTTCCCCCCCATAAATAAATAAACAAACATTAAAAAATCAAAAAAATACTTTTGAAGAACATTATAATATACAGACAGAATTGAGAATGTCTATCATGACTGTCTAAGCCAATGTTGATTCCTTTGTGGATTTATTACAAATGAAAACTTAGAGGAATTAAACAGACTTTTATTTCAATGGCTGAGGAGTGAGTCAGTGTTTCCATTAGTTCTCTCATCAGCTACCACATCTTGTTGATTCCATCACTGCATTTTCTGTTAACCTGTTACTTACTAAGACAGTCACCTGCCACTTGGACAGTAAATCTGTTCCTTGTTGAGAAAGTCAGACACATTCAGATTATTTATTTATTCTACTAACCAATTTCCTCATTTTAGGTCAAACTGCATCATTTCAATAACCACAGGATACGTCTAAAGGAAAAAAAAATGACAGTGACTCTGCTCACATGCTAAAACCCCTGACTTCCAACCCGTCTTGAGTATTCTACTTGGACAACCAGTTGCAATTTTCAAAGGATCTGACATATATAACTTACCTTCCTGGAAAGAGTTAAAAATCCCTGTCATAATTTATGGCAATAGAATACGCAAATTCAACATAATATTTTCGTTGCTACTCAGAGAATTACATTAAAAGAGCTACATTTAGGGCCACCTGGGTGGCTCAGTGGGTTGAGTGGGTTTTTTTTTTTTTAAATCGGTATTTCCAACAATGTGTCAGAGCACTTGATCTGTTGTGTGTTATTCTTTGACCTCTCGTATGTTGCAAATATTTTTTGACCTTACCATTTGTTTTATGTTTGTTTATAGAGGATTTGGGGAGATGTTTTACTTTTTAACGTAGTCAGATTCTTCAGTTATCTCTTTGTAATGTCTTTGTTTTGACTCTTAGAAAGATGATCCCCATTGAGGACTCATATTAAAATGTTACTATTTTTGTAGTCATTTCTGTTCTTTGTTTTAAAGTTTAATTATTTTGAGAGAGACAGCACAAGTAGGGGATGGGCAGAGGGAGAGAGAGAGAATCCCAAGCAGGCTCTGTGCTGGCAGCACAGAGCCCAAAGCGGGGCTCGAACCCACAAAGCCATGAGATCATGACCTGAGCCGATACCAAGAACGGTTGCCTAATGACTGGGGCCCCAAGGCGCCCCTGTAGTCACTTCTTATATTCACTCTCCCCTAGCTGGAATTTATCTGAGCACATAGCAGGAAGTTAAAATTCAACATGAGCTTTCCCTTAAAATGGTAAGCAATTCTTCTAGCATAATTTATTGTATAATTCTTCCTTTGCCACTTACTTTTGGTGCTAATTTTATACACACACACTCATAGTAAGGTCTTTTTTTTTTTTAATGTTTATTATTTGAGACAGAGAGAGACAGAGACAGGGCATGAGCAGGGGAGGGGCAGAGAGAGGGAGACACAGGATGTGAAGCAGGCTCACAGCTGTCAGCACAGAGCCCGACGCAGGGCCTGAACTCACAAATTGAGAGATCGTGACCCGAGCCGAAGTCAGACGCTCAACTGATGGAGCCCCCCCAGGCACCCCAGTAAGGTCTTATTCTTGTCCATATTTTGTTTCATTGATCTATTATACTGGAACTATATTATTTTAATTATTGCAAATTTTAATTTATTTTTTTAAGATTTTATTTTAGTTTATTAAAATGATTTTTCATGTCTATTTTTGAGAGAGACTTCAGCTCAGATCATGATCTCATGGTTGATGACTTTGAACCCCACATCAGGCTTTGTGCTATCAGAGCAGAACCTGTTTTGGATTGTCTGTCCCCCCACCTCTCTCTCAAAAAATAAATAAATAAACTTTTAAAAAGTTACATTTAAAGAGATCCAGTTGATTAATTTTTGTTTCTAATCCTCATGAAAGCATTACTTATGAGATTATATAAGCATCAATAGAATGGCAAAACCTGGACTTAACTTTTTACCCAAACAGAAGAATTTTATGATAATTTACTTCCTTTATTTATTTAAAGTAGACTTACTACTTTACTTCTAGATTTCTTTTTTCTTTACCCTGCATGATCACAAAGTACAAAAGGTCTCACTCCATAGTAATTTTGATAACAGTAAATATAGGAGAGATCATGCTGTTTTAATAATCCTTACCCAAATCTCAGGAACTTAGCACAGCAAAGGTTTTTTTTATTGCTTATAAAAAGCCTACTGTGTGTCCAGTCTGTTCTGCAGGGCCATTATTGTTTATATTTTCAGCATCTCAGCATCAGGCTGGTAAAGTCTTCAACATTTTTTTACTTGCACCATTTATAAGATACAGCCTCTTTGGTGAGATGACATAAGAGACTGGAGGGTCTCATATTAGAAATTAAACATTCTCTTTCATTAGTGACATAGTTCTTGTAGAAATTGGGCTCCTGATAGCCATTAAGTCTTTAAAAATGAATACATTTTTTAAAAAAACTGTGATTACCACTTTTAGCAGATAAAATACTGCATGCTTCATAGCTACAGTAAAAAAATCTGTTATTTTTCTAAGAGTCAAATTTAGATGGCATTCTCTATTTTATCTGTGTTTACCATAAACAGTTCTATAATAGAATGCAGATGGCTTTTGTTCTTTGTTTCCTAATTGTAATAATATAGGAGGTAAGAAAACACAGCATATCTGCTATGATCTCTTCCTCTAATATGAACTCTTCTCAATAGAATTTGCATTTAGGTTTTTAAAACCAAAGGCAATGAATTATATTGCTTTGATAATTTTTCAACCACCTTAGACACCAAGAACCCAAGAGTGGTGTAGTTTGTGGATTAAATGCTTGCTTTCAACAATGTGATTTCAGAAAAAAATCCTAAATTCCAATAAAGGAAGTGTCCATATTAACAAGTGAAATTCCCATTTTTTTTATGAGCTATAACAGTGGTAAGTAAAACACAAAAGCAATCAGGTAATTATTCAGGTTGTAAAAATGTGGTTTTTTTCAGGCAGAATTAGTTCTATTTCATAAAAACTTCAGTAACCTGAAAGAGAAAATATGTATTCTTTTTTTAAGTATTTACCAGGCAGTGACTCAAGCTTTATAAAGAATTTGACTCATGAATCAAAAGGACAGAGTCAAGGCTGATAGATTAACAAGATTCAAAGGAAAAGTATATGTCAGATTACTGTGAAGTGGTTCAGTTATTTTCTTTTACATGAACACACACACACACACACACACACATATATATGTGTGTGTATATATATATATATATATATATATATATATATCTTATATCCTGAATGAGAGTCAGTGATTAAACACACATAAAAAGAGTATAGAGATATATTCCAGTTGATTATTCTGGATTGATTATTCCAGTTGATTATTCACAATCACATCTTTTTTTTAACTTTTTAAATGTTTATTTTTGAGTGGCGGAGGGGCAGAGAGAGAGGGAGACAGAGGATCTGAAGTGGGCTCTGAACTGACAGCTGAGAGCCCAAGGCAAGCCTCGAACTCACAAGCCCTGACATCACAGAACTGTGAGATCATGACCTGAGCTGACGTTGGACACTTAACTGGCTGAGCCACCCAGGTGCCCCTGTCACAATCACATCTTGATGAAGAACATATTTTCCCACACAAACCAATAGTCCCATCACCACCATCAGCCAAATGTATAGATCAATGAGCCTGAGAGCAGAACAAACTAAAATGAGGTGTTCACCTGATCCACTATAGGTGCTATTATTTCATGATGAGATGAATATAGAAATTAAGAGCAAATGTTTAGAAACTTTTAAAGAATCTTTAATAACCAATTAACTGAGGGACACCTGGATGGTTCAGTTGGTTAAGCATCCAACTTCGGCTCAGGTCATGATCTCACAGTTCATGGGTTCCAGCCCCATGTCAGACTCTCTTCTGACAGCTCAGAGCCTGCAGCCTGCTTCGGATTCTGTGTCTCCCTCTCTCTCTGCCCCTCCCCCTCTTGCACTCTCTCTTTCTCTCGCTCAAATATAAATAAGCATTGATTGTTTTTAAATAACCAGGTAACTGAATAGTTCATTCAATGTTATTACGTTTAATGTTTTAAAAGTGAATCTTATGGGTTTTTTTTTTATGTTTTTTTATAATTTTATTTTTTGATGAAATGAAATTAGGTCATGATGAATTGGACACAAAGAAAAATAATGAAGTTTTAGCAAGTTTCATTCACTACATATTTTGAGAATTACTGCCCTATGATATGTTTTTAGACAATGTCTTATAGATGTCTGTTGAGTGCACGAATGTAAAATGATTCTTAAAAAATAAATACTTAATATGGTATGATTTAGCAACAATAATTTTAGTGAAGAGCCATAATTTAAGTTTATAGAAGTAACAGGAGTGGTGATAAAAATGGTACATTAAATTTTTCTGGAATAAAGGTTTTGCAGTACAATTAAATTTGATGATTAAAAAATAAAAATGCAAAGCAATTATTAGTCATTAATTATGAAAGTAAAGCATATCAAAATATGTGAAATGCTTTAAAAAAGTGTGTGAAATGTGGCCAAAATAGTTCTCACACACACACACACACACACACACACACACAAATGCATTATATTAAATGTACTCATTAGATTGTGAAAACATTGGGGAAAAAAAACCTAACCATTCAATTCAAAATCAAAACAATGCTACAAAAATTATCATCCAATATATCAAAATAAGCACACACAAAAAAATAGATAAAATAAATATTCTCACTCCTTAGACAACAGATAGCCCAAGATTATGTTTCTGAAAGGGGAGAAAACCCAAGGAGCCATAGGATGCTTCAGTTTGCTACCCAGAGATTGTTTCCAGGCCACTTTTAAGGAAAAGAGAAACCAAAGAACAAAATGGTTTCACTGAGTTGAAGAGACAGAGCTTGGAGTTTGGGGAGGTCAACAGGGATAGACTTTGTGGAGAAGTGTATCAGAAAAGAGGGAGCTGCACAGAGAAAAAGAAACCAAGAGATTTTTCAAAAGGATCTCTTTAAATATTTGGACAAATACTAATCCGTGCACGAGTTGGTTGAGGTGGGAAAAATAGTCACCAGAAAGTTGTTGGTTGACCAATTCCCAGAGTTGTGAATAGATTGTATTTCCTCCCGCTAAGACAACTCACCTGAAGCGCCTGGGTGGCTCAGTCCGTTAAGTCTCCCAACTCAGGTCATGATCTCTCAGTTCACGAGTTCAAACCCTGTACTGGGCTCTGTGCTGACAGCTTTGGGCCTGGAGCCTGCTTCAGATTCTGTGTCTCCCTCTCTCGTTGTCCCTGCCCCTCTCATGTTCTGTCTGTCTCTCGAAAATAAACATTTAAAAACATTTTTTAATTAAAAAAAAAAGACTTTCCAACCCATGGAAAGTCAAGGTGAATTTTCAGAGAGAATAGAATTATTCTCTAATATCTAATTTACCATAGAAAAAACCACTGCCCTATGAAAGCTTACAAGCAAGATACATGTTACATTTTAAATGTAAATGTCCTAAATACTCAAAATGATAGGCAGGCATCAGACTGAATAAAAGGCATGATTCAACTCTAAGCTGTCTAAAGTGATATTAATTTAAATATCATGATATAGAGATATTAAAGTGAAAAGAAAGATACATAATGAAAACAAGAGTCAACAGAGTGCTAGGGTGGCTGTACTAATATTAGACAAACTATGTTTTAAAAAATGAGATATTACCAGAGAAAAGAAAAAGTGAAATTCCACAATAATAAATGGGTCGATTCGTTAGGAAAACCTAACAATTCCAATGAGGTTATTAGTAAGAGAATAAGAAAAGATAAGGAAACAGATAGATGATGGTGACAGTAGATGGTAGATAGACAGATGATAGACAGATGAGAGATAGATGATAGATCCATCAATAGATACCTAGGTGATAGACAGGTTTACATTCCATCCTTTTTTCTCTCAACTGCTTTAAAAGATAACAAACATGTAAGTTAATAATTTTAAAATATATTGTTGGGTTTGTGACATATATTGATATGTATAACAATATACAAAATGGATGACTTTCTAACAGAAATAATGAAAATATGAAACAAAATAGTGTTATAATTGAAATGCTAAAGAGGCGCCTGGGTGGCTCAGTCAGTTGAGTGTCTGATTTTGGTTTCAGCTCAATTCATGATCTCAAGGTTCCTGAGATTGAGCCCCACATGGGGCTCTGTGCTTAGGATTCTCTCTCTTTCTCCCTCTCTCTCTCTCTCTCTCTCTCTCTCTGCCCCTCCCCCACCAAAATAAATAAACTTCAAAAAATTGAGAAGTAATTTCTCATAAAGAGCTTTATCAAGGTATAAATAGAAAGAAACTTGCTAATTTTGAGCAAGTGTTGTCAATATAGGCCCCTGCCAATGGGGTGTGGTACTTTAGCAAACATTGCATGAAACAGTGACACTTTGGAAACATTCTCCTACTGGCATGAGTTAAATAGGAATACTCATCATCAATAATACTGTGTAGGTTGCAGTCAAAGCAAAGGCACTAACAGAATAAGTATAATGCTTGAGAACAAAAGGACAAAATATAATTATTTGCAGGTGACTAAATATTCTGGTCTTAATTTTTTTTAATGTTTATTTATTTTTGAGACAGAGAGAGACAAAGCAGGAGCAGGGGAGGGCAGAGAGAGAGGGAGACAGAATCTGAAGCAGGCTCCAGGCTCTGAGCTGTCAACACAGAGCCCGATGCAGGGCTTGAACTCGTGAACCATGAGATCACGATCTGAGCTGAAGTTGGACGCTTAACCGACTGAGCCACCCAGGTGTCCCTAAATATTCTTGTCTTTAAAAAATCCAAAATACTCATCAAAAACAGTTACTAGAATATGAGATAAGAAACATCACCAGAAAAAAAAAATAGTGGTATTCAGATCAAAATCTTTCCAATGGATCAAGAATAACCAATTCGAAAATTTAGCAGGAGACTCTCATTCATCTACAGTAAAAATGTTAAGATGCAACGAGAAATCACACCCTGCCATACAAGACCTACATGCAGAAAAGTGTCGAAACTTAACGGAAAGAATAAAAGAAGATATGAGCAAATTCATAATGATGAGAAGATTTAATAAAGATACCATCTACTCAGATTTGATGAGAGGCAAGAGGAAAGTAATGAGTGGCCAAAGTCAATTCAGTCTCTACCCTCTAAGCAACTTTGTGGTCACTAAGATCATTACATGAATTTTCTACAAGGAAAAAGTCATAGAATAACTAGGATGAAATAGATTTGATCTCAGACCAGAACAATGGAAGAAACGTCAGTCAATGGGTAAATCTGACTCCATAAAAAAATTATTTGTGTCAAAAATAATAAGCATAATTTTAAAATAATAATAAATTGGAGGTAGGGCTTTGCAATATCCAAAGAAATGGAATCCATAGTTATCACCTGACTAAAGTATTTGTCTAAATTGGTACAATTGCACAATTGCACTTCCTAGAACCTTAGGTGTTTGGAATGTACAGAATAAAACTGATTTTTTTTTTGGTTCTGAGGCAACATAAATGTGTTGATTTGTATTATAATGTTCCACGGTTAATAAGGCTTACATACTCTTCTGTGCGTAAGTGTTCACTTTTCTGATTCCCAACATGTGAGTTTAAGACCTACAAGCAAGAATTTGTTCAAGTAGCTCAGATATCTATCGAAAGTTTGTGGAACTTCTAAAAATTCTGAGTCAAATTTAAATAAATCTCTTCATTATAAAGATTTCTAAAGTTTTAGTAATTTAATATACACTATAAATACACAAGAAAAGGACATTAGTTGCACCTCTTCTAGCAAATATTTAAATCATGAAACTATTTTTAACAGAGCATATTTCAGGGCTAGTGTTTCATAATTGGTAACTTTTATAATAATTAAAACATTTTTCCCCTAAAGTCAGGGAATTGATTGATATGGGCGGAAGAGATCAAATGTAGTAAACATTTAGAGAAAAAGAAATGTAGACATACTAAATACTCATCGACTGTTCTATGTGTAATTTAATAAAATACAATCTTTACTTTCAGAATAAGTCATAATTTGAAGGTGATTCAGCGATATTTCACCATTGGTCAACAGCAAAGCAAAATTCAGGAATGAAAAAAATGTACACAGAAGGAAATCGATGTAATCCTCTGATTACACACATTCAGACCATAACCTGTCTCCTTCTGTGTGACTTAAGGTAGATAAGCACAGCATGAATAGGGCATTCCAGAGAGCAGCGACATTGATGAAAAGCCTAGATCACAATGTTTATCTAAGAAAGATTACAGGGATGATTTGGGGCAGATTTCAGATCAGGACGATAGCAAACTTTAAGGATATGTACGAATATTATTGTTCAAGTGCTGATGACCATTTCTGTTGAAAGAGGGACGAAAACCTAAGGGTAAAATTGTAAGAATTTAAATTAGATATAAGATGAAGACTACTCATGAAACATATTTCTTTAAGTTTTACCAAAATACAATTTATTCTTGAACAATGAGGGGGGGGGTGATTAGGGCCCTGACCTCCCCCACCCCCCACAGTTAAAAATCCACATATAACTTTTTTTTTTAATCTGAGTATAGTAATACACAATGTTGCATTAGTTTCACTCGAACAGCATAGTGATTCTACTTCTCCATACATTATGCTGTACTGACCACAAGCATAGCTACCACTGTACTTAGTTTCTGACTCCCCCAGATCCTAACTCATAATAACCTCCTGCTGAATGGAAGCCTTACTAATAACATAAACAGTCGATTAACACACAATTTTGTATGTTATATATATTGCATACTGTACTCTTAGAGTAAAGTAAACTAGAGAAAAGAAAACGATACTGAGAAAAATCACCAAGAGGAAATGTATTTACAGTACTATACTGCATTTATTTTTTAAAAATCTGCATAAAAATGGACCATGCAATTCAAACCTGTGTTGTTCAAGGGTCACCTGTAATGTATCTGTGATATGTATATTAATTTATTTATGTTTATTCTGCTGTGAAGTAAAGGGATAGAATTAATGATCTTCCGAGGTCACTTAAATTCTAAAAATAATGTATTACGTGTGTATGCATGTGTGTGTTCATAAACGTCATTCATATATTGCACACCTGTACTATATAGTATACTTACTAAATTCCTTATTATGATTCAACAATTTTAGTGTAATGGATGTTATAATTAAAAATTAAACTGAATTCTTGGCAACAGTTCTAAAGTATGTTTTAAATTGTTATTTTCCTAATGGTAGAAAGAAAGAAATTGTGTTCATTTCTCCTAAAGAGGTTGTGTCCATTGTCAGTGACTGCCTGGAAGAGAGTAATAGTATCTGATTTGTTTTCCTTTCAATATTGTGGAGTTCAAATGGTGGGTCAGATATGAATATTTTACTCTTTCACAATCCTTGTGAATCATCTCAGATCTTAAGTAGTTACAGTACAATTCCTTAGTTTATTGTAACCAGAATGTTTATGCACATTGTATCTTTAGCAGACTCATTCACAATGAATTCAGTAGTCATGAAGAGTACTCAAATTCTAAAACTTAAAAAAAAAAAGTCATATTTTCAAATTTTAAAAAGTTGCACTCTCCCTTCGCTCCATCCCCAAGGTGAAAGTACGGAAAAGGCACTCAAGTCAGTACACGTCTGCGATCCTAAAAATATTGAGTACCTTTACACTTGACCTCAAAACTGAACATCACATGTTCCAGTCACTGACTAGTAAATATGTGGGGAAATTCATTCTGTTGTTGAAGACAGAATGCAATCAGTGTAATGATTTTCGAGCAAGATGAGAGCTAGCTGTGTTTACTTCTGTAAAGAATGAGATAACAGAGGACTTCCCTGGCAGATGTGCGCCCCGCAGGTACTCCAGCCACAGCACACAAGACAGGCTGGGTTCTTCACATAAAGAGAAAAATCCGTCTTAATTTGTACTTTCCCCTCAGGCTTCAAATCCATTTTAAAAATGGACTGAAGCAATAACTAAAGGGATTTGCACCCCAATAAAAATCACCTTTTTGAATGACAGCTTTGCTGCTTGGGGAAAATTTACCATAATTCAACTGTTTCTATAATGAGGAGAAGCAAATGTAAACTCAGCTACCTGGACCCAGCCATTGAACTTAGATAATTATTTCCCAATCAAAAAAGAACATCCTGTTTCTCTTTGGCATGCTCTGGTGTCTGTTAGCTTTGCTTTTTATAGCTTTAATTGAAATTTCATAATCACAGAGTTCAAATACAGAACCGACTTGAGTCAGTACTCTGGAACAATATCATTCCCTTAGAGCTCTCCATGTTTAAGAGAGGGAAAAAAGCATTCCCATGCTTTCATTAGACTTTGTGCTTCTCCTGATTCTTAGTATAAGACTCTCTGCTCTACAGATACATGCCATTAAGGAAAAGCCTGAGGTAAAACTCAGTGGAAAAGTGAGGCAGGTGAACTCACCTAGATTATGGGTTTAGCAAGTCTATTGGAGAATCTAAAAAGAAAAAAAAATTGAAGGAAAACACTTGGGATTCAGAAAAAGCCAAAATGAATTTAGACCAAATCTGTCATGAAGCGATGTGTATTTTTAAAGGAAATATAATCCATGTTTCTGACTCATTTATGATGACCTTATCAAAATGTCATGTAATGAAAGTTATTCAGGGTCCAATAATTCTTTTAAGCTTCTAAATAGCATTTCAAAACATTTTTTTCTAGTTTGATTATAAATGAACTCAAATTCCAAAAGGTCCACCAAGGTCAATAAAATTCTCAAGAGTCATCATATTGAAACAGAATTTAAGGTCTGCAATTTTTCCTTTCTATCCTGAATCATTAAAATGGTTATGGGAATGTTTAATTCAGTCAGAGACTGTGGATTGCATAATTACAGACAATCAAACAAAAATCATGAAAAAGCTCCTGGGAATAGATTAAAAGTGTTCTTTTGCACATTTATTATCTGTTGCAAAAAAAGCTACCAAAAAGAGCCTCCTAATCTTCCCACTCTACAGTGTAATAGTAGTTTTTTGATGTTTCTTTGGAAATTAGTAGGAGGTTGACACAAGATACTCCAATGTTGTATTAGAGTCCTGATGCTTGCACATTTTCCCTGTTCTATATCCTTTACATTAGTCTGCAGAGAAACACAAAGAGTCAGAGATGGAGGTTATTGTGATAATTTAGTTCAAACCCTGCAAATTGAAGTGGGTAGTTGCAAAATAGGAAGTTAAAATTTTCTGCCCAAGGGGACATTAATGCTTGGCTGCAGAAGTAGTCTAGATCCCTAAATGCTTCCAAACTGCATGTATAAACTTTCTGTAATGTGTTCACTTCTCTTTCTGAGGACTGTCAAAATCTGCTGTCAGCATGGCCAATAATCAAGGGAGATTGTCTAGCCCAAGGCACGACAATCTCTTGCTTAGACTCTTATAATTTCCACATAACCAGTTCTTTGCTTTGCTCTTGCCTGTCTATAGTCTACTGCCCACCCAGCAGTGAGAAAGGATCGTCTAGATCTTGTCACCCCTATTTACAACCTCCCATCAACTCTCAAGTAGTTTCCTATTCCTTTTTGACTAAAACCCTCACTCTGGCCTGCAATACCGTATGATGACGTAGATCCTGGCACATCAACAAAGTGACGTTCCAACACTTCAGCACCTACTGACTGTGCTTTCATCATCCTTTCTCCCTCGCCCACCCCTGCTTACTGGTCCTAGTCAAAAACCACACTTCTGCCTCACAGATTTTGAACTTGATGCCCCATTTGCATGGATACTTTCTTCCCGGTTATTCACATGGCCCACTCTCCCTTTCAGGCCTCTGTTCAATGTCAGATCCTCAGAAAATATTTTCCTCTCTTCCCTACCACAAACAAACAAACAAACAAAGCATCCTCTTATTCTCTCTGCCTTGGTTTTGTTTACTTTTCTTCCTGGAATTCAACCAGTCACAGCAAATCTATATCTTTCGTTGTTTTTTATGTGTCTCAGTCACTAGAATGTAAATTCCATGATGAAAGAAACATTTCCCCCCAGCACAATGTCTAGTATGTAGACACTTTCCTAACTACTTGTGGGCCTATCGGAAAGTAGAGACCCAGGGGATATGTATATGAATGTGATTAAAATGCTCATTTGCCCCATTGAGCAAATGCATACTCAGTATTTGCCCACAGAAATTCTCAGGCCAACACACTGAAGTACTGGAAGATGACTGATGATGTTACTTCTGCTTTCAAAATCCTTGGAGAATCTATCCCTTCTGCATCCATCAATGGCCACCAGATAGATTTTTCTCTCCTAGTCTCTACTCACCTATTAATAAATTAATTCCTGGTCTTTCCACCTCTCCCAGATACTTCAGCCAAATCTCCCTTTTCATGAGTTTATCAATGTAAAAGCAACAATTACAGACATCTGTCACTAAATCAAAAGAAGATGTGCATGCTGTTATTAAAGTGTTATGTGTTTTAACATGACACTGTACAAATGAGAAAGGCATAGTCTGAGAGTTGGGAGTCCAGCCTCATCCAGAACTGACTTCCACCCTTTCATTGACATTGCCCACTCTGAGTTATCTATGAGTCTGGCATGAATCTTCCCAAGGCAGGTTTCTGGGAGACTGGTGCTTTGAGGGTGCATGGCTCCAATCTCAGCACCTCTGTCGTGTTTTTTTTTTAGTTTTATAATTATATTGAATGTGGAATTCATTACACAAAATATCTTGTAGACACTTATTTATTGGCCGTTTATAAAGTGAATTACAATTGCTGCTCAAATCGCCAGCAATTAGGGTGATGCTGTTACCTTTGAAGAGCAGAGGAATTCCAGGATCTGCTTCCATAATTATAATGACCGAAATACATTTCCTCCAAAAATGTGTCTACCATTGCACTACCTTATGATTTCATACTCCTCATCACTCTCAATTACTTGTGTATCAATCATTTTTGCTCTCTAGTCTGACAATAATGACGGAAAAGGGGAATACTGAAGTAATGAGAAGTTATATTCTGAGTCTCCTCAAGGGCCAAAAGGGTTATGTATGGGACTGAGAAAAGCTGCAGGAGACGTCCATATCATATAGATACCTATGATAGTGATAACGGAAACTCAATAGTAATGACTTCCATTATTCACACATATTCAGAAGGTGTGAAGCTAGACTCTTTACAAAGCCTTGTTCTGCACTAGCAAAAACAATGTTTGAATTTGTCTTTGCACTAACCATTTTGGAGGCTTAAATTTTCCAGTCTTCTCTTAAGCTTAAGAAGTGGAGAGAAAAAGCTATGAGAATGCTACGTTAACAATTTTATTGACATTTACCTATGGGATATTAGCGTACAAAATCGCCAACAAAGAGCAACTTGATGCGAGCCAGCTACCAGTTTGGAAGCGATGCTAAAAGCAATTCGCTTTTGTGAGTTTCAACATGCAGAGTTGATGGATGATAGCAGTACAGTTGAGCAGCTGGCTATGTAGGAAACTGAGACAAGACTGGTCAAAAACAGATCTGCCTTAAAGACACCCAGAAGCACAATTTGCAGCCTAACTTTGGATTTCTGGAGAAAAGAAAGAGCAAAACAAATTAAATGTTGGAGCAATAATTACCAAGAAGTCTGTGTAAGCCAAGTGACACACAGCTAACTACCAAACACAAGATATTATTAACTTAAAACAGAGAGAGGACATAGCATGCCAAACCAACAAAGTCAATAAAGACTCATTACACAGGTGGATCAATTTATTAAAACCCTTGAAATTCTTCCTGGTAGAAGACAAGGCTGATTACCAGAAATGGAACTGAAATCTAATGGCACTGCAAGAAGAATATAATACCCTAAATTCTTTGTTTGTTTTTATTTAGACATCGGCCTTTGTTATATTTAATATGCTAGATTGGTTTTAATAGACTAACCTTATCAGGAAAATGTTGGATTCCAGAGTTCCAAAGTAAATGCTGTTCTCCGAATTAAGCCAAGGAAACTGTGGTATGAACCATGTTTGGAAATTGTATTCGTAATAGCAATATTTTTTACATGCAATGTTCTCCAGAACATTGAGAGAAATGCACAAGTACTTTAAATGAATTTATAAGAAATAAAATATCTAGAACACATTGAAAATTACTTTGGAAACTGGATATCAGTACTAAAGAGATTGATACTGAAATTTCAAAGATGGATATATTTTTAGTTAACAAAACTTAAAAAAGATGACACACTGAGATTAGGTAATCCAGGACATTTTATTAAAGGGCTATTTTGTGGATAGGTTTAAGGGAAGGCAATAAGAAATGGGGCTAGCAACAATGGGAAATGCTTGGCATCCTTATCTTAAAGGGGAAGGGAAAGGGAAGAAATAGTTCCTGGAATCCAGCAAAAGTACCTGTATGGGAAAGCCCCCCAAACCCAACCAACCAGAGCTGTCTTGTTAAGTACAGTGATACAAACACTTTGCAGCAACACAGGCAGAGAGGATCATAAGAATAACGCAAAAGCATTCTCCTCCCACCCTCTAAATATCTTCCCAGGGCCTCTCATCGTCAAGAAGAGGACACTGCAGCTGGGCTTTTCAGAATCACCTCCCCTTCACAGGGCAGGATGAAAGGAAGAAAGATGAAGAAGGAATGAAAAGAAAAACAGAAAAAGAGATAAGGAAGAATGAAAAAAGATGAAGAAGCAATCCGGTCCCAGGTTAGGATTATTAGCTACTAAAAAGTACAGAAAGAGGTCACAGCAAAAACTCTGTAATAATCTTGGTTAACGTTAGAGTTGTATGAATATTTAACACCATATATATAACATAAAATGCTTAGTCTGGGAAAAACTGGTGCTTTCCTTCTCCTTTGGTAAATTTTTCATGCCACTGCAGGTGTTGATGTCATCTTGAATTGGCCCACGTGGAGTGTTTGGGATGTTACCAGATATATCAGTGGAGGAAGCCATATATGTGGTGCAATGTACGTTCCAAAGGAAATAATTATGGCACACTTACTTGTGGAAAACAAGCCAAATATTTAAAAAAGAGATCTGACAGACTATGCTTAGAGTTAAACATTGTAAGTTTAGCTAAAAGCTAGCTGACCTAGGAGAGCCTAGCAAAATATTCCATATGCTAACTTTTCCTCATAACATTTAAAGAGTATTTATCTAATGAAATTTTCTTCTTATACTTATGATAACTTTGTGTATAATAAGAATTATAAGAGATAAAATACATAGTGTAAATAAGTAATTTTTAAAAAAATATACCCTTATCTCTACTTTGGATTATTTAAAATCATTATAATTTGTTATATTTATTTTTATCAAGATAAATGATCTCCACTGAAACTCTAATAAGGTACTAAAATTAATTAAAGTGAGTTATACAAACTTAGATTTTATGGTATAAAGAAAAT
Source organism: Lynx canadensis (assembly GCF_007474595.2). NCBI lineage: Eukaryota > Metazoa > Chordata > Mammalia > Carnivora > Felidae > Lynx > Lynx canadensis. The sequence goes on along the minus strand of NC_044307.1, from coordinate 127,288,594 downwards.
AATCAACAAAGTAATTCTTTTCCAATGGAAAAATATAAAATAAACAAGTGATTCAGTTATAAATGAAAGCTTTAGTAGAAAATTATCATTCAAAAGATCTTAAATGGACTCTACTATAGTTCCACTTCTGAAAAGATGGAATAGAATTATTTTTTCCTAGTATTCCCATTAAGTACAACCAGAAACTCTGGACATTACACTTAAAACAAACACAGGCTGACTCTGAAAGGTGGAGGGAAGAAGGAAAACTGACCGGGGACCATGGGCCCTGAAGGAAAACATAGCAATGAGCTCTATGGGTTTTCTTTGAGCTCCAAATGTCCCAAAATTGGCGTTGGAAAAGTGGGCGACCTAAAGAAAACTGCAGGTATAGATAAACAAGGCATTCCAAGAGAAGTTTATTCTCTTAAGCAAAGGAACAGGAGAGACCTAACAGGACATAAAACTGTTATCCAATAAAAATTCTACTTCAATGAAATACTGCAGAAAAACCAGTGGCCCCCCACCCAGGCCCAATGCCATCAGAAAAGGCTAAATGGAAAGACCAGACCTGAACCCTAGCCAGACTAGCATAAAGCATATTAACGCCCATGCTGGGTGGTAACAAAAGAGGCACTGGAAGTGTTATGGGCTGAGTTGTGTCCACTCAAATTTGTATGTGGAAGCCCTAACCCTCAGTGCCTCAAAATGGGCTTGTATTTGTGCATAGAGCCTTTAAAATGGCAATTAAGTTAGAATGACTTCCTAGAGTAGAACTTAATCCAATACAACTGGCAGCCTTATAAAAACAGGATATAAAGACACAGATAGGGAAGACTAGGTAAAAACATGGGAGCAGGCAACCATCTACAAGCCAAGAAGAGAGGCCTCAGAAGAAACAACCCTGCTGACACCTTGATCTTAGACTTCTCGCCTCCAGAACTGTGAGAAAACAAGTTTTTGTTTAAGGTGCCTACTCTGTGATGCTTTGCTATGGCGGCCATAGGAAACTAACGTAAGGACTGCATTCCTTGCTAAGCGGTAACGAGTCACCACCTGTCTCATGGTTACAAAGGAATGTAAGAAGCTCCTTCCCACGGTAATAGGGTACCCTTCTTTTACACACTGGGGGGTATCAAAGAAGCCAAATGGAAAGTCAAAACTTTTACTACCAATTGGCACCAAAAGTGACCCCAAACATAGAGGCCAGATGGGGAGCAGGAAGGAGATGCTTCTCCAAGCCAGGATGATAGCAACAGAGACCCAGATAGAAGGTGGAAACTCCCCTCACCCCAGCAATAACTAGGGTCTCTAAGCAAAGCCCAACCGGTATCAGTTGAGGTTGAATAGAGAACCGGGACTCCCACACCAAACTGGCAGTAACAAAGTGTCACCACCTCTTTTCCCCAGGCAAAACAGAGGAGGCCAGTGAAAACAAAAGATTTAATTAAGATCCAGATATTCAAAATAAAAGACCCCAAGTGCCCAGGTTTAAATAAAAAAAAAAAAAAAAAAAAGAAAGAAAATCTCTCATTATACCAAGAAATAAGAAAATCTCCACTCACGTGAGAAAATACAATCAATAAATATCGGTAATGAGATTTTAGAGATTTTAAAGTCATCTGACTTAAAAAATCATCTGATTTTAAAATGGCCATCTTACAAATTCTTCAACAAGCAATTATAAGCACACCTGAAACAAATAAAAATTAAAATATCAGTAAAGAAATAAAAACTCTCAGCAAATAGAACACACAAAGAAAAACCAAATGGAAAGAACTAAAGAATGCAATAAGTAAAATAAAAAGCTTAATTAAATAAGAATACTTGGAACATCATGAAGGAAGAACAATGCATTGTGTAAAAATATGGAAAAATACAATATATTCTCATTCTCTTCTAGGGTTTTTAAGTTGTGTATAATGTTAAGCAAAAATCATAAAAATATATCACATTATCTGATGCAGTTGTTCATCTAGGCAGAGGACATACTTAAGACAACTGTATTATAAAAAGGAAGAGCAGGGGCACCTGGGTAGCTCAGTCAGTTTAGTGTTCAACTCTTGATTTCGACTCAGGTCATGATCTTGCAGGTTTGTGAGATCAAGCCCCACATTGGGCTCTGTGCTGACAGAGATTCTCTCTCTCCCCCTTCCTTGCATGCATGCATGTGCTCTCTCTCTCTCTCTCTGTCAAAATAAATAAATAAACATTTAAAAATAAATAAATACTTTAAAAATAAACATTCAAAAACTAAATAAACATTAAAGAAGAGAAAGAGCAAAGCAGCACAAAGCAAGTTAAATTTTCTACATTTCATTTGAACTGGTTAAATGTAAGCATCAGTGGACTGTGATCAAGGGCAATCACTAAAAATTTTTTGAAGACATAAAATCAAAAACACACTGCAGATAAAAATGATATTATTCATGTTTCCAAAGAAGCCTCAACTAACTGAAAGAAAGGCAAAAGCATCACAAAGAAATTTAAAAAAAAAGTAGAGAATAAACAAAAACCAAAATATAAAATGAAGACTTAAGCCCTAACATAACAAAACTTAGGTTAATTATAAATGACGTAAATACACCTTTAAGAGACAAAGATTGGCAGATTCAAAAATAAAATGACCAAACTATATGCTGCCAAAAGGAACTTAGTTAAAATAAAACAATATGAGTAGATTGAAAGTAAAAGGAAAGAAAAAGTAGACCATGCTAACATTAATCAAAAGAAAACAAGAGTGGCTATATTAATATCAGATAAAATTGACTTCAGATCAAATAGTTACCAAGAATATAGAGAAACATTGACTTCTGCAAGAAGACGTAAAAATCATACAGGTGTATGTATCATAACTCATAAATAAAAGCAAATATAGGGGAAATAAAGACTGATAGAGTTGAAAGGAAAAAAAATCAACACTTCTAATTGGAGACTTCAACACCTCTCAACAAGTGATAGAAAATGATCCAAAAAAATAAACATCAGCAAGATATAGAAGAACAGAAAGGCCTCAAAAATTAACACGATCTAATTGGCATTTATAAATATAATAAAACGATATCCTACCAAACAATAGTAGAAAACATTTATTAAGGATCTTTGGAATATATACTAAGAAAAACAATATCCTGGGCCAAAAGAAAAACCTCAATACATTCAAAATAAATGAATTATTCAGAGTATGTTCCATGATCACAGTGAAATCAAACCAGAAATCAATAACAGAAAGAGGAAAGGAAAATCCCAAACACTTGTTACTAAACAACTCACCTGTAAATAAGCCATGAGTCAAAAGAAGTTAAGAAAATACATTGAATTGAATGAAAATGAAAACAAAGCATATCAAAGTGTGTTGAATGCAGCTAACGTAGGCAGAGGGAATAATTTATAGCACTAAATGCTTATATTAGCAAAAAAGAAATGTCTTTGCGTTTATCCCAGTAAAATGAAAATTTATGGCCACACAGACACCTGTGCATGGTTGTTCATAGCAATTTCATTTTTAATAGCCCCAAACTGGAAGCAACAAAAATGTCCCTCAACTGGTAAATGATTAAACAAACTGTAGTAAATACACCATGGAATACTGGTCAGCAGTAAGAAGGAACACATTTTTGATGCATACAACAATTTGTATTATGCTGAGTGAAAAAGCCAATATCATAATGCCAGGGAATGTATGATTTCATTTATATAACCTTATTGAAATAACAAAATTGTAGAATGGAAAACAGATTAGCAGTTGCCAGAGTTTGAGGATAATGGAAGAAATTTTGAAAGCTCTGACCATAAAGGGGAAGGAAGACAAAGATCTTTGTGGTGGTGGAATAATTTTGTATTTTGATTGGGGTGGTGATGGCACAAACAGGCACATTTGATAAAATGACACAGTATATAATTATAACTATATGTGTGTGTGTGTGTGTGTGTGTGTGTATCCCTTATGCTAATATGAATTACCTGGTTTTGATATTTTAGTATAGTACCATAAGATGAAACCATTGACAGAGACTGGATGGAAGGTATAGACAACCTCTCTGTAAGTATATGAGTATGTAATTATTTCCAAATAAATATTTTTAAGAACCACAAATTACAAATTCAGGAAAGGTTAACTTTAGAGCCTGAAAAATATCACAAGAATTGGCAATCCTAATTTTCTAGAAAATATTAGAAAAATACCAACAATGTGGTGAAGGTTATCTCAAAAGGCCTCTGAGATTTGAGATATATCTAAAATATACAGACTTAAAATGTAGGGCTCCTCCGGAAAAAAGATGGGAGGCAACAGATGTTTCTTTGTACACTCCACATCATTAAAATTATATTTTCCTAGGAAATTGAATTGTAAATTAGCAGAAATTATGCAATGTAAACTACTGATTGCGAAGTATCATTTAACTATTTGGTTTATATGAGCACTGTAAGCCCCTAAATAAAAGTCTAAATATGAGTTGCTGGAGCACATGCACATTGGAGAAAATACTTAGAAGTTCCACTAAAACTAAAACAAAATGGTTCTTCTTGGTCAAATCCAGACATATTTAGAAAACCAGTTTCCATATTTTCAGCTTTTATAGAAAAGATCGTAATGCTATATTTGAGGCTCTTGTCCAAAAAAACATGAAAAAGTAACCATCTTCACCAACATCTTAGGGAAGCTTTCTTTTACCCAGAGACCGGATTATTCCCATAAAACTTCACACTTGTTAAATATTCCTGTAAAAACTTCACACTTTTCTGTATATTCAATATATAGAGTAGCATAGTCTTTCTCAGTGGGCTGTAAGTTTCTTAGGGGATGGACATTATATCTCTGTATTTTGATTGATCTATTAATTGAGCAATATATAGATTCGTATCTGTCTCATTAAATGCTCTTCCCTAATACTCAACACACTGTGTTGTACAGCTTATATACTCATTATGTGTAGAAAACCCATTTAACAGTTGAAAATTAATTAAGGAAGTTCTTGCCCACGGCCACAAAGTAGCAAATAGTAGAAGAGGTTAAAAAGGAAAGGAAAACAAAAACAAAAACAAGAGGTTAAAAGTGAGTTTAAAAAGAAAAAAAAAAGCAAGGATGGGGAGATTTTAACATTATATTCAGTTGAGTCCAGCAAATCTTTATTGAATATCTATTCTGTGCAAGCCTATATGTTTGCTTCCTGGTCTTTGAGTTTGGGAATATTAGAAGTGCTGACTGGAGGGAAGTGTACCAGAAACAGTCATGATTTCTTACCATGTGAAAATTTGAGGAAAGGGAGGATTTGGGAGTTGATATTTAAATGAAAACAAATGGTTGTGTATTTTTCGGTGTGCTTTCTATTTATACAAAGAAAAAAAATTGCACATGGCTGTGCCTCTTTTTAATGAAGTAGTAACTACAGAAAATAGTTTTTATATAACTTAAAACCCAATTAATTAGACATTAAATGTGTCCCATCCGGAGTCTAGCAAATAACATTCTCTTTCTACCATTAAAGTGAAGGTACATAAAAGGAAGGGAAGGGAATTTTATTAGACCCTAACTGTTAGAGCCTTTAAAGAAATCAACTATGTATCCTGATTCTTATACATAAAACAGCCCAAATGTTCCAGTGTCTGAGTGAAAACTGAGATGCTTGGATATGAATTCAGACAATGCAACTTGGCAAAATGAGCGCTGCACATAGAGTCAGAGACCTAAATTCTATTCTGTCATTCTTAAGGTCACAAAGAAAGTTCCATGGCAAATGTAATTTGGCTTTCCCAGCACTTCTAGTTTCTCAATTGCACAATGATGGAATTCTTGCTTAATCTTCTCTGTCTGAATCCATAGGGTTTAATGAGGCACAGAAGAGATGAGGAAGTAAATTACTCTCCATTCATCATTCATTTATTCACTCACTCACATATTCATTCATTTGTTCACCAAACATAATTGAGCAAAGTATATTTGCTCAAAGATTAATAAGATTAATAAGATACTTTCCAGGGACACAAATGCATATAGATAAACCCCACTAAAAAACTGTACATAGGGTGGAACAAGTAACTCTGAAACAACCGGAGAAGGTTTCTACTTTGAAGTTTCACCCAAGATCTAGAATATGGCTTTCATTTATTATTTCAATCTTTAAGTAAAGCAAACATTTATTAAGTGGCAAATTTATGACAGGCACTAGGCCAAAGTGACTGTAAACAGGTCTCTTCCATTAGGAGTTTATGGCCTATAACTAATAACAACATGTTATATATTTGAACACAGATTGCTGTAGAGACGTAGACTTGGACTACCTAACCTAAACTAGAAGTCAGAGGTTAGGAAAGGCATCACAAACATAATGTTATTTGTGTCTTACAAGTCAAGGATAGGATTAAGTGTAGAGATTTATACTTCCTCTCATAAAAACACCTGACTTCTCTTGAAGACCACCTCTTCTGCCCTATCCATCCATGGCCCAAGTAGTACTCCACCCTAAACTCAACAGTCAAATACAGTGTCTTAGGCCAAACCAGTCACTGCATGGGACCTTCCTTGCCACAGTGCCTCCTCAACAATGAGTATTACCCAGACTTGTAATTCCAGCAGCCCAGTATGCCAGTTGACTCAGGGGATGGGCATAGGAACAAAATTAATTCACATAGAGTGACCCTCAACATTTGCACAGATGCTACCAAGAAGAAACTTGGCTCAAATCTATTATGCTGTAGACCAGAAGCTGTTGGATGGAAGCTATCCAGCTACCACATGGAGCTTGTTACTGAAGGCCAAATGAAGGAAAGTAGAATTATGAGATGGAGTGGGCCAGGTCATAGATGAGAGCAACACAAAAGAAGCACTTGGCATAGAGAAGGTGTAGAAAGGTGAACAACACAGAAGGGTGCATGAGACAACCATTACTGTTAGAAAAATATGATTTTGAAGCATAAAAGCAAGACTATTGTGCAGAAGAATTTTTGGCAGGAGAAGGGTGAAGTGATTTTTGAAAGAGAATTGTCCTCTGACTATAGAATGAATGAAGTGAAAAGAAGATTGGCGACAAGTAAATGAGTTAAAGAACTGTTGATATCTACCAGGAAAGAAAGATGAGAGTCGACACTCAGGTTGAAAGAAAGAGAGGAGATGGGGATAAATGGCCAATATCACACAAATAGAATATTCAGGATATGGGAATTGAGAATGATAGAAATACAGGCTGAATTCCAAGTTGTCTCTTGAGAGGAAGAATGAATAAGGAGATCAATCACCAATATATAGAGTGGAAGAAAAGGAGAAAACATGGGTGAAAAGGATATTTAGACCTGTTCCAGTCATGTTAAACATTAAGTACTTTGACCTTTGCAGGTAGAGACCCAAGAGATAATTTTAAAATTATTTCAGGAGATAAGATTTTGAAATCTGTTACAAATCCGCTATAAATAGCTTTGTACCTAGGTGAGTTAAAATGGAACAAGTATGTAACATGAGAGAAGGTAAGAATATGATTCCATAAAAGAAAATAAGAAAATATAGTTAGAGAGCCAAGAGAAGCTTGAATCCCTGAAGTCAAGAAGAAGGGAGAATGGTTCAAGGAAATGCAAAACAATACTATTAAATTCAGTGAATTTTTTTTAAAGATCAAGTAACCATTGTATTGGCAATAAAGACATTTTGGCAGTCTTGATGAAAACTGCTTTAGTGAAAAGATGGGTAGCTTTTTTCACAGGTTCCTTGAACTTAGGTAGGATGAGGTAAAGGGAGAATTTGAGGGTAGACTAACATTAAGAAACAAAGCAGTAAAAAGAGGGGTGCCTGGGTGGCTCAGTCAGTTAAGCATTGGACTCTTGATTTTGGCTCAGGTCATGATCTCATTGTTCGTTGACTCAAGCCCTGAATCACACTCTGTGCTGACAGAGTGGAGCCTGCTTGGGATTCTCTGTCTCCCTCTCTGTCTGTCCTTCCCCAACTTGCATGTGTGCTTCCTCTCTCTCTCTCTCTCTCTCTCAAAAATAAATAAATAAACATTTAAAAAGACATAGATGTTGATGGCTTAAAGTTGTAGGGTAGAAAGAATTTGGTTTAGAATTTTTGTTTGTTTCCTTATTGATGTGGGAGATAGGTGTATTTTTTTAAGTTTTTATTTACTTTTTTATTTACATCCAAGTTAGTTAGCATATAGTGCAACAATAATTTCAGGAATAAATTCCAGTGATTCATCCCTCAGTGCTCATCCCAACCAGTGTCTTCCTTAGTACCCCTTACCCATTTAGCCCATCCTTCCCTCCCACAACCCCTCCAGGAACCCTCTGTTTGTTCTCTATATTCAAGAGTCTCTTATGTTTTGTTCCCCTTCCTGTTTTTATATTATTTTTACTCCCCTTCCCTTCTGTTCAACTGTTTTGTCTCTTGAAGTCCTCATATGAGTGAGGTCATATGATACTTGTCTTTCTCTGACTAATTTCACTTAACATAATACCCTCTAGTTCCATCCACATAGCTGCAAATGGCAGGATTTCATTCTTTTTGATTGCTGAGTAATACTCCATTGTATATATATACCACATCTTTTTTATCCACTCATCATGAGATAGGTGTATTTTTATGCTGCCAGGAAAGATCCAATAGGAAAAAAAAATATGGTTGAAAATATGGGAAAGAAAGGGTGCATAAAGAGGAATTAAGAATGAAAAATAAGGATAGGGTGTGGTGGTGGGGAGAGAAATGGAGAGGTATACCAACACAAAGGAATGAGTGAATGAATGAGAGAAGGAATGAAGTGCTGTTTGAACTGGAGATTTGAGGACAACTATTGTTGAGGATTTCAGGCAAATGTAAAAGTGTATACAAAGGTGCAGATGAGTAACAGACTTTATCCAGTGATGTAAGCCACAAAGAGTTCAGTGTAGTTTAGGGTAATTATGGAAAATAAGACTGAAGAAAGTTTCCAGAGATAGAGTGCTTTGCATTCAGAACTAGATAGTGTGTATTTTCACTTGTTCTAAAGAACCTTTAAGCAGAGGAAGGATTGTGTCATATTTCTTTTGGGGAACATAAAACTAGCAGCTAAGCAAGAACTGATGAGTTGGGATGGAGAAAAAAAGGCTAGATTCCCAAGGCATATTTGAGCTAGAATCTACATTTGATAATGGAACAAATGTGAGTTATAAAGGAAGGGATTTGTACAGCATGACTATAACAGAAGAAAGAAAGCATTTTAGAAAGTATATATTCAATCAAGACTCCCTCTAAAGACCACCTGGCTTCTCTGCTCAAGTAAAAACATGCTTATTTCGAATCGTCAATTCATAAGGTGAAACTAGTGAGTATATACCATGTATTTAAAAATCTTTTTAAGTGTCTATGATATTCCAGACACTCTACAAAGCACCGGAGATGTGAACAAAACTGAATTCTTGCCCTCCAACATCCTCACAGCCTTCTGGGAAAGAGAGGAAATAAATAAGAATCAAACGATTCACTATTGGAAATATGCATATGGTAGTTTGGAGAGAGAAAAGAGAAGCCCTGACTGCCTATGTGTTCGAGGAAAGGTGTCACGAAGATGAATAACTCAGAGGATAAACTATAGTTTTTATAGGCAGATAAGGGGACGCAATGACAGGAAGACTAGCAGGGAGAGTAGACATCCTATTTGAACAGAAAAATGCCTTCAAAGGCATTTATGGGCAACTATCAGAGTGTGAGGCTCAAAGGGCTAAAAGGGTAGACATGAAAAGACTTGAATGTCATGCCATTGTCTTTTCCCTCTAATGATTAGAATGATGACATTAATGATGGTGATGGCAACTGATAATGTTACGATGAGTATTTGTCTTGTACTTACCATGTGCCAACATCTGTGCTACAGATTTATAGGAATGAAATCATTGTTTTCCTCCCAGTCCAATATTAATACCATTTTACAGATTAGGAAAATGAGGCACAGAGAGAATAAATAAATTGACAAAATTCACCAGCTAGTAAGTAAGGAAGCCAGCATTTGGAGACAAATTGTCTACCTCTGTAACATTAATTACTCAATCAGCTCATCCCTAACAGAGATGGGAAAAGACTTTAAACAATTCAAGCAGGACGATGATATAAGGAACTTGCCTCTTTGATATAGTAGCTCTGCAGTTGAAAGGATGGGTTAAATATTGGGAAATGGCTATTAGAAAACTGTTGCAGTGTTCCAGATAGCCCAACCTAAGAACACAACTGTGGTTATGGCGGTGAAGAGAAAGGACAGGTTTGAGGCTATCAGACGGACTAGGATGGGCAGGATTCATCATTAGTTAGGATTATTAAGGCTGGGGCACAAAGTAAAAGGAGGAGGATATTTAGATTCCAAAGTAGGGGGAAAAAAAGGTAGATATGGTTTAGTAGGAAATAAGGAATTTGGGACATATTACCTGTGAGTAGCCTATATGATATCCCAGTAAAATTTAGTCGATCACAATTATACTGGGCAAATCAGGAAAACATAAAGAGCTTTATGTGTCGATTCAGTGGTCATTAAAGTAGAACATGTATGTAAAGGTATGAGTGTGGACATATTTGTATAAACAAGGGTGAAGAAGGAAAAGAGAAAAGAGTTAAATAGAGATCATTTGAGGGATAGCTGACAATATGATGCACAAATTAGACTTGCAAGGAAAAAAAAAAAACACTTAGAAAACCAGAGGAGAGAAACATCCCCCAAATAGGAGAATAGCAGGAAACGATTGGCCAATTATGAGGTCTAAGGGTCTAAGATTCCTGAACAGTGTCCTTTGAAATTGGTAATGATGATGTCACCAGTGACCCTAAGAAATCCCCGAAAATGCATTATCTGGAAATACTTGTGGTCATTAGCTCCTGAAGTTGATTCCACAAACAGCTCAGTGCTGTTGGTGCAGGAAGCTGGCTGACTATGCTCAAACATGATAGTTATGTGGCCCAAATACCAAGAGACTCTCAGGCAATGTTTCCTTCTGACCTTGCCCCAAGATGGAGCTGTGTGCTCACCAGTTAAGCTATGAAATGGTGTGGCATGAAGGGGGAAAACAAAATTCCTCTTTGAGACCATTCAAAATTTGTCAAGGCAGCATGTTTCTTCAGACGTAAGAGCATCTGTTCTCTATTACAACTTGACAAGTATTAAGTGAAAATCGACTCTGTGCTTCATCCTGGGAAACACCTTCCAGTGTGCCCAGTAAGAGGTAGAAGGAGGCTTTCAGAAAGTATTAATAACCTGCTCAATAATTCCTCAGACTTAAATTACTTAGAAAAAAATCAATTAATAGAATCTCCCATCAAATATGTAATTTGTAGGATATACAACTTCACGAGAAGTCTACTGCTTTGAGATGCCAGTCCTTTCAATACAATGGAAGATGGAAAGTACACGTATGAAATGATGTTGGTTTCTACAAACCAAATAAGAAATTGGTCTTCTTTGTTTAAAGTCACTGAGAGCATTCAGTTAGGCATTTGGACTGAGGACAGTATACAGATACACACAAGCTTTACATCTGCAAACCCATACATGTATATTGAAAGGACTGTAGAATGTGAACAAATATGAAGTGTGTATATAAATTTTTCAGAGCTATTAATGTTTCATGTGAAATTTTGATCTTTTGCCACTTCTTTTATAATCGGTATTATTAGATCTCATATTTGTGTCTTTCATTCCCTGTTCTCACTTTGAAATAGTTGATATATTTACATGAAAATGGCATCTTTGTTCCTTATAAGATCATCTATGGCTTATTCCCTGCCCTGAATTACAATAATCCTATATTTGTGACATCTTAATCACCTCCAAGCAACCAATTATGAGGTTAGAAACAGAGGATTAAAACTTCAAGTGAGAAACAAGAAGCAGAAATTGATGAGCTTCTAAAAAAAAAACAAGATTTTTAGATTTTTTTCCTCAAAATAAATATCCTGAGGGTAAGAAATGATTTTCAAGCAAGGACTGTGAAGAATATAGAAAAAAATACAGCAGAACTGTTTATCAAAGTTTCCCTTGGTATGTCAGCAGGTCCTTTGGAACTGACAGTGCTGATCTAAACGTTTTGATAATAATAGAAGTGTTAACAGTGATAGGAACAAATAATATTAAACACTGTCAACTGTAACATTTCATTTTCACTGGCCTGATGTTACTGCTGCAAAAAAGAAGAAAATATGAGAAAGAGACTTAACTATTGAATCATTGCAAATAAGGCTCTAGTAACAATATTGGCAAAGGTTGCATGGACATTAAAAGGGAAGGAAAGAACGAAAGAATGGGGAGAAGGGAAGGAAGGAGGAAGAGGAGAGGGAAAGAGAAACGAAAAAGAAGCCAGTCATGACCCCTGTCTGTAATAGTGACTGCAAAATTTTTTACAGAATATATAGACACAAGTGTGTAATAAATAAAAAATTTAAGTCATTTATATCATTTAGAAATAAAACCGTACAAATGCATAGGAACCAGATGTTGATCCTTTAATGTTGGCCGTATCTCCACCTCACTACCATGAACCGAAAACAGTGTATTTACTGAGGGAATATATGTGATCTTTAAACTAGATTTTCAGCCCAGTCCGATGCAACATGACTTTATTCACGTAAACTTAACATAATGTATTGTTCAAGAATAATATACTGCCACCTTAAATGTTTAAGTAACTTGTGATATGACATTAAAATGTAATATCCATTATGACACTGTATACCGCTACCAAGTCGGTAAATAAATGTTAATATTTCTTTTAGAAGTCTTTATTTATTGTATTCTACAATCAATTTAAAGTAGAGTATAAAAAACATATGTAATACAAAGAATCAAAGATATATTCCTGAATGTATGGATAAAACCTTTTCACTATTTTTCCAATGAGATCATCAGTAAACAATATTTGGGGTCAATTTAAGTATATCTATCTATCTATCTATCTATACACACATACATATATGTGTGTGTGTATGTACACACACACATATATATACACACACATATATATAGGATATATATAAAATATTGAAAATGAAATATTTTATAGCTATTAACATCATTAATTTAGGTGTCTGCATCTATTTTTTATTTTTTTTTAATGTTTACTTTTGAGAGAGAGAAAGAGTGTGAGTAGGGGAGGGGCAGAGCTCCAGTCTCTGAGCTATCAGCACAGAGCCTGACGTGGGGCTTGATCCCATGAACCATGAGATCATGACCTGAGCCAAAGTCAGACACTTAACCGACTGAGCCAGGCAGGTGCCACTGCATCTATTTATAATCTAGTAATTGAGACATACATCTTCCACCCTTCACATATCAAGCATTATTTTTTTTTTAAATTTAATATTTATTTATTTTTGAGAGAGAGACAGAGTGTGAGCACGGGAGGAGGAGGGAGAGAGGGAGACACAGAAACTGAAGCAGGCTCCAGGCTTCGAGTTGTCAGCACAGAGCCTGACGCGGGGCTCAAACTCGGGAACCGTGAGATCACGACCTTAGCCGAAGTCGTATGCTCAACCAACTGAGCCACCCAGGCGCCCCTCAAGCATTGTGTTTTAAATTTTCAGACACCATCATCCCAGACAACACCTATTCAGTAATGTAACAGAGAGCACACCATGATTTAAGGGAAAAATATTATTGTATGGGACATGTTTTTACAAAAGAAAATTTCGGATTGATATATAGATAGATAGATAGATAGATATCTCTCTCTTTATCTATGTCTATAAATTTATAAAACCTAAGAGCCATATAAATCAGAAAATAATAGAAGAATAAGGAAGTCAGGAGCAAACTTTACACACAGAATTATAGCCCTATGCATTAGTATATCCCCTGGGATAAGCCTTAATTTTAGCTCTAAATTTTGAACTTAAAAAAAAGGCAAAGAGATAAAGTCTTAGTTTCATAATTACCAAAAAAATAAAAACAAACAGTGGCTTGAGAAAAACACTTTTGAATTTTTATACAGAACACATATTCTTTAATGATCTTTTGCTATGTGATGTATGTATATTAGTATATGGAAGTTTCATCATAACTTTCCATTGCATTCCAATACATCATTCCCTTTGATTGTATGCATACTAATTGAGTTGCTGTTATGTCCTTAGCAGTGCATTATAATCTCTGAACTCTGGTGAGAGTGTATTTTCTGAGATTCAGAGGTCCAACTTTGGCCTCATAAAGACAGAAGCAAGTCATTTAACTTCAAGGGATAGAATGGTCTTATTCTCCACACATTCTCTTCATAACTAAGGCCTTCTGTGTCTGGCAGGGCTGGTGGGTCAGGTGTTCCCAGAATTGTTCTTCCATTGCTTCCAAGCTTCTCTGAGGATACACAAAATGTACTTATAAGAACAATGACTAAGCACTCCACCTTCCCCTGTGGACAGCATAAAGAAATTGAATTTGGTTCTGACAGAGTCTGATTCTGTCTAATTTTGGTCAAACTCAGGGAGTCAAAGCACAAATAATAACCCAGTATTTACTAACGCTCTCAATCTCCAACCTTCCCTCAGAAATTCAAGGTTCTCCACAATGTGTGCCTTGTATGGGGGTAGCTCTCTGTACTCAACCCCAGAGCCCTGACCCTGTCAAGGCTTATTAGAGGTCAAGTACCAGATGCTGCTCATCACACGGATGAAACACGATAGTGAATTGGGTCTCACATCACAAAGCATGTTGTTCCCTCTAAATCCACAACCTCACTTGCAGGCCTTTCAACTTTTAGGGCAGTCTTTGTTTTTTCCTACTTAAATGGCCATGGGCCGTCTGCACCATATATGTATATATATATGGTGCAGAGGGGCCATGGCCATTTAAGTAGGAAAAAAATATATATGTATATATATATGTGTGTGTGTGTATATGTACATATATATATATATATGTGTATATGTGTGTGTGTGTGTATATATATATATATATATATATATAATTCCTCTGAGAGATTGGAGGAGATGAGCATATCACAAAATCCAGCACATTCTTCTGGATCTTGCCATCCACATCTTATGAAAGTGATCTATTTCTCTATTGCTTCTGCAAAATCAGCAATGCCGGAGCTAGAGTCTGAGATACTGCTGCTATTATTAACAGGGGAGTATAACTTAGCCAAAGGTTTGAAGAAGTCATTTTTTTTCCCTAAAGAAAGATTAAGCCATAACCAGGCAAAGATGTTGAAACTTGGACGGGGTTGGATGGGGGTGGAGAGTGGTGGGAAGAGTAGAGTAGAAGGAAATGCTGAAGAATTAAATGTTTCTGGGTATCTTCCCCAAAAAAGTGCTTATTATTTTTACAAAGAGAAAATATACGCTAGAGAAGCTTTGTAGACACAGTTTTAACCAAGGGATCAATGTTAACATCAGCAAAAGTAGAGTAAAACAATACCATGTGCCAGTTAACAGGATGCGCTGGAAGGGACACAATAGTAGACAGACATAAATAGAGAAGAAGCATTCCACAAAATAAGTAGACTGTACTCTTTAAACTGCCAAGATCATAAAACACACAGAAAGACTGATGGGCTGTTCCAGATTAAAGAAGACTGAAGAATAAGAAATAAAATGCGACACAGTCATGGGCTAATCTCTAGGTTATGAAAAATGACTAACTCTATGGATTATATAACAATATCATCCATGTTCATATCCTAACAGTGATAATAATGTTGTGGAGACAGATGATGCTGTTCTTGTTTTTAGGAAATACATACTGAAGTATCTAGGGATAAAAAGGCATAAGATCTGCAATGTATTTTCAAATAATTCTAAAAAATAATAACATTTATATAGATAGTAAGGATGAATAATTAAACAAACATAGTAGACTATTATTATCTGAAGAATGTGGGTATATGATATTTCAAAAGTTTAAAAGTTAAAAAGTATTACTCAGAATCACAACTGATTATATTAGAAATGCTTGTTTGAACTATTGATAGGGAATATTTCAAGGCTATGCTTTACTCTTTTTCATTTTCATTGACTTTCTTGATATTTTTTCTGTGTTTTCTATGACTATATTTTTAATGTGCATGTTCCATAGTCTTTCAGGAAAAGACTAAGTTGATATAAAAATCTGCACACCCCTCAAAAAATGTCAAGGAGAGTTTAAAAGTTTTAAATCTGTGGCATATTCTAGACTCTTCTCTCCACTCATGTCTACAAACAAAATTATCTTTCAAAATTGAAGGAGAAGTAAAGACTTCCTAGGGGCGCCTGGGTGGCTCAGTTGGTTAAGCATCTGACTTCGGCTCAGGTCATAATCTCAAAGTTGGTGAGATCGAGCCCCGCACGGCCTCTGTGCTCACAGCTCAGAGCCTGGAGCCTGCTTCGGATTCTGTGTCTCCCTCTCTCTCTCTCTCTCTCTCTCTCTCTCTCTGCCCCTTCCCCGCTCATGCTCTGTCTCTTTCTCTCTTTGTCAAAAATAAATAAACATTAATTTTTTTAATTTAAAAAAGACTTTCTCAACAAACAAAAAATGAATCTATCACCAGCATACCTACCCTACAAGAAATCTTAGAAGATATTCTTCAGGCAGAAGAAAAATAATATATATCAGAAACTCATTTCTACATTAAAAGGAAGGGCTTCAGAAAAATAAACAAAAGTAAAACAAGACCTTCTATTTTTCTAATCATTAACTGATCTGAAATATAACTTTATTTAAAGTGATAACAGTGACAATGTACTGGATGATTACGGTATATGATTAACTAAAATAAATGACATGAATGTCACAGGAATAGGAGGGAGGAATTGGAATACTCCCATATAAGACACCTGTACTGCACACAAAGCAGAATAAGATCATTCACAAGTGGACTTAGGTTAGTAAAAATGTATATTAGTAATCTTATATAAGCTCTAGGAAAATTATTAATTTTTTAAAGAAGTAGCAATCGGGGCACCTGGGTGGCTCAGTCGGTTGAGCGTCTGACTTCAGCTCAGGTCACCATCTCACGGTTCGTGAGTTCGAGCCCCGTGCCAACTCTGGGCTGATGGCTCAGAGCCTGGAGCCTGCTTCCGATTCTGTGTCTCCCTCTCTCTCTGTCCCTCCCCCATTCATGCTCTGTCTCTCTCTGTCCCAAAAATAAATAAAAAACGTTGAAAAAAAATTAAAAAAAAAAATCTGATGACTTTTGGGGCGCCTGGGTGGCGCAGTCGGTTAAGCGTCCGACTTCAGCCAGGTCACCATCTCGCGGTCCGTGAGTTCGAGCCCCGCGTCAGGCTCTGGGCTGATGTCTCAGAGCCTGGAGCCTGCTTCCGATTCTGTGTCTCCCTCTCTCTCTGCGCCTCCCCCATTCATGCTCTGTCTCTCTCTGTCTCAAAAATAAATAAACATTAAAAAAAATTTAAAAAAAAGAAGTAGCAATTAATATGCTGAAAGAGGAGATAAAATGGAATAATAAGAACTGCTTAATTAAAACCAGAGCAAGCAGGAAAAGGATTTCCTGGCAATGAATATGAAACAGTTAAACATATTATTGACATTAATCCAGATCGATTGATAATCATTTTTAATGTAGTATAATATACAAATTGGGAAACAGATGTCAGAGCACATTGAAAGAACAAGCCCAAACTGTATGTTGTCTATAAAAAACACAGTTTAAATATAGAAACGCTGATAGATTAAAAAGTAGAGAAAGAGATGGAAAAAGATAGACCATACTAACGCAAGTCAAAATAAAGTTGGAGTAACCATATTAATTTCAGACAAGGCATACTTTAAAGTAAGTAAAATTGTCAGGTATAGCAATGCCAAATGTATCTTCTCTTACCCATCTAAATACATGAAGTAAAAATTGATAAAGTTGAAAAGAAAAATATGCAAATCCATTCTCTTAGTTACGGCCAGTAATCATTACCATCAATAAATGATAGATCAAACAGGCAAAAAATCAATAAGAATATAGTTGGCTTGAACAAAACTGTTAATCACATTTACCTAGTTAATATTTATAGTAGACTCCATCCAAAACCGCAAAGATACATTCTTCTCAAACCCACATTCAACTGTCACCAAGATAGGCTGAATTCTGGGCACAAAACTTACTGTAACAAATTTGGAAGTATAGAAATCATATAATCATGTTCTCATACCACAAAGAAATTAAAAAGGATGCATAACGGAAAAATGGTTGGAAAATCCCAAATGTTTGGAAAATAAACAACATACTTTTAAATCACACATGTGTCAAAGAAATCTCAGGGAAATTAAAAAAAATATTTTGAATTAAGTGAAAATGAAAACACAACTTATCAAACTTGTGGAATGCAGCAAAGTAATGCTTAGAGAGGAAATTTATAGCATTTAATGCAAATATTAGAAAACTGGAAAGATCTAAAATCAGCAACTTGAACTTCCAACTTAAGCAACTAAAGAAAGAAGACAAATTGGAACCAAAGGTAAGCAGAAAAAAGGAATAATGAAAATTGGAATAGAAAACAATGGAATTGAAAAGAGGAAAACAAGAAAATCAGCAAAGCCATAGGATGGGTCTTTGCAAAGATCAATAAAATGGACAAACCTGGGGCACCTAGGGAGCTCAGTTGATTACAGACTGACTCTCGATTTCAGCTCAGGTCATGATCTCAAGGTTTGTGAGTTTGAGCCTCACCTCGGGCTGTGTGCTGGCACTGCAGAGATTACTTGGATTCTCTCTCTATATCTCTGTGCCCCTCCCTGCTCTCTCTCTCTCTCTCTCTCTCTCAAAACAAATAAACTTAAAAAAATATTAAAATCTACAAACCTCTAACCAGGCTAAGAAAGGAAAAAAGAAGTCACAAATTAATACCAGAAATGAAAGAGAAGTTATCGATACTCAGTCTGTGGAATTAAAAGGCAAATCAAGGTATACCATAAACAACTCTAAGTCCAAAAATTCAATAATTTAGATGAAATGAACCATTCTTTGAAAGACAAATTACCAAAACTCACACAAGGAGATACAGATAATTTGTTCAGCTTTATATTTATTACAGAATTATAAGTGAATTACCAAGTAGAAATGGTAATGCTATAAATTATTTCAAACATTTAAGGTTAGAAAGGTACCAGATCTGTACAGTCTTTTCCAGAAATTAGAAGCCAAAGCAATACTTCCTAACTCATTCCATGAGTCCAGCATTATTACCCTAATACCAAACCAGATGACAGTATTACAAGGACGGAAAATGAGATTGATATCTCATCCAATCATAGATAAAATCTGTCAACAAAATAATAGCAAAGGAAATCCAAAAATTTATATAAAAATTACATACCACAACCAAGAGAGATTTATTTCAGAAATCAAAGTTGGTTCAACATTAGAAAATAAAGCAATACAATCTACTTTATCAACAGACTAAAGAAAAAAGTTTCTATGATCATATTAATTGATGCAAAAAATGTTTTAAACAAAATCCAATATCATTCATGGTAAACACTTTCAGCAAGTTAAGAATAGAGGAAAATTTCCTCAGTGTGGCCAAAAAAAAAAAAATCTGTAAAAAAAACTACAGCCAACTTCATACTTGGTGATGAGGAACTGCTCACTTTCCTCCTAAGATCAAGAATAAGGCAAGAATTGCCTCATTCATATTCAAGAGGTTAAGACTTGAATATGTTTTTTTTGGAGGACACAATTTAACCCACAACACTGCACAAGGAGAATATGGGAATTCATTGTAATATCTCTACCATAATTTTAAAAATCTAAACTGATTTAAAATAAAAAGTTACTTTAAAGAGAAATAACACTAAATGGAAATTACTGGAAATCTTGGTATGAATACTAATTGTCCACAGAAAACATTTCCTTAGTTTCATATTTTGAAAGTAATCCAAGGCAGACAGAAAATATCTCAAGTACATGTGATACTTTGATTCAAATTCGATACCACAGAGGTTTACTTAACTTCTTTATTACACGTCTATAACCTTTGTCCATACCAAGAACTCTGGTTCTCAGGTACACAAGGTGTGGCAGACCCAGAGATAAGCCAGCCAGATCTCAGTTCAAGAGAGAACTTCCTTTCTATTTCACAGGAGTGCATTTTAACAGAGAGCCTTCAGCTCTCCTTCAGTTCCTTAAGAGTCTGTCTCAATGCAAAGATCCCTTCTCCTGAGGCTATGCCATTGCCTGGCGTGATAGCATGTGGTGACTGAGTGAGGTAGGGATATAAAAGCCCCACCATTTTGACTCAAAATGGGGCATTCTGATGGGCATTACTCACTCTAGAGCTTCCCTCCACAGGAGGCCAAACCTTTATCGGGCCTGCATTGAAATTTGACTTTTTCCTGTACCAAATTCTGCTTCTTCTCTCTTCTCCTCATAGCTATTGATCAATAATAAACAAGACGTATCTCAAATTGTTGTTTTAACATCTCTTTCTGGAGAAACTAACCTGTGGAACAGATGAAAGTAGAATGATGATAGCCCGTAATGACTCCATTATTACACATAGTCACACAATGACTCTATATTACACATACAGCAGTTTCAGTATAGGCTTTGTTCAAAAGCATTTTATTGAATGCTATTGGCTGAGAATTGCATTTCAGGCACAGGTATGATATAATAGATTGCTTTGGATTTGCCTAATGACCAAGCCAGCCTACATTCAAAGACATGGATGGAAAACACATGATAAGGGGGAGGGGATTGTTTACAGACAGTTTACCAAATATTTGTAAAACAATCCCAAACTATATACAGTAATTGATAAAATAAATATTCTATCATAATTCAGTTGAGTTTATTCCAGATACGCAAGGAGAGTTCAACCACTAGAAAATCACTTAATGCAATTTCCCACATTAATGTATTAAAAATTGACATCTCATAAATATAGAATATTATCTATAAAAGTTAACAGCCATTCCTCATAAAGGGCATCTTCTAAAAAAAGTAGGAAACGTGATATTGAGAGTAATATGTTAAAAAATTCATTTTCTTTAAAAATAAGAATAATTGCAATAATCACATTCATCTGAGTACTGGAGGCTTCGGAGCAGGGTTTCTCAATCTCAATAGTTTCAACATTTGGACTATCACGTGTACTAAAGGATATTTAACAGTATCACTAACCTCTACCCACTCAATTCCAACAGCAACTTTCCCAGTTGTGACAACCAAAAATATCTTCAGACATTTCCAAATGTTCCCTGGGAAGCAAAATTTTTACCAGTTGAGGACCATTGTTTTAGATAATATTAAATAATAAGATAAATACATAAGAATAGTACCACTGGAAAAAAAATTTAATGATATTATCAATGTGATTGCCTTTGCAAAAATTCTAAAAAAATTGCGTCAATAAATTATGACAATGATTTAAATGAAGATATAAATTTATTGAAATATATTCATATTTAATACACAAAATCCATGTACTAAAATTATTTGTATTTCTAAGCACTGGCCACAATTACAAAATGTACTTTTTAAAAACTATGCGCTACTAGGTATTTACCCAAAGACTACAAAATTCTAATTCAAAAACATACATGCACCCTGATGTACAGCATCATTATAGTAGCCAAATTACAGAAACAGCTCAAGTGTTCATCAAATGATGAGTGGATAAAGAAGATGTGGTATGTATAGCTATATATATATATATATGTATATATATATGTATAGCTATATATATACACACACACACACGTATATGTCTATTATATATATATATATACACAGACATATGTATATATCTATTTTATATATATATATATATATATATAAAATGGAATATTACTCAGCCGTTAGAAAGAATGAAATCTTGACAACTGCAATGACATGGATGGAGCTAGAGAGTATTAGTCTAAGCAAAATCAGTCAGAGAAAGACAAATATTATATGATTTCCCTCATATGTGGAATTTAAGAAAGAGAACAAATGAACAAATGGAAAATAAGAGATAGAAGCAAACCAAGAAACAGACTCTTTACTATAGAGAACAAACTAAGAGTTACCAGAATGGAGATGGGTGGGGGAATGGGTTAAAGAGGTGATGGGGATTAAGGAGGGTACTTGTCATGATGAGCACTGGGTGTCCTAAGGAGGTGTTAAATCACTATATTGTACAATTGAAATTAATATTACACTTTATGTTAACTAACTAGAATTTAAATAAAAAAAACTTAAGAAATAATCTAAAAAAACAAATAAATAAGTCATCAAAACTTGGCATTTCTATTCCAAAATGGAAAAAAAAAAATACTATGCAGGGCTCCAACAAAAATTAACAAAATTTATATAAGAGCATTTTGAAAAAATTGAAATTTTTAAGATAACTTTTCAAAATACATACTTAAATATAAGCATCATAGTTATAGGCTGGATTAATTAATATGATTAATATATTGTTTATACCCCAAATAATCTATAAATCCTAACAATTTCAATAAAAACCCTGATATGGATTTCATTGAAATATGACAACCTGATTCTTAAATGTATATGAAATTTAAAAAAAGGAAATGAAGAGCCAAAACAATTTGGGGGAAGAAAACCAAATAGGAGGATTTGTCTTACTAATATCAAGATTTATTATATTTATAACATCGTGGAATAAGATCAGGAATAAACAGAAAAAAAACACACAAATCACATCTTTTTGTCTTAACAGAATAAAACATCTGTACATTTATGGAATTTGATGTTTTGCATGTGATGCTTTGCAGATGAATGAGAAAATATGTAATTCTTCAATAAATGGTGCCAGAAAAAGTGGTTATGGATTTTATTTAAATACATAAAGGAACCCAGAGTAGATGGACTATCTAAATATGAAAAGCAAATATTTAAAAATTTAGAAGAAAATATAATGAATATTATGATATTTACATAGCAAAGATTACCAAACTCAATTACATGAAAATTGAAAACTTTTGTGTTTAAAGATTGCCATAAAGTATAAACAGATGAAAATATGAAGAAGATATTTGCTACTCATATTGTCATAATAAAAAGATAATTAGTGTATGGAACATGTATAGAACTTCATATGAATGAGAAGAAGTGAAACATTCCCTTAGAAAAGATGTACAAAAGATATAACCAGGAAATTCAATAGAGAGAAAACACAAATGGTAAATAAACATAAAAATATGATCAACCTTAATAGTAATGAAGATAATGCAAATTAAAACCAGAGTGAAAACTTTTCATACCATAATATTGGCAAAATGTTTTTTATAAAATAATGGAGAGACTGTAGAGCAAAACAAAATTATATATAATGCTGTTGAGATGGTAAATTTGTTCATCTATTTTGGAGTAATATTTTGGACAGTTGAATGTCTATATTCTTATGATCCAAAAATTCTATACCCATTATATATTCTAGATTAGAATTCTTTTACAGAATAAATATATTTTGTCCCAGGCCAAATCTGACCAGTTGCCTATTTGTCTATGGCCCGTGAGCTAAAAACGGTTTCTACATTTTTAAATGATAACATTTTAAGTCATCTTTAAGGATGTACATAATATCCTTGATATTGCCATTTGGCTAGGAAAAACTAAAACCTACCTTCTGTCCCTTTAAGAAAAAGTTGACTGACTTCTGTTGTAAAGAAACTCTTATTCCTGAAGAAACCTATACAGAATTTTACATAGGCATTGTTATTTATAAATATAAATGGAAGAAAACCAGAGACACCCGAAATGCCCATTAATAAGTAAAAGGAAGAATAAAATGCATTGTTATAATGAAATACTGCAGTCAGTATTGCCTCTTTCTTTATATGTGTATGTATATATATATATATATATATAGTCTCTCTCTTTATATATACATATATATGTATATATGTATGTGTATATATACATATATACATATATATGTGTGTGTGTTTAATACTATACACTGTACAAAATAAATTTGTAGAAATATTTTACCTTATATATGATGTTAAAAAAGCATATAGAGAACAAACTAAGGGTTGCTAGAGGTGTTCATTGGGGGGAAGGGCTAAATGGATGATGGGTATTAAGGAGGACATTTGTTGGGATGAGCACCAGGTGTTATATGTAAATGATGAATCACTAAATTCTCCTCCCGAAAAAAAAAAAAAAAGATTATGGACTTTCAATAAAGGCATAAAGATATGCATGGATATATTTTTAAAAACTTAATTTTAACATTTAATGCTATGAAATGAGGGCAGATGTAATTGGGGAGGACTAAACATGGTGTTTCAACTATATCCATGATCTGCATAGCTGTGCTACATTTCTCAAGACTTAAGAATCTGACATTGGCACATTACTATTAACTAAATTCAAGACTTCCTTTAAAAATTTTTTTAAATGTTTTATTTATTTTTGAGACAGAGAGAGACAGAGCATGAGCAGGGGAGGGGCAGAGAAGAGAGGGAGACACAGAATCCAAAGCAGGATCCAGGCTCTGAGCTGTCAGCACAGAGCCCAGCGGGGGGCTGGAACTCACGAACCCGGGGATCATGACCTGAGCCGAAGTCGGAGCTTAACCGACTGAACCACCCAGGCGCCCCAAGACTTTCTTTTAATTTCATTGGTTTTTCCGTAATGGTCTTTTTCTGTTCCAAGATCCAATCTAGGGTGTATCAAGTTGTCATCTCTTCTTGGTCTCTTCTGGTCTCAGTTTCTCTTCATGTTCATGACTCTGACAATGTAGAGGAGTAGTGACTGGATATCCTCTGCAGTGCCCTGCAGTCTGAACTTTTCGTAATGATTAAACTAGGGTTATGGGTTTTTGGAAGAATATGGTAGTGATGAAGTATCCTTCTCTCCACATCATTTTAGGGACACCGGGTATCCACATGGTGTCCCTGACTCATACAGTTGTTTCATCAATTGCTTAGGTTAGTTTTTCATGGATTTTTCCACTGTATGGGTACATTTCTTTTTTCTTTCCCTATTCTGTTCCTTGGAGGAAGAACATCACCAAGTCTGGTGATGGTGATGGTGATGGTGGCCTGGGGGGAGGGGTTGTCCGTGCAGGGAATGGAGTTTCACCTCCCAGAGATGACAGCATCTATACGTACATAATTCATGTTAAGAGACCATTAAAATTAAAGCCAAATAGTTCTTACAGGATGGGATTGAATAGTTTATTTTTACTAATTAAATTTTGTCATCAATAATAGTATTAATGTATTAAATTAACATTATTTTGCCAACTTTTAATCCTGTGGAACATTTGAAGTGGTAAAGGTTTAAACATTAGCTGAAAAAACCATAGGTGGGAATAATTGATTTTAGTCAGGGTGGACTTTTTTCAATGAAAAGCATCTTTAAACAAATCTATTATTGTTCCATATAATTTTGTTGATAATAACATATATTTAATTTGTTTCTCCTTGAGGTGTTTTTTTCCCTCCTACTTAGAGTAACCCAGCATGCAACTCATAATATACTGTATCTAGCTACATTTCCTGTTTACTGCAAAGACTTTTTTTTTATGATGAGTATTTCATGTAAGCTTGTGCTTATGAGAATATTGAAAAAACAGATGAGAACTCTCATAGTGCACTATTCTTTGAAGCTTAATGGGAAAAGAACTCACCAAACTGTATCTTATTTTAACAGGTATTGGAAGGCTCAGCAACCCTTAGCTGTGTTGTGAATTGTAGTTACTCTATTATCTTAACAAAGTCATTTATTTTCCCGTGTGCTGTTTACATTTCCATGTGTATACCCAGTGATGTGGGGATGTATTAGTGGAAGGAGCAAGCATAGAAGTCAGACACTTGATTTCCTTCTCTGCCAATTAGGGGCCTTGAGGTTTTAGGAAATTTACATTAATTTGCATTCTTTTTCCCTCCTTTATAAAATGTGGTAACTAGTTACTAAATTTTAGGGTTGTTGTAAAAATAGAACATAATGCCTGAGAAGTACTGATTGAAGTGCAAGACATAGGAGAGAAACCCAACAGACTTTTTAATTAATTAATTAATTAATTTATTTATTTATTTATTTTGAGAGAGAGAGAGCTCCAGCAGGGGAGAGACAGAGAGAGAGGGAGACAGAGAATTGCAAGCAACACAGAGCCTGGCGTGGGGCTCGAACCCATGAACCATGAGATCATGACCTGAGCCAAAAAACAAGAATCAGACGCTCAACTGACTGAGCCACCCAGGTGCCCCACAATATATATACATTTTTTACTTTCATCCTTCTTGAGAATCAGGTAGGCCAGTGTTCAAATCCTACCTGCACCATTTATTTCTCCTTGACCTTGGGGGAAAAAAAACAAAAAAAGAAAAAAAAAAATCCTTAAGTTTGAGTTTGGTCTTCTCTTCTGGAAGGGAATAATATATTACCTATCTCTCATTGTTGGATGCAACAGTCTCATTGTTGGTAACAACATGTATAAGCACCCAGGAAATCTCTTGATAACGTGGCTGCTTAAGATTTTATTTTCCTCCTCATCTAGAACAAATTCCTATTTGTATGCTAGTGACTGTTCACAATTTTAACTTTTATTAAAAAAATTCGTAAAGTGGTTTGAACCAATTTACAAATATTAGTAACTCCTAAACTAAGGGATGAAAACATGGTTAAACTAGTTGTATAAGGGATGCATTAAAACTGTGGCATAAGATGGCTGTGCTGGACAGCCCAGTAAAATTGGCTCTATATTTTACTAACTGATGTGTGTCCTGTCTGATTAGAAAGGATTTAAAGTAGGCCATGGGATTGATTGTAGGGAAATCTGTGTTTCAGTCCTGGCTTGGCCCCTTACCATCCGTATAGACCGTGATAAGGCACTGAACTGCCCTGGGAAGTTACTCGATCTCCAAATAGCAATATTGATACAGACTTTACAGGGTTGTTGTAAAAATTAAATTAGATGTGATATAATATCTAATTCATGTATAACCATACACAATGTACAGGGGGTATATTTCGTAACTGTGAGGAGTTATACATGATTATTGATGCTATTGTCTTGGGTTATTTATAGTTTATTTGACTCTATCTGTAGAACCCAGATCTAAGGCTAAAGCAATTTTATAAAGGAGGTCCTTAACGTTTTAGGTTTCGAGTCTTTGTTCTTTCCCAGCAAGAAGCTTCAGGTGTTCCCTCTCACCAAGCCCTCTGCCTGAAGCGGCCTGGGCAGCACTGACAGTGGCCTGGCTAACCACCAGCTTACCAGGAGGGGAACTTGCTTAATTGCCTGAATGCTGGCTTCACAAAGCAGCTTTCACACCTAAAGCTGGAGCAGCTCACATCTGCGGCTGTCAGGCTTCTGCCTTGCAGATGAAGAAATCAGCTGTGTCTGGTCCCCACAGGATACCCAGGGGGTCCAAGCCTCATGCATAAAGTCAGAACACACAAGCTCATTTCCATATAGAATACAAATAACATATTCATTTAATAAGATAACTCCTGAAACTTCCTGCGCATATCATTTTAAGCTCTTGTGCAGGTAATTAACAATCCTGCTTGGGAAAAATCAATGCAACTGTTAGATCAAAACCAAATCCCTTTCATTTGCACATGTGTTATCTCTGTCCGCATCCACGGTGCTTTCGTTAAATACACTCACCCAGAACAAGTTTTCTGTTTAACGTTAAGGTAATTTACAGTATTACCTCAGGTGTTTGTGTTGTGTGTGCATATGCGTGCGTGTGCATGTACACACATGTACACACACATGCACAAATGAAGTAAGAACTGGGGAGAAGGAGGGATGACTTATTAGCTTTTATAGATATACGTGTATTATTCACTTGATCGCTATAAAATGTATAGTTTTATTGCTGTGCCATTAAAAGAATCACTAGCTGCTTAGAAGGTGTAGGAATTCACAGGATGCTATGCTATAAAGTATCATGCTTGACTTCACATCTGAGAGCACCAACTGCGTTCTAATAATGATACCTCTGACGGTGAGATTTTAATTACTCAGCTACTCGTCAGCGTAGCAACTGCAGAAGTAGGGGAGAAGGCACGTCTTGGGCAATTTTGCAAACTTTCATTATTACCAATTGTGGTGGTTTTGTAGTGTTTCAGCTGAACTGAGCTGCAACTACATTTCTCCAGAATTTCCTTCCCTGCGTGATTCCTGGTTAGGGTTAGCCATGAGATATATCTGTGCAAGATTCAGAATGTAGACACAGAAGGAAACCGGAAGTTGTTATGCTCTGAAGGTTGGTGAGCAGTGCTAGGGCCACTGCAGCTCGCACACCGTGTCACTGAGCTGCTGACTCTGTAGTTATGACAGCATTGAGCTAGCAGCTCCTGCAACTTCATCTGGACCTCCTTCTCCAGCTTCCTCAATTCCTAGGCTGGATGTGTGGGTAGCTCTGTAGCCCCCATAAATACACTACTTCCAACTACTTGGAATTGACCTCCATTTCCCAGTTAATTTTGACCTAGGCTCCTGGTATCAGTAGTCTAAATCAGTGGGTTGAATTTAAAGTCAACATATTAATGGGGCGCCTGGGTGGCGCAGTCGGTTAAGCGTCCGACTTCAGCCAGGTCACCATCTCGCGGTCCGTGAGTTCGAGCCCCGCGTCGGGCTCTGGGCTGATGGCTCAGAGCCTGGAGCCTGTTTCCGATTCTGTGTCTCCCTCTCTCTCTGCCCCTGTCCCGTTCATGCTCTGTCTCTCTCTGTCCCAAAAATAAATAAACGTTGAAAAAAAAATTAAAAAAAAAAAATAAAGTCAACATATTAATTATAATTCACTGTCTCTTGAGTATGTGTCACAAAATACACACAGGTGGTCCACCATGTCATCTCAAGTATGGCTCTTAGTATTAATTTTTTTTTAATATTTATTTTTGAGAGAGAGAGAGAGCTTGACTGGGGGAGGGACAGAGAGAGAGAGGGAGACAGAGAATCTGAAGCAGGCTCCACGCTGTCAGTGCAAAGCCCCACGTGAGGCTTGAACCAATGTGCCATGAGAACATGACCTGATGGACACAGCCAACCGAGCCACCCAGCTGCCCCTGTATTAATGCTTTTTTATTGACAACTAGTGCTTCTATGGGTGGTTGTTGGGTCTGTTGCCTCTTTTTGATCTTATTGCTGTGGCTGTTATTTTAAACCTAGTAGAAGGAGGGCAGGTTTCTCAACAAAGTGAGACATGCATCTCCAACGTTCAACTTGTAGCTACGTTAGTCAAGGCCAGTCTTGTATGTGTCAATTACTATGTGATATGCTTTTCAAGTTGAAGCTGAGAAATCCTCCTGACCCAACTCCCAGGTACTCAGGAAACATTTTCAGAGAAGTATAATATATTTACCGCCAGTTTGTAACAATGTATTTCCCTTATCACTGGCGATACCTCCTTTTTGTTAAAGATCTGTAATTCCTGAAAACCTGCGACAAGGGGCCAAATATGCGGACAGAAATAACACTTGAAGCTGCTACCTCCTCAATGGAAATTAATTATATAAATTAATGGCTGTTATTTTGAAAAGCTGATGGGCACGGATGAATTAAATTCAAGGACAGAATGATGATAGAGAAAAGGAGAAACAGATTGAAGTGGGACCTTGGTCACTGCCCAAAGAGCGGGTCCAGATGAACGCTGGAGTTGGCAACACCTTAGACTTCTATGGTTTCCAGCTAAATGTTTGTTCCCCCTGTGGGGGAAGGGTGGCTTTAAAGCACCAGAATGGCAGAGGGAACATTTGCCTTAACTTACATTAGATCTTTGCTTTATCAGAAACATAATCAGCATCCTCACTTTATTCACTGATGGCTCTAGTGTGCCAGTGTGCTGTTACGAAGTTGAAGAGTGAGACAGTCCTACCTGTGCTGGGGACATGCAATATTTATATAACCATGGCCAGCAAAGCACAATGCTGGCCTGAAATGATCTCCGAGAAGTTCACTGTGCCTCCCACCAGATTTCTCTCTCACGTTTAGATGTTTTCTTTTCAACTCACACACACTTCACACACCTCAGAAAGCAATGGAGCTTTCGATGAAGCACTGGATATTCTGAGTTTCGCTCCTCAAGTAGTGGAGATGACACCTTTCTTTACTTCTGTGACTCACAATTATAAACCTCTTCTGGTATGCTTTGTGCCTCCTCAGCAGCTCATGGAGAAGGCTTGGCTGGAATATCTATGCGGAGAGTTTGGAGAGCCAGTAAACCCTGGCTTCATACTAACATTCTTTATTTTTTTCTATCCTGGCAACTAGTTTGATTTCCTTTCTACTCATTACTCTTAGAAGTTTGCACATTCAAATTGGAACTTTATTAGGCTATGTCATTTTATTCCAAATTCACTGAATTCTCAGACTCCTCATGGTCATTCACTCATAGCTGAGTGAATAGGGACTGATAGGGACTCATAGCTCATATCATTTAGCTGATATGTATACCTATGGACATAAATATAAACACAGACCGAGATGTATTTATAGACATAGGCATATAGACTGATATATTTAATAAAGCATGAGGATATAATAAGCAAGGTGGAAGGAGTTACAGCCTGTAGAATCTGCCTTTTGGCTCTTGGAGAAGATCAAAACTTGCAACTTCTAGTTACAATGGGGAGCACGGTGTGAAATCAGGCCTGAGAACAGGAAGGAATGAAATCCTGACCACATAAACTGCCTCCTGGAACTGCTACTACCAGAAGTAAAGAATATCCAGTGAAACGTTTTCACACTGTGACATTTAGGATTTCCTGACAATAATTACTGACTTTCTGACTAATATGAAACCAAATCTGCTGGCAGCACAATTCCCACCCACATACAGATTCCATCAGCTTTTTACGAACTCATTTTTTCCAATACAGATAAAAAAACGATGTCACGAAACATCTCAGGAAATCCTGTAACAAGAAAAGAGCAAGATGAAGAAAGAAAAAAAAAATTCTGTGGTAAACAATGATACTGCCTATTTAGAAGAAAATGGTCTAAGTACTATTTCAGAAATATTCAAGAAGATACTGTACTCCCTGAACAAGAAGAAAATGCTATGAGAAAAAATGAATCCTGAGGGAACAAGATAATTTCTAGAAAAAAGGATGAAGATAAATTCAAATAAGTCCCATGGGAAGTAGAACCAAAAGAAAGTGTGAGACGTTTGTTGGAGGACATAAATGATTAATCTAAAATATCAACACTCAACTAATACGACTTTTAGCAGAATAGAGAAAAGGAAACAGTGTTGGGAAATATTTTCTAAACAAAAATAATAAAATACAGTTTCTCATGAAGGACATGAGGACACATATTTAAGGAACCTATTGAGTGTATAGGAAAATGAATTTTAGAAAATGGCCAGTCATACCATTGTCAAATTTTAAGACTAACAAGCCCACTAAAAAAATTACTAAAAAAATGGTTTCATTTCCATTTCAGCTTCAATGTACAACAATTAAAAAGTGAGCAAAAAGCTGAACAGACACTTCTCCAAAAAAAGACATGCAGATATAAAATATATGAAAAGATGCCCCCATATTCTATTTCATTAGGGAATTTCTGATTAAATCAACAATGAAATACTACTATATACCTATTAGAATGGCCAAAATCCATTAAACTTATGTTACAGAACCTGGGGCAGAAGAATGAAGCTGCACTTGGAGATCTTGGAAGGCAAGAGTTTTATTTCACACTGGTGGGCTCAAAGGGGATCACTCTCCAGATGTCTTAGCCCCAAGCATAAGCAGAGGGAACAGTTTATAGTCTGTTACTTCTGCATTCCACATTAGTAGTAATTTGGCATGCAGGCAAGCGAGGTAGGAAGAAGAACCTGGAAGAGGAGTCTTCCAGCAGGGACTGGAATTTCCCTATCAGTCCTGTCACCCATCTTATAACAGATTTCTCCCTATCACTTACAAATACCAACTGCTTAGAAACAGTATGGAATAGCAGGAACTCTCATTCATTCTTGGTGGGAATGCAAAATGGTAGACACTTTGCAAGATAGTTTGGCAGTTTCTTACTAAGCTAACTATAGTGTTACCATATGATTAAGTAACCACACACCAAAGTTATTTGCCCAATTGGGTTACAAGCGTATATCGATACAAAACCTCCATGTGAATATTATAGCAGCTTTATTCACAACTTTTGAAAGCTGGAAACAACTAAGATGTCCTTCAATAAATAAATGGATAAATAAACTGTGGTACAGCCATATAATATCAATCAGCAATAAAAAGATTGATCAATCCTTCAAGCCTTAAAAAAGGCACGGAGGAAGCGGAAATACATATAACGTTAAGGTGCTAAGGTAAGAAAACAATGCTAAGGTGAAAGCCAATTCGAAAAGACAACTTATGAGGTTCTGGAAAAGGCAAAACTATTGAGACAGTTAAACACACACACACACACACACACACACACACACACACACACACAGTGATTTCCAGGAGTTCTGGAGCCAGAGGAGTGGGGAGAGATGATAGAGAAGTGGTGAAGGCATAGGGATAAACAGATGAAGTACAGGGGATACTTAGGGTGGTGAAATTCTTCTGTATGATACTGTAATGGTAGCTACATGATATTACGCATTTTTCAAAACCCATAGAAATGTACAGCACAGGGGCGCCTGGGTGGTCAGTCAATTCGGCATCTGACTTTGGCCAAGGTCCTGATCTCACAGTCTGTGAGTTTGGCCCCACGTCAGGCTCTGTGCTGACAGCTCAGAGCCTGGAGCCTGTTTCAGATTCTGTGTTTCCCTCTCTCTCTGCCCCTTCCCCACTCATGCTCTGTCTCGCTCTGTCTCAAAAATAAACATTTAAAAAAAATTTAAATGAACAGCACAAAGAGTTAACCTCAATGAAACTATGGACTTTAATTATACTGAATAAATACTGGTTCATTAATTGTAACAAATTCCCCACAGAAATGAAAGTTGTAAACAATACGGAAAAGCGTGCCTGAGGAGTATATGGGAACTCCAAACTACCTGCTTAGTTTTTCTACAAGTGGAAAATTGTTCTATTTTCTATGTTTTAAATAAAAGATGCCTTCGAAATTCTTAATAAATGTGTTTCCATTTAGAATGATTTATCCAGCTGAGTGATCATTCAGTAAGAATGTAAAATAAAGACAGATTTATAATGCAAAATTCAGAATATGTACTCCCTGTTCTGTTCTAGGAAGGCACTTGAGCAAATGTGGGAATTGGCCACAATAAAGCAAGTTACAAAAAAATAATAGATTCAAACTTGGGAAAAGAGAACAAGAAGGACCTAGGCTATCTCCAAGAGAGAGTTCCCAGCCAGTAACAAAAACCATGAGTCCACAGGCAGCAGAGAGCAGTGGGAGGTAATTAGAAAAGAAGAAGAATGGGCATCCCTGTCGTGTTCCTGATCTCAGGGAAAAAGCTCTCAGTTTTTCCCCGTTGAGGATGATGTTAGCTGTGGGCTTTTCATAAGAGAAACTTAACAGGAACCCATGGGGGAGGGGAAGGAAAAAAAAAAAAAAAAAAAAAAAAGGACATTAGAGTGGGAGAGAGCCAAAGCATAAGAGACTGTTAAAAACTGAGAACAAACTGAGGGTTGATGGGGGGTGGGAGGGAGGGGCGGGTGGGTGATGGGTATTGAGGAGGGCACCTTTTGGGATGAGCACTGGGTGTTGTATGGAAACCAATTTGTCAATAAACTTCATATAAAAAAAAAAAAAAAAAGAAAAGAAGAAGAAGAAGAAGAAGAAGAAGAAGAAGAAGAAGAGAAGGAGGAGGAGGAGGAGGAAGAATAAGAAGAAGGAGAAGAAGGAGAAGGAGAAGGAGAAGGAGAAGGAGAAGGAGAAGGAGAAGGAGAAGGAGAAGGAGAAGGAGAAGGAGGAGAAGGAGAAGGAGGAGAAGGAGAAGGAGAAGAAGAAAAGAGAAAAAAAGAAAAAGAAAACACCTCCATTGAATTGGACAGAGAATGAAAAAAAATTGAGTAAATGATAAAGACAAGTAGACGAAGAGGAAAAGAAATGCAATTTGATTCTTCAGAGAAATCAAATATATATAAAAGAAAGGAAATTATAAGTATACTACTCAGTTATGAATTAAATAGTATATAGTCACAGTAAGATCAGCACTGTTTGTGATTTTTTTTAGTTTTTAATTTCATTCAACCTGAGAACCAAGCATTAAAGATTTAATTATGCTTCGAGTAAAACTAAATTTAATCAACTTAGTGTGAAAGCAAGAATAAGTGGATCTGTCTTAGTCTGGGCTGCTCTAACAAAGCACAGAGATTGGATGGCTCATAAACCACAGAAGTTTACTTCTCCCAGTTTTGGAGGCTGCAGTCCAAGATCAGCGTGCCAGCACAGCTGGGTTCTGGTGAGAGCCCTCTTCTGTGTTGCAGACTGTGGTCGTCTCATCGCACCCTCAAATGACGAAGAGCAGGGAGAGGAAGCAGGCCCTCGTGTGACTTTTACAAGGACACTGAATCCACCATGAAGACCCCACCTCCTGCTCCCATCATATTGAGGGCAAAGTTTTACCATATAACTTTTGTGAGGACACAAACATTCAGTCCACAACGGTCATATAAACAATAAAGGGGCCTAAATAGAAGGGTAAGACATCCCCAAACTGGATATTTTCTATAGTCACTCAGCTACCTTCCAAGTCCCGTCTTAAAAGAAAAGAAAAAAAGTGATCTCCCCTGAAGGCACCACCTGCATCCCTTGACTGCATATGTGCATACCAGCTACCAGACCATTTTCCTTCTCTGCTTTACAACACATTCTTCCTCTTATTCTCCCCCTCCCCATCCCCTCCCTTACTCCTCCTCCTCCTCCTCCTCCCCTTCCTCCTCCTCCACCACCACCACCTTCTTCTTCTTCTTCTTCTTCTTCTTCTTCTTCTTCTTCTTCTTCTTCTTCTTCTTCTTTCTTCTTCTTCAATAGTGAGAGAGAGAGAGAAGAGAGAGGGAGGGAGATAAAAGCCCTGTTCCCATTCCCCATCTGACATTATTGTAGTGATTGTTATTCAATCAGTCGTCAATCAGACTTCTCTTACCAAACTCCACTGAGCCCGACCTTGACAAGATAATGTCCTTAACATCCACCAATGGCTATCTGAGCCCTCCCTGGTTACTGAGAGGCTATTTCTCCTGGCACTGTATTGGTTTTGCTCTTCTCCCAGGAATCCTTCTTCTAGTCTTTTCTGCAGGCCTGTCATCTTCTGCAGGACACAGTATTCTATTCCAATCACACATTTCTTTTCAATGTACACTTCTTCCAAGTGATCTCATTTGGGTCCATGACTTTAAACATCTTCAGTATGCCAGTAACTCTCAAAGCTGGATCTCTAGTACCAACTTCTCTGAGCTCCAGATACGTCCTATAATATCTACTTGGCTGAATACTTGGCATCTTAATCTTAATATACACAAAAAGTATCTCGATTTTGCCTCCAAACGTGTTTCTCTCCCAATCCTCCCTATTTGATATAAATGGCAGCAACATCCAGTAAGCTAAAATCTAAAACCTATCTTTGATTCCTCCCCTTCCCCTCCACTATTATTCCACGTAGGCCTTAAATCTTGTCAATTTGTTCTCAAGACATATGAATTAATTATGTTTTTCTTTCCCTCCATATGAATGAAATGAGTTCAATATACCCTAACATTGGGTCTAGACTAGTGGAATATTCTTCTAACAGAACTCACTGCTTCCTTTCAACTCATTTTTTTTAAAAAGCAGCTAAAATGAGATTTTTTTTTCTAGATTTGACCTCCTTTTTTTTCTTTTCTTTTAATTTAAATTCAAATTACCTAACAAACAGTGTAGTCTTGATTTCAGGAGTAGAACCCAGTGATTCATCTCTTACATATGACACCCAGTGCTCATCCTCAAAATTGCCCTCCTTAATGCCTGTCACCCATTTAATCCACCCCCCACCCACTTCGCCTCCAGCAATCCTCAGTTTGTTCTCTGTATTTAAGAGAAATAACTCATATCATGATTTTTTTTTTTTTGCTAAGGATTCTCCAAATGCTTCCTAACAAATAGAATAAAATCCAAGTTTGTAGATTTAATGCTTCTAAGACTGGGTTTCCACAGAAACAGATCCCAAAACCTCTGAAAGATGGTATGGGACATGCTTAAGATTGTCCTAGTACAGGGCAAGAAAACTAGAATCTATACTGCTGTGACTGGGAAGTTTGAGTCTTCACAAAATTCACGTCATAACCCTAATCCCAATGTGACAGTATTTGGAGGTCAAGCCTTTGGGATTGAGGAACCCCATGATGGGATTAGTGTTCGCATAAGAAGAGACACAGAGCAATTATCCCTCTTTCAAACATGAGATAGTCTCTTGCAAACCAGGAAGAGGGGTCTCACCAGACACCCAATCTGCCAGCATTTCTACACTGCACTTCTTACTCTCCAGAGCTGTGAGAAATTAATGTCTGTTGCTTAAGCACCCAGTGTATGGTATTTTGTTATAGAAGCCCTAACTGACTAAGATACTTCCATCATTCACTGGCCAAAGGCCGCACTCGGGTGCTTCCAGAACACCCAGCTCTCCAAAAAGGGAAATCTCTCAGCAAAGAAGAAGCTTAGGCGTAGGACACTGTGTTCTTATACAGGGACTGTGAGTGTGGAAGAGACATGGCATTTGATAATGTCTGCTACACCTGGCTTACAAAGAATAGCATGACCTCCCTCTGACTCTCTTTAACCTTAACTTGCTTTCATGTCTCTTCTTTTCCTATCACCTTGACTTCTTTCTGTTCATAAATACATAGGCTGCTTTCTGCTTTCAGCCGAAGCATCAGCTTGTCTCTGTGCCCAAAAGACTTTCTCTTTTCTTGCTATAGATTTCTATATAGTTCTGAGACAGGTCTTCTTAACAGCCATTGCTCTGTTACCCCTATTATACCCCCCTTAATCCCTGGGTCCATTGTTTATTTATCTTTATTTCTCTGCTAGAAGAAAAATTCCCTGATTGCAAGGGCTTTGGCAACTACATTTCAGAGATAGTAGACAAATGTAAAATTTGGAGATGGATATTTGTAGAATGAAAACAAACAAATAAAAAACCCTCCTCATTTTACAAAGTAAGAAGTTAAGAGACTTTATGGATTAAGAGATCATGGTAAGGAGAGAAGGCTCTAATAATCAACATCCCTGACCCTACAGTCTGCTGGCTGTTGACAATCGACAAATCATTAACCTCTTTTCACCTCAGTCACTTGGATAGGATAATAACAGTGCCCACCTTATGGGGCTGTTATGTGTAATTGACATGTGTAGAGAGCTTAGAATAGACTTGTTCATAACAAACACTATAGAAAGAAATAGAAGCATCTGTATTTGATAACTGGGTTGAGAGTAGAGAATGTTCTATTCTTAAGCATCAAATTAGGAAATAGAGATAATTTCAACAATTAAAATATTATTCAATAAACATATTATTTTAGCAATATAGAGGTAAGTAACAGAAGAAATAGGTCAGTTAAAATCTCCCAAGAAACAGAACCGGGGATGAAAAGACATGGGGCAGAAATTAGTTGATTTATTTAACATTTTACAGGTATTGTTTCGATTACTGTATTTTTTTTTTTAAGTAAAAACAGTTTAAAGTAAACTGAATACAGTAGAGAAAAGATAGTCTTTTCAACAAATGGTACTAGAACGACTGGACTACATGCGCAAAAAAGATGAATGCAGACATAGAACTCATACCCTTCACAAAAAATAATAATAATAATAATAATTAATTAATTAATTTGAAAAATGGATCTCGGAACTAAATACAAAACACAAAACTATGTAACTTCTAGAAGATGTCATAGGAGAAAACCTAGATGACTTTGTGTTTGACTACGACATTTTAAATGTAATACCACAGGCACAATTCATGAAACAACGAATCGATAAGCTGGACTTCATTAAAATTAAAATTTTTTACTATGCAAAAGACACTGTCAAGACAATTATAAGATAAATCACAGACTGGGAGAAAGTATTTGCAAAAAGAGTCATCTGATAGAAAACTGTTATCCAAAATATGCAAAGAACTTTTAAAACTCGACAATAAGACAACAAGCAATGGATTAAAAAATAAATAAGCCAAAGACCTTTACAGACTCTTCATCAAAGAAGATATACAGATGGAAAATAAATAGGTGAAAAGATGTTCCCCATTAAGTGTCAGATAAATGACAATTAAAACAATGTCATACCACAATACACGTATTAGAATAACCAGAATCTGGAATACTGTCAACACCCAAATGCTGGAAAGATGTGGAATAGTAAGAACTCTCTCATTCATTGCTGGTGGGAAAAAAAAATCGTACATCCATCCTGGAAGACAACTGGGCAGTTTCTTACAAAACTAAATATACTCTTATCATACGATCTATCAGTTATGTCCATTGCTATTTACCTGAAGAAGTTGAAGACCTATGTGCATACAAAAACCTGCACATGGATGTTTATATCAGCTTTATTCATAATTGCCACATGTTGCATGCAATGAAGATATCCTTTGGCCAGTAAATGGATAACTAAACTGTGTATCCAGATAATGGAATATTATCCAGCACTGAAAGGAACTGATGTATCAAACCATGAAAAGACATGGAGGAACCTGAAATGCAGATTACTAAGGGAGAGAAGCCAACCTAAAAAAGCTGCATAGTATATGATACAACCATATGACATTCTGGAAAAAGCAAAACCTTGGAGACAATGAAAAGATAAGTGGTTGGCACAGATTAGGGAGAAGAAGGATAAATAGAGGAGCACAGATAATTTTTAGTAACTTTTGAAAATACTGTGTATGATACTACAATGGTGGATACATGTCATGGATTTATCCAAACCCATGGAATGTAGAACACCAAGAGTGAACTGTAATGTAAACTGTGACAGGCTTTAGGTAACAATGATGCCTTGATGTAAATTCATCAATTGTAACAAATGCACCACTCTGGTGGGGAATGGTGATCATGGGGAAGGCTATGCATGTAAGGGAACATAAGGCATATGAAAAACACTGATATTTCTGCAGAATTTTGCTGTAAACTTAAAACCACACTAAAAAGTCTATTGATAGATAAACAAATAAATTTTAAAAAACACATTGAATTCCAAATATTACTATCTTTTGTGTGACTAGATACATAAAGATGTAGCATAAAAGAGAAAGTAGTAGACAAAAACAAAGACATTTTTGTAATTGTCTCAATAATAGGCTTTACGTTTTGATCTTGAAGTTTTAAATCCTCATTTGCATGAAATAACATCTATAAATAAAGCTTCAGTTCAACTCTTGGATTTGCTTTATTTAACTTTACTATTCAAAGATGAACATTCTAGAAGTTTGCTAGATTAAAATTCTTAAACCGCTTTCCTTCTCCTCTGACATTATTATTTCATACTAACACAATTTTTTTTCAAAAGGATTCTGTTTCAACAAAATGAAACCAGTCACAGGCAACATTTTTTCATTGTGGATTAACAGTATATAGGTCAGGACAAACATTTCTGATTAGCAAAGTAGCTTGCTGCAAACATAAATACATGCATGTTAAAATTTTACAATGATGAAATGTATACTATAGAAAATGAAAGGCCCTAGTAAAATCACATTGTCATATCATTTTGTTAATATGTACTCATTTTTTTTTCTATGTATATACTTCATTTGTTTCACAAAGATTGAGCTTTTCATCCCCAGGCACTGTGTTAGCCACTTCATAGAAAACAATGAGAAAAAAAATAAACATTTTCTCCACTCACATGGAATGCCCAGTGTGTTAAGAAAGATATATTTGTCTGATAGTTTTTATAGTGGTGAAATACAGTTTGAAGCATCTTGGGAAGAAAAGGTACATTACACTTTAAGGGAAATAATTTGAAATATTTGTCATAATTTGGTGAGATCCAAGAAAGCTAAGTGATTATTACTATTTAAAACTGTAATTGAATACTATTCAACACATGGCTATTTTTCACTTAATAAAAAAATTGGATATGTGTCTATAAGCACACATGAATCTACCTCATTCTGTTTTAATTCTGTGACTTCTTTGTCTTTTTTAAGCACAATTTTTAGATATTAACAGACTATTTCAAAATAGGATCTTTGATGATACCATAATTATAAGAAAACACCTCTTTTGACATCCGTTACCTGTATACCTCCTGACTTCTGCCTATTTCTTGATTTTGGTAATCTGCCTAGTTATATTTGACCCCTTATTGTGCTTGGCAACTGTCTAACTAAATTCTCCCATGAGGCATTCCTATGCCTAGCACTTATTTGGGGTTTTCTGTGTTGTTTTTGAGTTTTAACAATCTTATTTTCTTTTTATTAATGTCCTGTTTTCGGTTGACCACTAATCAAGGTTCGAGTATCATGCAAACCAAAACAAACAAACAAAAAAACACAAAAACAAAAACAAACAAAAAAAAACCTAAACCCGGGGGTGGAGGGGGGACCTTCCCAATAGGATAGAAAAGCCTCCTTCTCCATTCTAATAAGAAAAACCACGGCCCCTTGCCTTCAATTTCCTTAGACCAGAGCGATGATCACCCTCCTTTATGATTTTCCAGTGAGTCTGATTCCACCTGTAGCTCCTCCATACCACAACTTGCCAAAAGATGCCTGTGATTAACTTTAATTGCTTTTGAGAAGTTAATATTCTTTGAAATTCTTGTCCTTGTAACCACTGGGATCATAAAGTCCAGCATAAACATTTTATATACATAGAACAATTGCTGATAAAACAGGACGTGCCACATTGTGATATTTAAAGTCTTATCACGGTTTTTTCGAAGAACTTTAGTGATCTGAGATGCTGAAATTGATTAGCAAAGTCTTGAATCATTTCTCAACAGTTCAATAGTTTAACAAAACATGTAAGTGCCTACTATGAGTCATACTCTGTGCTTAGTTCTAGTTTTGCAAAGACAAATACAAAACAGATCCAATCCCTAAGGTACATTTTTACCAGAGAAATAAATATAACACCGTATGACACCATTAATCATACAAAAGAAAGAAGAATTAATTTCATTAAACCATGATCAAGGAAGACTCAGTCTAAGGGCAACCCGCACATTTTCCAGTTCTACAACACTCAACAGGACACTCAATAGTTCAAATCACTGTATTTACTCCCATTGTTTCTTCTGCTTGGAATGCTTAATCTTCCCCCACTTTCCTGGAAAATGACTGTTTACTTTACAAAGCTACAGATGGGTTTGACCTATTCTGTGAAGAGATTAGAAAGGAAAAGGAATAGAGAGAAGGAGGTGAGGGGTAGTACAAACAACAGAGGAGCCAAATTATGGAGGGCTTCATATGCCATACTAGATATAGATCGTGGATTTTTCTGAGAATAGTAGAGCATTATTGAGCATTTGTAGCCAGATGGTGATATTTTCCAATTGTAAGTCTGGCATGAATTTGGACAGTATATTGAAGGGTAAAACGAGACTAGAGTCAGTATCCTTGCAGTGCTTCAACAGTTGGAAAGAAATGAGTTGACAAATCGGTAGACTTAAAGCAGTGATGGGTGAAAGATGAGAGGGAATATTCAATAGACATTCTAGGGTAGTATTTTCATATCTTGTATTGTTTTGGATGTGTATTATGTGGTTGAAGGAGCCCTCATATAAGCGCAGTGTAAGAAACTGTAATTAGCAAACAACATGGAGGCTGACTGTCAAAAATATGTTTTCTGTGTTCCCTATTATAGGGATATGAACACAAAGTAACTCAAGTTCAGGACACAAAGTAACTCAAGTTCAGGACAGAGGAGACCTCCGAGGGAGAGTTCTTCAAAAGAAATTGAAATACTATGACAAAAGGGAAAGAAAGAACACATTTCCACCGGGGGTATCAAATATCATTTTCTTAACAAAACAGGTGACTTTGGCTGGGCCTCAAGGGTAAGTGAGATTTCAGGGTCAATGGAAAATAGTCAGAAGTTCATGGAGACCAAGAACTAGGACATGTGTCTGAGTAACAGCAAATCATTCTCGTCATAACGAATGACATAATCTTTGTGGAGCATACCATTAAGGTTACAGAAAGTAAGGCTGACTGAGGTAAAAATTATGATTTTCACTTTCTGTTATTTTTTTAATTTAAACAAGATTCTTAAGATCCTAAAATCACAGTTTCCTAATACACTTATAAGATAATAATGCATATCATGTACATGGTACACAGTACATGCATGATACCTAGTAAACTTTGAATAAATACTATAATTATATAGAAGCACCATAAACTGCAAAGCTCTAAATGATAGTGTTATTGTTATTAATACATAAAGATATTCGGGTCTAATAAAAGATTACAGATTTTTAAAAATCTGTTGTTCTCTAATTACAAGAAATAACAAAATTGATATTTCTAATTGGCTATAATCACTATACATTTAGTGAAAATGCCTCCCCATTTTTTTCTTATTGTGTAAATACTACAAACCAGGTAATTTAAAAGCTTTTAAACTGTTGTTGACACATAAATGCAAATATTTTAATCCTCCCTTGAGCCTGTTTCAAGTTATGTTAAAAATATTTCAAGTCACTAAGAGTATATCTCACCCCAAAGTATACCTGCCTCTCTCAACCTTTCTGAAAGGATATTTTGGTTAAAAAAAGGAATGCCTCTTTATGAAATAATATAGGTAGTGTATGTAACATGTTTTTTCCTCCCACAAACTCAACCTGAGCTTGACAGCAGCAGAGTTATTGATTAGATATCATCAGTACTGACATATACAGAGAGAACATAATTTCATTTTATGGGCTGCTATGCTGTTAGATAGAATTCATTTTATGAAATGGCTATTGCTAGGCCTTTCATTATAACCACTTTGAAGAATTTTGTTTTACATTGGAATAATATTTTCTTACACCACATTGGTTTTCTAATGGCTTATCATTTGTAAATAATTTAACAATGGCCTGTTTTATGTACTGCAGTATGGGGCACTTGGCAAAATATATCCGATGTATTCAGGTATATATTTAATCTTCATATTTGTAGAGCAGTTTGCCTTATATCTGTGTGTGTGTGTTCGTGTATGTGTTTGCACAAGTATACATATATATGTATATTTTTCAACTGAGCCCAGCACATGGTATCAGTATTTTATCTTATTTATTTATATCCCACCTGTTCCCACTAAGGTTGTGAAGTAGAATATTTGCTTGGGATGTACAAGGCTCTTTCACATTTATTACCTTATTTATACAAATATGAAAAAGACCTGTTCCCAAGTTCCTAGTCTCAAAGCTCCAGAAACTCATAAACAAACTATGGCCCAGCCAAAATCATGGTGCTATTTGAAATAAGAAATTAAATTCTGTTACTTTAATACAAAGGAAATACTCACTTTGACATCGTGGCTAGAATACAAACACTGCCCTAGAGGCTAAATGAATATCTCTGCCTTGTGATAATGGGACCATTGAATGGACTGTATTTGGGGTGACATTTAAAAACCTTAACCTTCTAAAAAACTGTTTTGAATTTTTCCACTTACTAAATATTTGGAATGACTTATTCTGCCATGTAAATTTTAAATGTATTTTGGAGTCATCTATACACCAAATCCAGTGATACTCTCAGCTGAATGGCTTGCCAAGTGAAGGCTGACACTGCCTTGTATATCCTGCCCCCTGTGTAGGACAAAACATTCCATTCGTGTTTTTTAGCATTATTAAGATATAGCTGATATACAAAAATGTTAACAAATTTAATGTTTACATCCTGAAGAGTTTGGACATGTGCATCTACCTGTCATACCATCATCAAATCCAAGGTACTAAACATATCTATCACCTGCAAAGTGTCCTGTGTTCTTTTGTGGGTTTTTTGGGGAAAGAGGGTTTTTATGTTTTTTTTTTGGGGGGGGGTTATTTCTTGGTTTTTGTTGTTGTTGTTTTGTTTTATTTGTTTGTTTGTTTTTGGTAAGAACATTTAATATACATCTGTTGTCTTACATAATTAAAAATATATGTCCTTGCTCATAAATATTCACCTTCTTCTCTCCTCCATTCTTTTCT
Organism: Lynx canadensis; assembly: GCF_007474595.2. Lineage (NCBI taxonomy): Eukaryota > Metazoa > Chordata > Mammalia > Carnivora > Felidae > Lynx > Lynx canadensis. The sequence goes on along the minus strand of NC_044307.1, from coordinate 127,244,703 downwards.
GCCTTCTTTTTTTCTCATTCCCTATGCCTCCTGATAAGCACACATACACACACAAGTCTTCCTGTTTATTGTTAGGTCATTTCCAAGACTAACATGATTATTACTGACATAGCCACCATTTAATTATCTTAACATAATATGTTTTAAAGTACATTTTTGCATATGCTGAAAAAGAGTAGGATCTAAGGACCAAAAATATGGCTTATTTTATTGATGAAGAGATATTAATTTCATATGTAGGAATGCATTTAATTGTATACACACATCTACACACATATGCACACACACATTTTTTAAAGTATTTTTTCTCTCTTTGTCTCTATATGACTCCAATCTTGCATGCATGGGAATTAAAACACATATTCGAGAATTTATTTCTTCTGTTTATGCTGAGTTCTTTATGGAAAAACTAAGCCAAGAACAAAATGTTCTCTCTTTTTGATGAATAGCTGATTCCATTTTGAAAGGAAAAGCTTTCCTTTCAAAAAGCTGTAAAGTAGAATTATTTAAAAAATACCTCCATCTGGCTCATTGTAGAATATCATTTAAAAGCGTATTCTCAATCTAAAGTAGTTTATTCGGTCATGAAATAGTTATGTGTACATATACTACGTATCTCATTAATTTAAGTCTTTATGTCTGGTATTGAATTTAAGATTTGATGGCTACATAAGTATTGATATTTACGGTATTCTCAGGAACACCAATTTTGGATACACATTATCTCTATGAAGCCAAATAATGAAGTCAAATAATGACTGGCCAAAGGTGGTCCTGCCCTTGATGTTACAGATTAAGTCCTGATTATGAAATAAATTGATAGTTTACCCTAATTTATTCTTTATGCGTCAACTTAGCCTTCTTTTCTGAAGTTTTGCAGCCTTATCCTTCCATTTGAAGCCTTTGCCTGGTAGAATTAAACCTGAGGAACAATATCAGAGCCTTCTGGGGATGTACCCCTGCCTCTCACTCACTGTTACTTGTGTATATGGTAACATCACCAGGAACTCCCAGTGCAGTAGCATGCACAATACCTCCTTAACCTTGGGGCTCTTGCAATTGATGAAGGTCTGGGATCAAGTGGTACATTCTTTGACATGATCAAGTTATCTGTTGGAGATAATAAGCCAATAAAAATATACTGTGATTCCCCTGTCTGGAATCCTCTTTGGTCTGGGCATAGGCTATTAAGAACTCAGTTTTCTGTCTTTTTATTTCTCACTACTTGACATAATAAAGAAAATGAAATAGATGGAATGGATGCCTGTCTGTCTCTCCTGTTCTCTTTCTTTTTCAATTTCTTCTATAAAAGGGGGAAAAATGAGAGCCCAATAAATATAGCTGAGGGAATGAAGCCTGTGTTGTTGCTACACTGCACATATTCTTATAGCCTTCTAAATCGTAAAATGTTAACAGCAAAACTAAATCTTGACATGTTGATAGCTAAAACCATACTGCAATATGGCACATCAATTGCCTGTTATGTTTTTGTGAACCAAAAAATATTCTCCTCTGTACCATTAACATAAATCATACTAGTTAAAACACTTTAATACTCCAGGTGTTTTTCTTGGTTTGTTGTTGTTGTTGTTGTTTATTTTTGTTTTTGTTTTTGTTTTTTTTCAGATGGCACATTCATTGATGTCAGTCTTGGAGGCAGAAGGGAGATCAGATAAAGTGTACATTTGCTGTGGGGCTGTGCACACAAATCAAATTCAATAAGCTTGTCAGATGAACATTTCACATTAACCAAAATAATAACCTGTCATATGATTTAACCAGTTTCTCTTTTTCTCATGTTTCAGGAAGAACAATGTAGTGCCATAAGTACCACAGCTGCATGTTTTGATTTTTTAAGAATAACTAGGTTTAAAAGACTTCCATCATTCTATAGCTGTCCAGATGTGAGTTCTAGCACTGTTGTGAGTAGGAAAAGTACTAGGTTTAACAGATCTTCAGAAATAGCCCATTGTAGATAATTTTGTAAAACAACTGAATGGGTGGAAAAATACTGAAAGTAATACCTGGTCCCAGGAGCCAGATATCTATTAATTTTTACACATACATATAATTGACAATTATCCTGTTTTTAATATTTAGAAAGCTGAATGAACATGGGGCCAGAGGCAAACAAGGTGAAGACCTCAGCATCCTCTCTGCTAACCACAAGTGGTTGATTTTGTTCAAAGCTGCTCTATCCTCTCCCTGGGATGAATATTTTCATCCCTAAAGGTGGCAGAAGCCTATGTTTGGAACTCTTTCATTTTGAAAATGAACAGAGCTTTAAAAGCCTCATGAGTTCAAATAGGGTGGTCAGATTTTGAATCGCTTTCTCATGAGATACTTTTATGTGTTGTACGAGTTCAATGAGTGACATGTTTATTTCCTTAGGGACCCCCCTGGCCCCCTGATACTCGTGTTCCCACCATCACCTCCTTCTACAGGTCCTGTTTTCTCTTGTATTGAAACATGATTTGTAGCTGGATATTGGTATAGCACAAGGTGTTAATGCATACTTAAATTGAAGAATTATATTTAATCTCTCTCAATCATGATTCACTGACTCAATTTGAAGTCTTGAAACCCTTTTTTATGCAACTTTAGGTTTTGGAGATATAAACAAGGATGCAGTTATTTCAATGAAAAGACTTGCAATCTTCAGTTACATAGCGAAATGTACTTAAATAGTCATAACCCGAGGCAAATTAACATAAATGCCATGTAGAAATGCAAATAAAACAAGATCCAAAGGTGGAATGTTGACAGGTTAAGAAAACACAATATGACAGAAATGTAATCAATGGTGCACCTTAAAAGATGAGCTGATTTTGACATGGGAAGTTGGGAGTCAGAGAGGGAATTCTAGGTACAGAGAACATGAACAAAAGACACAGGAATTCATCAGAGTCCCATTTGAGACACCAAAAGTAAAATAATTTGAAACAGCCAGCTGCAGGAAATAAGTTTTGAAGAAGTGTTAGAATAATATTAGAGTAGAAAAATAGCAGGCTGCAGAATTTATTATTATTCATAATTACTTAGATAACCAATAAAATATGAATGACTTTTAAGGAGGAATGAATATGAATCCATATGGACTTTAAGAAGTATAATCTCACATACAAGTTTAGCAGGTGGAATACAGGATGTGTAGCTCCTGTTTTCTTTCTCAAAGAAGCAAGTTCTAAGAACCACGCTAACCTAAAGAATAATGAAGATTTTCTGGGGTTATACTGTGTCACTAACTGATTGCATGATGGTGTTGACCAAGTAACATGTTAATATTTACCCACTCAGTACAACTACTAATATTCACTAACAAGTTTCCAGACTTTTTTAAGAGATATTCTTTCCACACTGCATCCCTATGTGAACGAAACTAAAAACTAAAAAACTAAAAACTAAAAAAAAAAAATATATATATATAATGTATATTATACGTACACATATTTTGATGTATGTATGTCTCCATATAAAATGTATATTTATAATATATGCATATAACATTTATATATAACATTACATGTTTATTTATTATATATTCTGGCACCTAGTAAATATTCATGGATACATATGCGTGGATTGTCCATGGTATCTGGAATAACAGTATGCTTTAAATAAATAGAAAATTGGTCCTATTAAAAAATACCAGGATTTAAGAGTATGATGTGAAGTGTCATTCTTTTAAAAAAATACTCCTTGATGTACATAATTAGAGAGGAGTAGATTCTATTGTTTTGGGGTAGGAAGCATCTACCCTATACCCTAAAAATTGTCAGATTCCATGCCTTTTTCAAGTTTTAGACACTGTTGGAGACACTATCATTTACCCACTCAATGTCCATTCTCCCTTTTCCTTTCTACAAAATTTTGTCAGAAGGGGCGCCTGGGTGGCTCAGTCGGTTGGGTGTCCGACTTCAGCTCAGGTCACGATCTCACAGTTCATGAGTTCAGCCCCGCGTCGGGCTCTGTGCTGACAGCTCAGAGCCTGGAGCCTATTTCCGATTCTGTGTCTCCCTCTCTCTCTGCCCCTTCCCTGCTCATGCTGTGTCTCTCTCTGTCTCAAAAATAAATAAACATTAAAAAAAAATACAAAATTTTGTCAGATCATCAATGTACCAAGCTAAAAGGTTTTGTTTTGTTTTGTTTTGTTTTGTTTTGTTTTGTTTTTATTCCTCAGGTATTTCCCCCCTCCCCCCTCCCCTCACACTTACAGCAAGAAATGAATGGCGATCTGAGAAAATTTTTGACCAATGAGATAAAAACAAGTGTTTTCTGGAAATATTTTTTGTATAGCACCTTTATTGAGATACAATTCACATACCCTACAATTTTCACATTTAAACTTAACTGTAAAATTACATGTTTTTAAATATATTTACAAATTGTGCAGCCATCAGCACAATCAATTGTAGAAGCTTTCATCAACCCAAAAAGAAGCTTTGTTCTCATTATCCCTGAACTTCCTATGTCCTAGGCAAACATTTCTCTGCTTTCCTTCTCTATGGAATTGACTATTCCAGACATTTTACATACATTTTAGCATATAATATATGGTGTTTTGCAACAGGCTTGTTTCATTTAGCATAATGTTCTCAAGGTGCATGTTGTAGCATTATTCTTTTTATTGCTGATAATATCCCATTATGTGAATAGACTGTATTTTATTTACCCATTCATCAGTTAAAGGTGTGAGTCATACCCATTTTGTGGCCATTATGTGTAATGCTACTATGAACATTCATGTTAAGTATTGTGTGGACATAGATTTTAATTTCTCTTCAGTATGTCCAGTTGGAAATAGAATTTCTGAGTCATACAGAAACATTAAGTAACAATTAGTAACATTTTGTTTAACTTTTAAACTTTTTATGTTAACTTTTTATCTTAATATTTAACTTTTGAAGGAACTGTTACACACTGTTACACAAAACCACTTCTCCATTTTACCTAACCATAAGCAGTATATGAGAGTTCCAGTTTCTCCATATCTTCAACAACATTTGTTATATCTGTCTTTTTATTTTAACCATCCTCTTGGTTATGAAATGTTGTTACATTGTGGTTTTGATTTTCATTTCCTTGATTGCTAAAACTGTCAAGTACCTTTTCACATTCTTATTGGGAATTTGTATGTTGTCTTTGCAGAACTGTCTATCAAATCTCTGCAGTCAAGGGTTATCTCGGATGTTCAAGCCTGACACATTCAAAAATCAAAGACGGTTCTTGTCCTTGATTGGCTCCTAGAACAAAACCTCTTAACTCTTGGAATACCCTGACTGATAAAAGTTTCTTTGTTTACCTGTGGCCTTGGGCTACACCAAATATTTTACGCTGAAATGTGATTTATAGTCAGGCCTTGGGCCACTCAATACTCATTTGACCACTGGAGGAACTGGAAGCTGAGTAAGAATAATCTCATGCACATTTTGTGTTTACATGGTTGACATCAATTGAACCCTGGACACTTAGGCCTAGGTGAGCTTCTCTAGTGAGCAACACTTGGTGCTGTCTCACACATCATTGCTGGGATAATGAGGCCCTGTTCATATGGCTCCAATGAGAGAGGACCCTAGAAGCTCAGGTTTGACCTCTAATGGACTCTGTATTATGTGGCTTCATCCTTTGTTGATTTTAATCTGTTATTTTCCTGTAAGAAACCATTACTATGAGTATAACAACTTTTCAGACCTCTGTGAATCCTTTGAGTGAATCACAGAACCTAAGGGTGTTACTGAGGATTGCTGACAAGATACTTTGCCCATTTTTAATTGGGTCATAGTCTTCCATTATTAAATTGAGTTATTTTACATTTTTTAGATAAAATTCTTTATAGATATGTGAATTGCTGGTATTTTCTCCAATATTGTACTTTGTCTTTATATATATATACATATATATATATATATATATATATATATATTCTCTTTTTTTTTTTTTTTATAATGTCCTTTTAAGCCAAAAGGTTTCAGTTTTGATGGAGTCCAGCCTCTTTTCTTTTCTTACTTATGTTGTGACATCTTATCTAAAAAGGCTTTTCCTGACCTCAGGTGATGAAGATTTACTCCTATATATTTTTCTGTTTTATAATTTTACCTTTTATATTTAGATATTTGAAAGTAACTTTTAAAATTATGAAGTATAAAGTCCACCCACTGTGTTCTTCTTTCAATATCACTTAGCTGTCATTGCATATATGCATATAGGCATATGAATTTTAGGGTCAGTTTCTGCAAAAAAAATCACCTGGAATTTTGATAAGGAAGCATTACACTGAGCCTCTAGATCAATTTAGAGAATATTGCTATTTTTAGCATTATTCAGTCTTCTAATGTATGAACAAGATCTTAGTTTATGCCTTATTTTTTAATAATGTTTTGTAGTTTCAGAATATAAAATTTCCCTTCTTTAAAAAAAATTTATTTCTTGGGGCGCCTGGGTGGCTCAGTCGGTCGAGCGTCCGACTTCGGCTCAGGTCATGATCTCACAGCTCGTGAGTTCAAGCCCCACGTCGGGCTCTGTGCTGATAGCTCAGAGCCTGGAGCCTGTTTCAGATTCTGTGTCTCCCTCTCTCTCTGTCCCTAACCCACTCGCATTCTGTCTCTGTCAAAATTAAATAAACATTAAAAAAAAAATTATTTCTCATTATGAGTGTTATATTATTCTGCGTGAAATTGTTTTTTTTACTTTTATTTTGTATTGTTCATTGCTAATGTCCAATAAATAAAATTGATTTTTATATTCATCCTGTGTCCTTAAAACTTGCTGAACTTAGTTCTAATAGTTTTTTAACAAACTACAAATTCCTTAGGATATTCTTTACACAAAATCATATCTTCTGCAAATGGAGACAGTTTTACTTCTTTTCCAAATGGATGTCTTTTATTTTTATCTAATTTCAGTATCTTTTTTTTTAAGCATAGATAAGAAATATTTATTTATTTATTTATTTATTTATTTATTTACATTTTTTAAAATTTTTTTATTTTTTGGATTCACTGTTTTTATTTATTTATTTTTGTCAAATGCTTTTTCTGCATCTATTGACAGGATCATATGGTTCTTATCTTTTCTTTTATTAACGTGATGTATCACGTTGATTGATTTGCAGATGTTGAACCAGCCCTGCATCCCAGGAATGAATCCCACTTGATCATGGTGAATAATTCTTTTTATATGCTGTTGAATTCGATTTGCTAGTATCTTATTGAGAATTTTTGCATCCATATTCATCAGGGATATTGGCCTGTAGTTTTCTTTTTTTTACTGGGTCTCTGGTTGAGGAATCAAAGTAATACTGGCTTCATTGAATGAGTCTGGAAGTTTCTTTGCCTTTCTATTTTTTGGAATAGCTTGAGAAGGATAGGTATTATCGCTGCTTTAAACGTCTGGTAGAACTCCCCTGGGAAGCCATCTGGTCCTGGACTTTTATTTTTGGGAGATTTTTGATAACTGATTGAATTTCTTCACTGGTTATGGGTCTGTTCAAGCTTTCTATTTCCTCCAGATTGAGTTTTGGAAGTGTGTGGGTGTTTGGGAATTTGTCCATTTCTTCCAGGTTGTCCAGTGTGTTGACATATAATTTTTCATAGTATTCCCATGATAATTGCTGTATCCCTGAGGGATTGGTTGTAATAATTCCATTTTCATTCGTGATTTTATCTATTTGGGTCATCTCCCTTTTCTTTTTGAGAAGCCTGGCTAGAGGTTTGTCAATTTTGTTTATGTTTTCAAAAAACCGACTCTTGGTTTCATTGATCTGCTCTACAGTTTTTTTAGATTCCATATTGTTTATTTCTGCTCTGATCTTCATTATTTCTCTTCTTCTGCTGGGTTTAGGCTGTCTTTGCTGTTCTGCTTCTATTTCCATTAGGTGTGCTGTTAGATTTTGTATTTGGCATTTTTCTTGTTTCTTGAGATAGGCCTGGATTGCAATGTATTTTCCTCTCAGGACTGCCTTCGCTGCATCCCAAAGTGTTTGGATTGTTGTATTTTCATTTTCGTTTGGTTCCATATATTTTTTTACATTTCTTCTCTAATTGCCTGGTTGACCCATTCATTCTTTAATAGGGTGTTCTTTAACCTCCATGCTTTTGGAGGTTTTCCAGACTTTTTCCTGTGGTTGATTTCAAGCTTCATAGCATTGTGGTCTGAAAGTATGCATGGTATGATCTCAATTCTTATATACTTATGAAGGGCTCTTTCGTGACCCAGTATGTGATCTATCTTGGAGAATGTTCCATGTGCACTCGAGAAGAAAGTATATTCTGTTGCTTTGGGATGCAGAGTTCTAAATATATCTGTCAAGTCCATCTGATCCAATGTATCATTCAGGGCCCTTGTTTCTTTACTGACCATGTGTCTAGATGATCTATCCATTGCTGTGAGTGGGGTGTTAAAGTCCCCTGCAATTACCACATTATTACCAATAAGGTTGCTTATGTTTGTGAGTAATTGTTTTATATATTTGGGGGCTCCTGTATTCGGCACATAGACATTTATAATTGTCAGTTCTTCTTGATGGATAGACCCTGTAATTATTATATAATGCCCTTCTTCATCTCTTGTTACAGCCTTTAATTTAAAGTCTAGTTTGTCTGATATAAGTATGGCTACTCCAGCTTTCTTTTGACTTCCAGTAGCATGATAAATAGTTCTCCATCCCCTCACTTTCAATCTGAAGGTGTCCTCAGGTCTAAAATGAGTCTCTTGTAGACAGCAAATAGATGGGTCATGTTTTTTTATCCATTCTGATACCCTATGTCTTTTGGTTGGCACACTTCGTCCATTTATGTTCATTGTTATTATAGAAAGATATGGGTTTAGAGTCATTGTGATCTCTGTAGTTTCATGCTTGTAGCGATGTCTCTGGTACTTTGTCTCACAGGATCCCCCTTAGGATCTCTTGTAGGGCTGGTTTAGTGGTGATGAATTCCTTCAGTTTTTGTTTGTTTGGGAAGACCTTTATCTCTTCTTCTATTCTAAATGACAGACTTGCTGGATAAAGGATTCTCGGCTGCATATTTTTGCTGTCTAGCACCCTGAAAATCTCGTGCCCATTCTTTCTGGCCTGCCAAGTTTCAAAAGAGAGATCAGTCACGAGTCTTATAGGTCTCCCTTTATATGTTAGAGCACGTTTATCCCTTGCTGCTTTCAGAATTTTCTCTTTATCCTTGTATTTTGCCAGTTTCACTATGATATGTTGTGCAGAAGATCGATTCAAGTTACGTCTGAAGGGAGTTCTCTGTGCCTCTTGGATTTCAATGCCTTTTTCCTTCCCCAGATCAGGGAAGTTCTCAGCTATTATTTCTTCAAGTTTACCTTCAGCACCTTTCCCTCTCTCTTCCTCCTCTGGAATACCAATTATGTGTAGATTATTTCTCTTTAGTGCATCACTTAGTTCTCTAATTTTCCCCTTATACTCCTGGATTTTTTTTATCTCTTTTTCTCAGCTTCCTCTTTTTCCATAACTTTATCTTCTAGTTCACCTGTTCTCTCCTCTGCCTCTTCAATCCGAGCCGTGGTCGTCTCCATTTTATTTTGCAGTTCATTTATAGCATTTTTTAGCTCCTCCTGACTGTTCCTTAGTCCCTTGATCTCTGTAGCAATAGATTCTCTGCTGTCCTCTATACTGTTTTCAAGCCCAGCAATTAATTTTATGACTATTATTCTAAATTCACTTTCTGTTAAATTGTTTAAATCCTTTTTGATCAGTTCGTTAGCTGTTGTTATTTCCTGAAGATTCTTTTGAGGGGAATTCTGTTTTATCATTTTGGATAGAACTGCAGGGCATTTCCCCTGTGCTGTCTTGAATAACTTGCATTGGTGGGCGGGGCCGCAGTCAGACCTGATGTCTGCACCCAGCCCACCAGTGGGGCCACAGTCAGACTGGTGTGTGCCTTCTCTTCCCCTCTCCTAGGGGCGGGATTCACTGTGGGGTGGTGTTGCCCATCTGGGCTACTTGAACACTGCCAGGCTTGTGGTGCTGGGGATCTGGCGTATTAGCTGGGGTGGGTCGGCAAGGTGCACGGGGGCGGGAGGGGCAGGCTCAGCTTGCTTTTCCTTCGGAGATCCGCCTGGGAGGGGCCCTGTGGGACCGGGAGGGAGTCAGACCCGCCAGAGGGATGGATCCGCAGAAGCACAGCATTGGGTGTTTGAGGGGTACAAGTAAGTTCCCTGGCAGGAACTGGTTCCCCTGGGATTTTGGCTGGGGGATGGGCGAGGGAGATGGTGCTGGCTAGCACCTTTGTTCCCCGCCATGCTGAGCTCTGTCCTCCGGGGCTCAACAACTCTCCGTCCCATTGTTCTCCAGCCTTCCCGCTCTACAGCAGAGCTTTACTTATAACCTTCCAGGTGTTAAGTCCCGCTTGCTGTCAGAACACACTCCGTCTGGCCCCTCCGCCTTTGCCAGCCAGACTCAGAGGCTCTGCTTGGCCAGCGGGCCGTCCCCCCGCCCCGGCTCCCTCCCGCCAGTCCGTGCAATGCCTCTCTGCCCTTCCTATCCTCTTCCGTGGGCCTCTCGTCTGCGCTTGGCTCCAGAGACTCCATTCTGCTAATCCTCTGGCGGTTTTCTGGGTTATTTAGGCAGGTGTAGGTGGAATCTGAGTGATCAGCAGGACACCGTGAGCCTGGCATCCTCCTACACCGCCATCTTCCTCTCCATCAACCAGATAAGAAATCTAATTTCCATATCTTAATTTGCAGAAATAGAAGTGAGTAAAATTGAATAAAATAGGGAGACGGTATGTTTTGTTCCTGATCTTAGGATAAAAATATTTAGTCTTTCACCTTTAAAAAAGGTGTTTATTGTGGGTTTTTCATAGATAATGCCTTATCAGGTTGAAGAAGTACGCTTTTTGTGTAGTTTTTTTCAAGAAATCAGGTTGGATTTTGGCAAGTGCTATTTTCGAGTTTATTGAGATGGTCATATGGTTTTGTCCTTTGTTCTCTTAATATGGCTTTGATTTTCAACTGTTAAGCCAGCTTTGTGGGATAATTCCCACTTGATCAAGCCGTACAATCCTTTTTTATATGTTGTTTATAAACTGCTAGTATTTTATTGAGGTTTGGTGTTTGTATTCGTATAAGATATATTTGTATTTCTCTTTATTGTAGTGTCTTTGATTTTGTTATCAGGATAATGCCACCCTCATAGAATAAGTGAAAATTGTTCCCTCTCTATCTATAATTGGAAGAGTTTGTAAATATTGATATTTTCCTTTAAACAATTGTTTAAAGGAATATGGCCTTTGGCTTTTCTTTTGGGTATTTTTATTACTAATTAAATATTTTCACTTGTTATAGGTCTATTCAGACTGTCTCTTTCTTCCTGAGTCAGTTATGTATTTTGTTTCTTTCTAGGAATTTGTCCATTTTGCTAAGTTTTCTAATTTCTTGTCATACTCTTACCATAGTATTCCCTTACTATTATTTTTATTTTATTAAGGTAATTAGCAATGTCCACTGTTATGTTCTTGATTTTAGTCATATGAATCTTCTCTCTTCCTTTTTGGTCGCTCTAGCTAAAAGTTTGTCAATTCTTTTCACCTTTTCAGGGACTAACTTTTGTTTTTACTGATTTTCTCTATTATTTTTCACATTCTTGAACCCATTTATTTCCACTATAATGTTTATTATTTGATTTCCTCTGCTTGATTTAGATTTAGTTTGCTTTTCTTTCTCCAGTGTCTTAAGATGAAAATTAGATTATTGATTTGAAATGATTTCTTTTAACGTTATAGTTTATATTTCCAAAAATTTATTTATCTACATCCCATAATGTGTATTATGTTTTATTTTCATTCTTATTCATATCAGTACATTTTCTGATTTCTCTTTTAATGTCTTCTTGGAACCATTTGTTATTTAGAAGCATGTTTAACTTTTTACATTTTTGTGAATTTCCCAAATTTCTTTCTGTTATTGATTCCTGATTTTGTGTAAATCCAATTTTGTATTGATTTTTCATTCCATTGTGGTCAAAGAACATACTTTTTCAATCCTTTTATATTTGTTGAGGTTTGCTTTATGATTTTGCTTTATGATTTTGCATGAGATCTAGAAAAAATCTCCCATGTGTACTTCAGAAGAATGTGTATTCTGTTGTTTGATGGAGTGTTCTGTGATATCTGGTAGGTCTGTTTAGGACTTTTGTTTTATTATTTTGTTTAAATATTCTATATCCTTATTCATCTTCTGCTTACTTCTTTATTATTGAAAGTAAGGTATTGAAATCTCAAACAATAATTGTAAATTTTTTTTTTCCCTGAAATTCTTTCAGTTTTCACTTCTCGCATTTTAGGGCTCAGGTTTTAGCTTGTAAATATTTGGAATCAGTATGATTTCTTAATGAAATTGACTATTTTTATCATAATAAAATATCCTTCATTATCTCTAGTTGTATATACTTGTTTTAAAGTCTATTTTGCCTTCTATTAGTATAAGAACTCCAGATTTCTTATAGCTGCTGTTTGCATGATATCTTTTCCCATTCTTTTACTTTCAAATTGTTTATGTATTTCAATCTAAAGTGTGTTTCCTCTACACAGCATATAGTTGGAACAGATTTTTTTAATGTTTATTTATTTATTTGAGAGAGAGAGAGAGAGAGGAGAAAGTGAGCACACACAAGTAGGAGAGGGACAGAGAGAGAGAATCCCAAGCAGGCTCTGTATTGTTCAGTGCAGAGCCTCATGCAGGGCTCAAACTTAGGAACAGTGAGATCATGACCTGAGCCTAAATCAAGAGTCAGATGCTTAACCAACTGAGGCACCCAGGTGCCCCCAGAGTTTTTTAGTGTGTTTTTATCCAGTCTGACATCTATCTTTTGATTGGATTGTTTAATCCATGCTCCTTTAATGTTATTTTTGTGAAACTAGATTTATGTCTGCCATTTTACTTTTGTCTTTCATGTCCATTATCTCTTGTTTCTCTATTTCTTATTTTCTTTTGCATTAAATGTATATTCCTACTTTTCACATTTAAGTTATTTAATAATTTTTGCTTACTCCATTTTTGAGTTATTTTTTTTAGTTTTTCTAGAAATTAGTGCACATATCTCAACTTTTCGGAACCTACTTTAGATTTACACTATGTTAATTCCAGTAAGCCATAGAAAAATTACACTGATCAAGTTCTATCCTCTCACTTCTTTGGTGATATTTTTGTTCTATGTACCTATACATGTTAGAAACCCATCAAAGCATGACGTAATATAATTCTACATCCTCTAAAGAAGCTGAGAGAGGAAGAGAACAAGTGTGTATATAATAGTTAATATGTTTAATATTTATTTATTTTTGAGGGAAAGTGTGTAGGGGAGGGGCACAGAGAGAGGGAGACACAGAATCTGAAGCAGACTCCACACTGTCAACTCAAAGCCCACCGAGGGGCTTGAACTCACAAACTGTGAGATCATGACCTGAGCCAAAATCAAGAGTCGGATGCTTACTCGACTGAGAGCAAGTATATACTTACAGAGCTTCTACTATTAATTTATTTGCTATAACTATTATCATCATTTGAGCCTGTGGATTTGAGTTGCCATTTGATATCATTTCCTTAGTTCAGTACAGATTTACTCCCATCTACCTCCTTTATTATTTTGCTATCAAATATACATCTCTATACAGTTGTAGGCCCAACAGTACAGTTATACAAATATTATTTTATAGAATTTTTTAGAACAAACATAAATTTATGCTCTTTTATAATTACATGATTACTTTTACAATACATACTAATTATATAGTTACCATTATATTTTCATGTGAATTTGTAATATTGTTTTGGATAACTTAATTCAAGCTTAAAGAACTTACTTTAATTTTTTTATGTTTATTTATTTTGAGAGACGGTGCGGGGGAGGGGCAGAGAGAGAGGGAGAGAGAATCCCAAGCAGACCCTGCACTATCAGTGTAGAGCCCAACATGGGGCTTGATCTCATGACTGTGAGACCATGACCTAAGCCCAAATCAAGAGGCAAAAGCTTACCTGGCTGGGTCACCAGGCGTGCCTTTTTTTTTTTTTTTTTTTTTTTTTTTTTTTTTTGGCAGGAAGACAGGTCTGCTATTTTGTTTATCTGGTAATTTTTTTTTAATTTTGTTGTTGAAATGTAGTCTTCCTTGACATAAACTTTTGGCTGAAATTTCTTTTTTTTTTTTTTTCTAACATTTAAATATGCCCTCCCATTGCCCTTTGGTGTCCATTGGTTCTGATTAGAGGTCAGCTGTTAATGTTACTGGTGGCCCTTGTACATACTGGTATCAAATTACTTATGCCATTCTGCTTTCAAAATATTTTCTATCTTTGTTTTTCAACCTTTTTACTATAGTGTGTTTTGGAATAGATCTATTGCATTTATTATGCTTGGGAGTTGTTGAGATTCTTGGGTGTATAGATGAACATTTTTATCAAATTTGAGATTTCATCCATTGTTTCTTCAATATTTTCTTTTCGTTGCTTTCTGTATCTCCTCTCCCACTAGTATTCTCTTTGCATTTAATAGCGTCCCACACTTCTCTGAGTTTTTTTTATTTCTCTTTATTCTGTTTTTCCCTCCATTCTTCATATTGCTTAATTGCTGTCAACCTGTCTTCAAGTTTGCTATCTCTTCTACTAGTTCAAATATACTCATGACTTCCTAATAAATTTTTCATTTATAATATTATACTTTTCAATTCCTGAATTTACTTTTGATTATATTTATTTATTTATTTATTTATTTATTTATTTATTATGATTCCATTTTGTATTTTTATTCATATTCTTCATTTGATAGGACATTGCCATCACAGCTCTCTTTATTTCTTTAAACATGTTTTAATTTAGTTCTTTGAATATCTTTATAACGGTTACTTTGAAATCTTTATCTGATGAGACTATCAGCTAGGCCCTCTTAAAGGAGGTTTCTGTTGCTGGTTTTGTTCTGTGCTTGGGCCATACTTTCTCCTTTCTCCAGGGCTTATTGTTCTCATTTCCTTGTGTATTTAGGCAGTGATTTAGCTGGATTATTTTAACGACGTCCATTTTTCCCCAGAGTGTGAGACCTCTAATGTCATTCTTCAGAAGGTACATAGGCATGCACATAGCCACCCTGGAATGGCAGTGGTTTTAGCAGTGCTCTCTTTGATGTTCCCTTATCTCTATGGTAATCCGTCTGACTCTTTTGGTGCCATACCTAGCTATTAACCTCTCCTAACTGCCAGTTATTTTCTATTGTTTTTGGAAGTGGGGGATAAATTTTGCTGTCAGTCTTTGGAGTTTGTAATGACTCCAGGAAGACCCTTCTTAGCTGTCTTTTCCCTTGTTCTCTCTGTTACCAGCTACTTAAAGTTTAGCCTATTTCTTAAACAAGTATTGGCCTCTTCTTAATTGTTTTCCAACCAAAGTCTCCCTTATGTAGGAGAGCAAATTTAGGCTTGGACTATGCCACACTCTGTCCAAGGACTTGGGGAAGGACTTTATAGGTCTCTGTGTGTACAGCTTGCCTCTCTCTTTATGCCAAACCTCTGAGCTAGTGAGTTAGAACTGGGAGTGGTGATCGTGGTTCACTTCTGTTGTGTGATACCCTGCTTGAAGAGAAGCATTCTGGGCCGGGGCATTGTCTCTGCTATTCTGAACCCTTCCCCAGCACAGAACCTAAACTCTAAATGTAAATGGGCAAAGGTAATTGGAACCCCACTATTAGTCTATACTGAGGTAGGGTCTGAGAATTGAATTGGAGGCGGGGACCTCATGTACTTGCTTCTGGCATGTACACGGGGGGATACCATAGCCCTTGACTAGAGCAGGGAGAAAGGGAGACTCATCTTCTTGGTCATAGGCATGCCATGTAGAGCTTCCATCATGATGTGCTGAGTGCTTAGAAAGAGAGGGAGCAGTTTGTGGCTTAAGTGCCACAGACTCTTACTCTTTATTTGCTTTTCTTGAATAAGTAATTCAAGAAAATTCATTTGCAGCATTCCCCTGAGACAATTTCTGGAGATTTATTTTTTTAAAGAAATAATTATCAGTTTTGGTTGTTTGCGGGAGAGTGCATCTGCAGAACTCCTCACGCTATTTAAGAAATCATCTTCCTTCTGGGGAGCTTTTGAAAATACTTTGTTTCTGATTTTAAAAGTGTTCCCCCATCCTTCTCTGTCTTGTTTACGAGGGGAGTGTGGAACAGAAGTGGAGCAGCCATCTTTTAACCCCTGGATGACCAGAATGAGAAAAACCAACCAACCAAACAAACAAACAAACAAAAACAAGTAATGAAAGAAATGTAGGTCCTAAGGTCCTAAAATAATCAGACAGCAGAGTGATACCAGCTGCTTCTCATTGGATTTACTGTTTGATAAGGAAAATCAACCACTGTGTGGTTAAATCACATTGTGAGTTTTCTATTAAACTAAGACAAATAGAATATTAACTTATACAGATCTGTATTGCTTATTTTCTTCATATTGTAACTTATATTTCTTAAAGGCATTCTGAAGTAAAAATAAATCAAGCCAGACTCTTTTCTCTTCATTTCTCTTTTTTTTCCTTTTTACTATGGTTTCCTTATAAGCATCAACATCCACAGAGTTTCCCTAACCCAAAATGAGTATATTGTCTTACATTCCCCCATCTCCTACATCTAATGAGTCACTAATTCTTATTTTTGCCTCTTAATAAAATCCCTTAGGTTCTCTTATCTGTCCAGACACAGCTGATATGAAACCTTCATCAAATTTCACTTGAATTACTGCAGGAGTCTCTCAACTGTCCATTTCTTCAGTTTCCAGACCATGCCACAGACAAAATAACCATCTTAAAAGGTACATTTCACATATCCCTTTCCTATTAATATGTTTTCAATGACTCCCTTTTTATGTAAACTCTATCAGGAGCTGTAATCCTTCTTAACATTGTTGCAAGGTGAATTTATAAAGTCACCTATGACGAGCTCTCTGCCTCACATTCTACCACTCTCCAAAAAATTCTGCCCTTTGGATAGGCTGAAGGTAGTATTCTCTTACATTTGAGTCTTTGTATCTACTCCTTCTCTCAGAAATGCCTTCTTCCTTTTGTCTGCATGGTGAATTACATCAGTCGTAAAAATCCGGCAAATAGGGGTGCCTGGGTGGCTCAGTTGGTTAAGTGACCGACTCTTGATTTTGGCTTAGGTCATGATCTCATGGTCATGAGGTCATGAGATCAAGCCTTGCCTCAGGCTTCATGGAACCTGCCTGAGATTCTCTGTTTCCCTCTTTCTCTGGCCCTCCCCTACTCACATGTATTCTCTCTCTCTCTCTCTCTCAAAAAAAAAAACAAAAAAAAAAAACAAAAAACAAACGTATATATGTATATATATATATATATATGTATTCCTGCAAATATATAACCACAAAGAGACATTTGTATCTGCTTCTGAGTTTTAATAGTTACCATATTATAATAAATGTTTCTCTATTCCTTCCCCTTTCTTAGAATATAAACCCCTGTCCCTGTGTGCATGTTTATGCTTCATTGTCAGGTTCCTAATAAAGTGACTGGATGAGGTGTTGCTTAATGAATATTTAAAAGGAAAAAAGAGGAGTGCTGGGTGGCTCAGTCTGTGAAGTGTCCGACTTTGGCTCAGGTCATAATCTCATGGTTTGTTAGTTTGAGCCCCACATCGGACTGTGTGCTAACAACTCAGAGCCTGAAGTCTGCTTCAGATTCTTTGTCTCCCTTTCTCTCTTCTCCTGTCTTGCTTGCACTCTGTGTCTCTCCCTCTCAAAAGTAAATAAACATTAAAAAAATTTAAAGGAAAAAAAGAAAGGAGGAAGGCATATACAATTGATTCTTGTCAGTACATTATTGTAGCCAAGGGAACATTAGATCTCTTATTATATTAGCGTCTAACAATGAAATTTCAAGTGATTTCACATATTTGCGGCACCTGGACAGTTCAGTGAGTGGAGCAGCCAACTGTTGATATCGATTCAGGTCATGATCTAATGGGGTTCTTGAAATCCAGCCCCACATCAGCTCTGCACTGACAGAGCACTGACTGCCAACCCCCCAAATAAGTAAGTAAACATTAAAAGAAAGTGTTTCACACACACACACACACAACACTTGCTTAACCTGTGCTAAGACAGCCCTGAATTAATCCCACAAGTTACACCACCAGATCATTGAGATAAACAAAGTAAAAATACAAATTCCTCAAATCCTTGGATACATATCTCCATGTACCTTTTAACCAGTTTTGCAAAATCTGATATTAAAATTCTCCATTTTTCTCCACATATACAAAAAAAATGCAGTCAATAAGATATCGATAAATTCATAGTTCTGTCAAAGGCTGTCTAAGAATTCAAGAGTGTTTTACCCTTACAATGGCAATTCTCATGAATTTTAACATAGATGTCAAACACATCATCTCTAATTCTCAAAGAGTTGAAAATAAAAACGAAAGTGAGATAAATGCATTTAGGCATACATAACTACATACAGCAATAAAATGAAATAGACGCTGTGATATGAGTACAAGGCAGGGGGCACAACAAAGGAATCAATTCTCCTTTAAAGAGGTAATGGGGAGTGAGGAAAGGAGAAAGAATTCTCTTTGAGTAGAATGATGCTTAAGAAAACTCTAAAGAAAGGGGTGCCTGGGTGGCTCAGTGAGTTAGGCATCCGACTTTGGCTCAGGTCATGAGCTCACAGTCCATGGGTTCGAGCCCCGCGTCGGGCTCTGTGCTGACAGCTCAGAGCCTGGAGCCTGCTTCGGATTCTGTGTCTCCCTTTCTCTGACCCTCCCCTGTTCATGCTCTGTCTGTCTCTGTCTCAAAAATAAAATTAAAACATCAAAAACATTTAAAAAAAATAAAGATAACTCTGAAGAAGGGCCTGCTTGGCTCACTTGGTTAAGTGTTGGACTCTTGGTTTTGGCTCAGGTCATGATCTCATGGTTCATGGGTTCGAGCCCCACATCAGCCTCCATGCTAACACCACAGGGCCTGCTTGGGATTCTCTCTCTCCCTATATGTCTTCCCCTCCCCTGCTCGCATGCTCTCTCTCTCTCTCTCTCTCTCTCTCTCTCTCAAAATAAACAAATAATTTTTTTTAAAGATAAATCTAAAGAGAAATAGTTCATTAGGACTTCTGTTAATCACAGAAAGCAGAAAGTAGCCCAGAGAGTGAGAGCTTCCTGAACAAAGATGTCAAGATGTACCTTCCCTGGGGCCTTCAAGAAAAGTGTAAAGTGTAGTGTATTCAGGGGGAAAGGAAGGCAAGGTGACCAAGGCAGGGGCTAATATTCTGATAAAAACTGACACTAGAAAGAGAGGCAGAGGGAAGACTAATTCTAAAGGCCTTGAAGAGCATTTTAAGGTGGGGCTGCTAAACTCTTTTAGATGAGGTAGTCACCCTCAATTTTCTGTTTTAGAAAGATGCCCCCAGGCTGCATGGTGAAGGATATAGGGGAGGTCAGCAGCACTAAGGAAACAGGGAAAACACGTGAAGGACTGTGCCAGTAGCGCAGACAAGAGATGAAGGTCTATATCAGTTCGCCGGAAATTACTCGAAGTCGAGTGGATCATACTGGATTTGGCATCTGGAATGACTCTTAGGTCCCTGAGTATGATGCCTAGGAATCTGGGCTAGGTGATAAAAGATTACTTGATTTTAAATCTAGAATGGATCATTCCGTCCTGCTTCTTTATTTTGTAAGTGATAAAAAGACATAGATGTTAAGTGATTGACCCAAGTTCTTGGGGCTGTTTGTCTTGTCCTGGAAGGACTAGAACATGACTTCCTTAATTTCCATTTCAGTGCTCTTTCCAACATAGAATGCTATATTCAGATATTCACTGTTCTTTCAATTTTCATGCCAGGCAAGATGACATAATGGAAAAAATAATAGATGGAGTTCTGGCTTCCTAATTGTTCCATAAAAGGATTTGGGGGCCATGTATCAGACAATGACAGATTTGCCATTTGAGGATGTTATCTAAAATTTATGAGACAATTATTATAATCTAATCATTTTATTTTTAGGAATAGAAGTTCAAATTTCATCCAATTTTGTAATGTAAAAAAAAAAATCATGACACTTTCTCCCAGTGATACATCATTTATCATCAGATGTAAAGAAATAGTGAAATTTTATGTTTAATAATAAGGCAGTTCTCCTTGTGTAATGTCAGATAAGAAAATTTAAAAATCAAATTGGTTTCAGTTAATTGCCTTGGTAACTTTGCATATATCAAAATGAGTATGGGTCAAATTTTAAAAGAGGAAGAATGGTTCAGGGTAGGAATTTTGGAGACTATCCAGAGAGATTTGAGTGTGTGTGTGTGTGTGTGTGTGCTTTTTCTGTTTCCAAGAGAATTTTACGGACCACAAAACTAACAAGAAAATTTATGTATGCCACTGATGTATTGGAACCAGTAACAAAGCTTGACGTTATGTATCAAAATCATGCAAAGGCTTGATTACTCTCTGTAGCTATCACACTTGATGGAGTTCAGGGGTAAGCACCAAGTTCTTGACTATTAAGATGCTTCACCAGTTCTGCCCACGGAACAGAATGGAATTGGTAGAAGGGGACATTTTCTATATTTTTAGATTTAAAAATTAAACCCGTCTTTGTAAAAAAAATATTTTCATTAAAGGTGCTCACACTATTTAATAAACCTTCCACAAATAATTCCTTTTTCTACTTCTCAGACAAAACTGCTTAGTCTTCCTATGCTTACTCTTCCTATGATTGCAAAAGTGATGTGTTCATTCATCTGAACTTAACCACAAACCTTGCAGTCTGACAATATTTGTCTTTATAGCTACTTTTCCTTGCTCCAAACAAGTAGCTCCTTTTAAGTCAGTCTCTTTCCACAAGCTTCTGTCAGCAAACATATCTTCCCAGTTTGAAGTTAGTCTTACTTTTTTTTCATTTTTCTTTTTTTTAATTAACCACCATACAGACACCAGCTGACTATAAAACACACAAGGTCTGAAGTTACTCTGTGTATCTTGAATCCTTTATCTTGTGACTTCTTAACTCACTAAACACTGAATAATTACAGACATTAATTTCAAATGAGACAAAATTTACTTCTGAAGATAATGAATTCACTTCGTTTTGTTTCTCAGTTCCACTTTAATTCCTTCTGTGACCATGTTCCATCTTTCTAACGCTGGCTTTTCCCAAGCATAAATTGTAGGGGTAAATCACAGTGTACTCCAGGGCTGGTTTTAGACCCTGGAGACCCTGAAAAGTCATGAAACCTCATGTTAGAGTTCTATCCTTAGTAGACGGAGCTATTTGGCTGAAAAATTGGGAATTACCTTGGACACAGAGACTATAAGAGAAATCGTTAACAATATTTCAATACAGTATAATAACAGATAAATAAGTACCTTTACTTATGGTACTTAAAGGCTTGTTGTAGGGCACCTGGGTGGCTCAGTCGGTTGGGTGCTCGACTTCGGCTTAGGTCATGATCTCACAGTCTGAGTTTGAGCCCTGCGTGGGGCTCTGTGCTGACAGCTCAGAGCCTGGAGCCTGCTTTGGATGCTGTGTCTCCCTCCCTCTCTGCCCTTCTCCTGCTCATGCTCTATCTCTCTCTGTCTCAAAAATAAATAAAAACATTAAGAAACTTTAAAAAAGGCTTGTTGTAAAGGAGCCTCTCTGGAGACAACCTTGTATGCATAGGAACAAGATGTTTCTGAAATGCTGTCTCTGCTTCACTATCGAGATTAACTGGTCTGGAAATTTTTCTGAACAAACTTCACCTCTATCATCATATGATTTTATAAAACACATTTTACATTTAACTTTAAAACGCTTTTGCTCGCTGTCACACCAATACTAATAAATAGCATTGAAAACCCTTTCATATGTAGAACCGTTAATGAATTAATCATTCCATTAATTCACTCCACAGATATGTACCATATGTCTTATATGTGACAGGCTTGTGCAAAATAATTTCCAGGAGGTTTTACAGGTTAAACAAAAACAAAGCTCAAAAAGTTAAATAACTTGCCCAAGGTCACATAGCCAGTAGTTAAACACATGGTGAAGTTATACCAAAGTCCATGTGTTTTTCATTCCATTCTACTGACCTCAAGGAGCTCCCGGTTTAGTGGGGGAAATGTACAACCAAATAAATAATTTAAAATACAACACAAGAAGGTGTTTTGCTGTAAAGTCCCTGATAATATCATCTTTCTCTACGACTCTATAATCTATAATTCTAATCCAAGAAGTATCACTTAAAAAAATACTTGTCTTTAATCGGTACGATATCTTCTAAAGTAAATGAAGTCTGAGTCGCTCATTAAACTCACTTGTAATACTATAGTTTGAAAGTAGATTTCTTCGCTGATGGTTTAAAATGTAAATATGTTTTGGCTTTAATTTTGACTTTAAAAGAATTAGTATTTTTACTTGGAGAGTCTAAACATGTAAATTTCTGGGCACCTTCTGGCCACCCTTGAAGCAAGCGGGCAGCCTGGCCTCTGCCAGTCTGATCGCTTTCAATAAGTCAGACTCTATGAAGGGAAACAAGGTTAGCTAAGGCCTCTTTCCAAAAGGCAGCCTGAGTAAAAAACAAGTCTCATCCTTAGCCACGTTGCTGGTATCGTGCATTCTGAGTCGCACAGAGAGAAATTCCTGTGCTTCTTTTGCTTAATGAAAAGAGTCCATCTTTTTCCAGAACAATCACTGTCAGGATAACACATCCTGCCCCTTCTCAGACATTCTTACCCTACCGTGCATAGGGTGGTCAGGAATTGCAATTCCCATTTTCATTCCACTGATTTGCAGAAGAAAATGAAAGGGTCTTAAGATTTATCTGTTTTTACTTTGTTTTCTGTGTGTCTCACCTTCCGTATAAAGTTCACTCACTGAGAAGAAAAATAGCCTGCACAAGTTTTATTTCTAAAACTAATACACACACACACACACACACACACACACACACACACACACACACATAATTCACCAAAATAGCTAAACACTATAACTTCACTAAATATAAAAGGCAAAGAAGCATGGAAAAGAGAGGAAAGAGTCTTGATTACAAATAGGAAAGTCTTGAAGGTGTCACAGTTCAGAAGCTCTGCCTTTATGACTAAAAGCATTGATCTTTATTTATTCATTCAAACAAGCCTATGCTTGCTTCTCCTCTTCAATATGTGCTTCCTGAAAAAAATTGTTTTAATTATTTACAAGCTAGATAGTTTATCCCAAAGGTATTTTGGTGCACAGTCTCACACTGTCACATTTTTTTTCCATGTAACTTTCTCATAAAATTAGAGGCATACTGCAAAAACAGCAAAGCACCCAAAACAGAAAACAGGAAATTCTTCTTAAGCCAATGTATCATTAACTCATGAAATTCACCACTGCCTGAGAACATTGAAGTGGCTTAGAATATTTTTAAATGAGGTCATAAATTCATATAAAGTAAACTAGATTTTAAAGTTATAACTTTATAACAACTCAAACAAAACATAAATCCTTAGGCAGCAATATCCAAATTGATTAACAAATATATCAGGCACTCAATTGCCTCCTGAAATTATACTATAATTTAATAGCTTTTCCATAAAGATTGGAAAAACATCTTTGAAAGTTGTTTATTTACGATTCCTGATTATCTTCCTATTACTTTATTAAAATAACTGGCATTTTGCAGCAGTGTTTATACTCTATCACAGGATTTGTTTACATATGTTGTAAGATGTGACCTTTATAATAAAACTGATTTTTACAATAGAACTGAGATATTATCATTATTTCTATTTTGCAAATGAGGAAACTGAGATGAAACCTGAGATGATTTCCTCAGATTTATATGTTAGCATAAGTGAAAAATCAAATCTTATTTTTTAATTAAAAAAATGTCAGACATTTTATGAGCAGAATGTACAATGTAGATAAAGTTTACATGTTTCCAACTAACCTTGGAAACCCAGAAGATTATGCATGGAAAACCAATTTTTAAGATTTTATACCAAAAGTTACTTAACTAACGGCAATAGATAAAATTTGAATTCAAAAAGCAGATTCATAATATGCTTTACAGATTAAGGATTAATGTCTCTAATATAAGTAGAAATCTGAAAGTTTAACGTGAACATTATACCCATTAAAGTGGCAACATTTAAATAATTTACCATCTAATATTGAGTGTATAACATAATGAACAAACCTGATTTTGCTCAGAAATGAAATTTTAATATCAAATATTTGCTTGGACTTCATAATAGGGGCAGTAGAAAAATATGACACAGAAGTGAAACTATAATTTTTAAAGTTTTATGATACTTCTGTCATGTGACATCAATTTTGTCAAGTGTATTATTTTAATCAAAGATTAGGGCATTATATAATTTGAGTTATCACAAAATTAATGCTACTTCCCATACACCCATTATATATATTCTACCAATCACTTCGTAATTGTTTTTACCTTGTTCTTATGCAATTTTGCTCGCTTTCCATTTGTTTTAATAAGATGTCCTAGTTTCCATTTGTATCACAAGTTAAGATTTAACTCTGTTTACGGTTCTCTCTAGTCAACTGGATCATGTCACCTCTTAGAAATAGGGAACACTTCTCTAAGCCTTTAGCATATGCTTTAGTCTTGTCTTTATACTTCCTTATGGCAGGGCCATTTGGGGCAGATTCTTAGGTTTTAAAATTATTTTTTCATCCGTACCGCAAATTTTCATCCCTTTACCTCCTGGCTCACAGATATATTTCCTAAAGATGTCTTTCACCTTTGATCTTCAATAAAGTTTTCCTATTTGCAATATGCATTTCAGGTATTTTATCTGATTTAGTCAGTGTTTTGGTTTTGGTTTTTGTTTGTTTGTTTGTTATAGAATCTGATGTGTTTCCTCAAGGGACTTTAAGAATTTGGGGGTGAAAACATTTGGCTTGTTTTCATTATTGATGGGGGGAGTTTTGGTAGGCTTTGAGACATATATCGTGCCTTAAAAGGATACATGAGTATTACTTTTATGCCTTTAAACTTTAGTAAAATGATAAAAGTGTTCCATAAAAATTTGGAAAGGGCAAATTTAAAAAGCCCTTACTGAAGAAATGGGTCATGACTAAGAATAACAATGTGTCTTTCAAAATATATAAATTAAAATGATTAGAACTTATCTCCCAAATAACAAATAGTACCACTCTGATCCACATTTTATGTTTACCTAAGAGAAGACAACTGGGATCGAATTATAACAACAGAAACTTCATCCATGCCACAGTCTGTTGTATTAGAAACTCAGATTATCAGGGCTTAAATTTTTTTTTAACGTTTATTTATTTTTGAGACAGAGAGAGACAGGGCACGAATGGGGGAGGGTCAGAGAAGAGAGGGAGACACAGAATCTGAAACAGGCTCCAGGCTCTGAGCTGTCAGCACAGAGCCCGACGCGGGGCTCGGACTCATGGGCCATGAGATCATGACCTGAGCCGAAGTTGGACACTTAACCAACTGAGTCACCCAGGTGCCCTGATTATCAGGGCTTAAAATGTTATGTTTTAATTTTGTTCTTACTTTCATTTTATAGAATGGCTCCTATAGATAATAAGTAAATTAAAAAAGAAAATGGTAAGGGTATCCCCTCAGATTTGTATTTGAAACCTAATCTCCAATGTGATGCTGTTTGGTGGAGGGGTCTTTAGGGGCAGGATTGGATCAGGAAAGCAGGGACCTCAGGAAAGGATCCGTGCCTTACCAAAGTGACCCCTTTTACTTCTGCTGCCCTGTGTGCACACAGAGAGAAGACAGCTGTTGATGAGCCAGGAAGCAAGCTCTCACCAGACACCGAATCTGCCAGCATCTTGACCTTATATTTCTCAGCCTGCAAAACTATAAGAAATACATTTCTGCTGTTTATAAGCTACCCAGTCTATGGTAATTTTTGGTAGTCCCCCAAACTGACTAAGACACCACTCTTCTTACTTCCTGGAACTCAAAAGCAATGCTATGTTGAATCAGGCCATGCTTTCAGTCTGCATATTTATGTATTTATTCCACACAATTCAGTTATAAAAGCAGACTCCTTACAAGTGAAATCTGCAAAGGCCCCCAGAATGTATGCTGAGGACTTTACTGCTATACTTATACAAGGTAGAAAAAGATTTTGACCTGAAGAATGTGGCTATATAAGAAGGAGCCAAACAGTCTAGCAATGGAAATAAGATTGTCTTCCTGAGATTCTCAAACTCCAAAAAATGTATCCCGCTGTATCTCAAACATATTGGTTATACTTCAGTCATTAATTAGAAGAAAAAATATTATTTTGATTAAAAGGAATGAAGTCCCTACACTGAAGAACTTCTAGTCATAAAATAAATTAGTAGAGGTCCTCAGGGAAAAGAAATTTGAAGTCTCTAGATATACAGTGAAATTGAGTAGCACTCAGTTAATTTGTTCACTACACTAAAATGTTTGCACAAATCTTAACATAGGAAAACAAAAGTGAACAACAGTTCCATTACACTTTTCAAGTCAATGATCAATGTTTAGAATGAAAAGGATAATTGATATGATATTAATTGCTTTCCATATTTATTCCTCCTCTTTACAAAATATGCAAATCTAATCAGTCTTCTTTCACACTATATAGTGAGTCTAAGAAACCATGTCAGAATAGAAAAAAACTATCCCCTTAATTCCTCTAGAATAGTGATTTCTAATGGACATTTAAGGCCCACCAATCGTGGGGGTGCCTGGATGACTCCATTGATCACGTGTCCAGCTCAGGTCAGGATCTTGCAGTTGGTGAGTTCAAGCCCCACTTTGGGCTCAGTGCCGACTGTGCAGAGCCTTCTTGGGATTCTCTCTCTCTCTCTTCCTCTCTTCGCCCCTCCCCTGCTCGTGCTCGCTCTCTTTCCCTTTCTCAAAATAAATTCAAAACAATTTTTACAAATCCGTGAATCTTAAAATATCTGGTCAGAAAACCTACCAAGTGATTGTCTTATAAAATATTAATAAAACAGGTGCGCGTCTAAGGGGACGGATGGGAATGCATGGTAATTTTGACATCCAACTGCTTCCTGGTGCGCTGATTGGAGCAGCGGACATAGGTGGTAAGTAGAAACTTTATCACAAAGTGTCAGGTGATTGTTATCACTCACACCGTGAGTGTGCACGCCTGTGTCACGGACTGAAAACTCGGAATGAGCAGTAACTATGGTGTACCTGAATGACATCATCCTCTTTCTCAGTGCCATCACTTACTCTGTCTTTGCCACACACCGGTCCCCAGGAACTCGTCAGCTTCGTACCCATGACAAACAAAAATACTTGACTTTCAGAGGTGTTAAAGATCATATCAGATGAATAAAACTGAATACTCCAAACAGGACTTGTTAGAAAGAGTTTCGGCTCCCCTTAGGGAACAACCAATCTTTCAGGGGAAACGCATGACATCAATGTCATCTTCCGGTCTTTCTCAAAATCCGTGGTCATCACAAATGAAAAATCTGATTCATTTGCTACCATGTCTTTAAAAAAAAAAAAAAAACAAATTCCCAAAACTTATATTTAGCTTATTCCTAGGCTTATTGCAATATACTTAAGATAACAAGGAATTATTATAATAATATAGAAATACTTTTAAACAACATCAAAGAAGAGTTTTAGAAAAATCCCATGTTTTCACAATGTATGAAAGAAAAATCCACCCACATAAGATCAAAATGGTTTGCTTAGGTCAGATCAAGTTACCGTAAAGCAAAACACTTTCCTGAAGCATAGTAGAATCCCAAATATGTGACTAAGCTATTTCCTAAAAACAGAAGTGGTTCCAATTAAATTATCAGTGAGGCAATAAGTCAGAACATTCCTAGAGTTCATGAGCATCATATGATCTATGTGCAGGAAGGTTTTAAAAATAGAAAGTTGGTTCAAGAGAGACAAACTATTCCCAGAGAATTTGTTTATGAGCTTAGGGCTTTAGTGCCAAAGAGGGGAAATCTATGTACTCTCAATAAAAGTTTTGTTTTGAGTATATGTGCACACATGCATGCATCCAAGTGTGTGTGTGTGTGTGTGTGTTGCAATCTTGTAGGTTTTACTTCAGTTCACACAGGTCAGAGAAGAACAGTTACTGATAAATGTAGCAGAGATATTTTCTTTTCAGAGAGCCACAAAATTACCTTAAAGAGCAATGGCTATCTTTTTTATCCTGTTGATTGCAGTGGAACCATCTGCAAATGACTGAAATATCCATGGGTCTTATGATGAAACATCTGGAAGTATTCCTATTTTTGAACATGGTATTTTACTGCAACATTTGTAGTATTGCAGTACATTAACTATTAGGCAAGTTAGCATGACCTTATTTTCAGATATGCTGATGGATTCCCATTTTATGGGTAGAAACAGAATGAGGTTAATTCATTTTCAAAGTAATGAAATATAATCCAGATAGGATTTTTGATCATTAGATATTATATGTCCATTAAAAACAGGAAAGAAGATTCTTCTGAATAATGGTAGGAGATATTACATAATTCACAGACAAATCCATTAAATTGAAAAACTCAGTTAACCATTTTCACTGTTTAGCTTCCCATGTGTGTTTATTTTCATAATTAATTTGATTCACTCAAGCGCACGTTCAATGTGACTTGTTGGGACTTCATACATTTTTATCTCTGACAGTGTAAGTCTTGCAAAATAACATCATTGTAACTATATCAAACACCATTTAGGAAGGAAAGTCTTGGGAAGATTTTGTTTTCTGGAAAGAACAGAATGTTAAGAATACTGTAACTTTTACTGTAAAGTTGGAGGAAAATCAAAACATGTTCACGGCTCACGGCAAAACCATTAATATAGCATTTTGAAAACAAAACATATGCTTAACAAGCACTTGCATACCAGGTACAATAAAAACCTACCTCAGAGATTCTCTCTGAGATGATTCTTAGAGTCTGTCATTGTCGAACTGTATTTATTTTCAACATTCTCATCAACATTTATCAGCAAAGGAACATAAAAAGCTAACATAATTTATTTGTAAAACCTCTAAAATAGAATTTGCAAACTGAATTTCTACATGAAAAATGATAGTTCTGAAAGAATGGATTTCGGTCTAACTATATTAGAAAATATCTCCTCAAGGGCACCTGGGTGTCTCAGTCGGTTAAGCATCAGACTTTGGCTCAGATCCTAATCTGAACTCAGGTCATGTGAGTTTGAGCCCCGCATCGGGCTCACTGCTGTCAGCACAGAGCCCACTTCAGAACCTCTGTCCCCTCTTTCTGTGTCCCTTCCTACCCCTCCCCTCCCCGTCTCGCTCTGTCTCAAAAATAAACAAACATTTAAGAAAATATTTTAACCATAAAAAAAAGAAACTATCTCCTCAATTGTCACTCTTCTTGACTGTAATGCATGGTTCTTCCAAAGAGAGTCATTTATAGGAGTGTTGCTCTAGAAAATTGTACAAAGTTCTGAAAAACCATAGGTAGCTTCTCCACATAAAAAGTAACATCTTAGGAAGTAAATGAAAGATTTTGTTTGTTCGTTTTTGTTTGTGTTTAAACATCAGAAACTAGTTAAGGCACTCAGAGCCTCCACATGTTATTCTCTAATACCTCTATGAAATTAATATTAAGCTAAGTGTACTTTAGGTACTTTGATTTATTCTTTTTGCAACATTCGTCCTAGTAAGCTTAGACCCTACTTTGCTGGAATAAATAAAACTAAGAAATTCAGTCCCTACTTCTTTGGGAGTACCGCAACTTTCTCCTGTTGAGATTGTTGTTATTTTTGAAGTTTGAGGGAGACAACACATGTTTTATTGCTTTATATACTTCTCCTTATAAATCTCACTGAAAAACTTTTAGAAACTGATTTTGTAAACTTTGTCATAGTTTATATACTTCAACACAGCAAGCTCTTTATAAATGTTTGTAGTAGGATGTTATTATTGCATAATAAAGAATTTGACTGGTCTTTGTCTTTGGTTCTCAGGAGGAAGTTTTAAAACTCTTGGCATGTTCAGAATGATGGGAGTGTTTTTGTTACTCATGAGCCCTTTGGATCACACCTGAGTTTATGCTAATGATGTAACTAGCAGGTGGACCTCTAGATAGCTTCAGAATGGGGCTGGTCACCAGGAAAACTAGGCATGTGGTCAGCAGGTTGAGATTTTGAGCCAGCTCAACCTCCAGGGAGAGGAGAGGGGCTGGAGATTTAATCCATTCATGTAGTTGATGATTTAATCAGTCATGCCTAGGTAATGAAATCCCAATTACAACTGCAGCCATTGAAGCTTAGAGGAACTCCCAGCTGGTGAACACAGTAATGTCCCAGGAGGGTGCCATGTCCTGATTCAGGACCCTCCCAAAGTTTGCTCTATCTATCTCTTCATTGGGCTGTTCCTGATTTAAATCCCTTATACAAGAAATGTAATCGTGGATATAGTGCCTTATAGAATTCTATGAACCACCCTAGCAAATTATCAAACCTGAGGGGCATCTTGGGAACCTCTAGTGTTTGTAGCCAGTTACTCAGAAGTGTGGATGGGGACCTTACTTATGTCTGGCATCTAGAGTGAGAACAATGTTAAGTACTGTGCCCTTTAACTTGTGGTGTCTGCACTTACTGCAGGTGGCTAGTGCCCAAACTGAATTGCAGTTATACCAGTCAGTGTTCAAATAGGTGCAATACATACACAGGGACTACATTTCTAAGGAATGATTGTTCTAGAAGGGGAACTTCAATTTAACTATATTAGTAAGTATTTCCTCAGTTATCACTCTTTCCTTGTTTAAACAACTAAATTGTGAAATTCTGGTGAGGTAGGGCTGATTTTATAGAGATATATTTCAGTTGCATTGGAAGGAGTAATTGTAGGGGAAGATACCAAATAATAAATGAAGAATTGCTTTTTAAGTGCTAAGTAGCCATTTTTCAGGCCGTACTCAAAGGAACACAATGAAAGAGTTCAGATTTTTCTCCTAGTGATTCAAAAGACTTCCAGAGGTAGAGGTAATGTATATGAATTGGGGAAAGACTTTCCAAAGTCCATTAGAATGTAAGATCCATAGGGATACAAGGCTGTATCTCCATATATATTTCTTGTATCCAAGCAAAAGAAATACGAATAAAACTATATCCAGACACACAATAATTGTGAATTGTAACTCTCAATATTTGAAGATGTCAATTCTAAAAAAAAAGAGATATATTTTATTCTGACATATGTCATAGTCACTACAATTCCAAAATAATTCTAGCAATTCTCTATAGAAATTAATAAGGTCTTGCTAAAATTTATGATGAAAGGCAAGAAGACAGCATAACCAAAATGGATATGAGAGGGTTTTAGGACATGCAACTTGATTCCAAAAGTTGCTCTAAATTATAGTAATGAAACAATCTGGTATCAGGAAAGAGATAGACAGTAGAACAGAACATAGATTCTGGATATGGACATATGCATATACAGCCAATTGAACTTTGACAAAATCACAAAGATAATTCAATGGAGAAAATGTAGAGTTTTCATCAAATGATGATGGAACATTTGAAAACTCATATGCAAGTAAGTGGATCATCTCCACTTCTCAAGTGCATACAAAATTAACTCAAAACTGACCTTACTTAAATGTAAAATCAAACCATAAAATGTATAGAAGAAAACAAAGGAGAAAACCTTTGTGACTGTGATTTAGGCAATCAATCTCAAATGTATGGTCTATAAAAGAACAAATAGATTAGTTTATCTTTGTAAAAATTAAGAGCTGTTTTTTGAAAGACATTGGTAAATAAGAAAAGTAATAGGCAAGCTA
This sequence comes from Lynx canadensis, assembly GCF_007474595.2. NCBI lineage: Eukaryota > Metazoa > Chordata > Mammalia > Carnivora > Felidae > Lynx > Lynx canadensis. Next base: position 127,212,917 of record NC_044307.1, on the reverse strand, counting down.
CAGAGTGGGAAGTGATTTGCAATAAGACTGGTAAAGATCCCATATCCAGAATATGTATAAAAATATAAGAACATTCTAAAAACTCAATAATAAAAAACATAGAACCCAATTTTAAACAATGGGCAAAAGTTTCAATAGACATTTCATCGATAAAGACAGTTACATGAAATGGCAAATATGCACATGTAAAGTGTTCAATATAGTTATATCATTAGAACAATGCAATGTAAACTATAGTCAGAAATCACCACCCAACTATTAGAATCCTTAAAATCAAAGAAACTGCCAATAGTAAATATTGCATTTTATTTATTGCAGTAAATATTGCAATTTATTTATTGCAGTAAATAAATTTTGCCAATATGTTGGCAAATGTGCCAATAGTAAATATTGCAGTTTACTTATTGCAGTATATATTGCAGCAAATGGAAATCTCAGACTTTGCTGGTGGTCACTTTGAAAAATATTTTGGTTGGTTTTATGAAATTAAACATATGCTTGGTGGGCAGTTCAATAAGCTGACTCTTAAGCATTACTCAAGTGAAATGAAATTGTATGTGCACTCAAAACCCTGCATACAACTATTTCTAATGGCTTCATTTGTAATCACCAAGGGTGAACCCAATCCAAATATCCTTCACTAGGCAAACAAATAAACTGTGGCATATCCAAACAATGGAATACTACCCAGAAATTACAGAGGAAAAAAAAAAGAATAGGTGCTTTACAGACCAACAACATGGATGGATCTCAATTTCATCAATCTATCTGAGGGAAGACAGTTTCGGAAAAACGTATTCTATGATTCCTTTTATTGTATTTTTTAAATTAAGACTTTATTTTTTTTTATAGCAGTTTTTGGTTCACAGTAAGCTTGAGAAGAATTTTCAGAGATTTCTCATACACTCTCCTGCCTTCACACATGCATACCTCCCTCACTATCACATCTCCCACTGGGGTGGTATATTTATTACAATTAAGGAACCTATTCTGACACACCATATTCACCCAGAGCCCACAGTTTACATTAGCATTCACTCTTGGTGTTGTATGCTCTACAGGTTTTGAAAACTATGTAATCATATGTACCCAACATTATGGTATTATAGAGAGTATTTTCACTGTCCTAAAACTCCTCTGTGCTCTGCTTATGTATCCCTCACTCTTCCCTATGATTTCTTATATAGGACATTCTGGAAAAGGCAAGTGGAAAATTATGCATACTAACTCCAGCTCTGGAAACCTGATTTTATAAGGTAAAATCAATAATAATAAAGAAAACAAATAATAACGATGGCAATAATGATACTACCTTAGATTTGTAACACGGTGTGATTTTATTTTATTTTATTTTATTTTATTTTATTTTATTTTATTTTATTTTATTTTATTTTATTTTATGAAATTTATTGACAAATTGGTTTCCATACAACACCCAGTGCTCATCCCAAAAGGTGCCCTCCTCAATACTCATCACCCACCCTCCCCTCCCTCCCACCCCCCATCAACCCTCAGTTTGTTCTCAGTTTTTAACAGTCTCTTATGCTTTGGCTCTCTCCCACTCTAACCTCTTTTTTTTTTTTTCCTTCCCCTCCCCCATGGGTTCCTGTTAAGTTTCTCAGGATCCACATATGAGTGAAACCATATGGTATCTGTCTTTCTCTGTATGGCTTATTTCACTTAGCATTACACTCTCCAGTTCCATCCACGTTGCTACAAAGGGCCATATTTCATTTTTTCTCATTGCCACATAGTATTCCATTGTGTATATAAACCACAATTTCTTTATCCATTCATCAGTTGATGGACATTTAGGCTCTTTCCATAATTTGGCTATTGTTGAGAGTGCTGCTATGAACATTGGGGTACAAGTGCCCCTATGCATCAGTACTCCTGTATCCCTTGGATAAATTCCTAGCAGTGCTATTGCTGGGTCATAGGGTAGGTCTATTTTTAATTTTCTGAGGAACCTCCACACTGCTTTCCAGAGCGGCTGCACCAATTTGCATTCCCACCAACAGTGCAAGAGGGTTCCCGTTTCTCCACATCCTCTCCAGCATCTATAGTCTCCTGATTTGTTCATTTTGGCCACTCTGACTGGCGTGAGGTGATACCTGAGTGTGGTTTTGATTTGTATTTCCCTGATAAGGAGCGACGCTGAACATCTTTTCATGTGCCTGTTGGCCATTTGGATGTCTTCTTTAGAGAAGTGTCTATTCATGTTTTCTGCCCATTTCTTCACTGGGTTATTTGTTTTTCGGGTGTGGAGTTTGGTGAGCTCTTTATAGATTTTAGATACTAGCCCTTTGTCCGATATGTCATTTGCAAATATCTTTTCCCATTCCGTTGGTTGCCTTTTAGTTTTGTTGGTTGTTTCCTTTGCTGTGCAGAAGCTTTTTATCTTCATAAGGTCCCAGTAATTCACTTTTGCTTTTAATTCCCTTGCCTTTGGGGATGTGTCGAGGAAGAGATTGCTACGGCTGAGGTCAGAGAGGTCTTTTCCTGCTTTCTCCTCTAAGGTTTTGATGGTTTCCTGTCTCACATTTAGGTCCTTTATCCATTTTGAGTTTATTTTTGTAAATGGTGTGAGAAAGTGGTCTAGTTTCAACCTTCTGCATGTTGCTGTCCAGTTCTCCCAGCACCATTTGTTAAAGAGGCTGTCTTTTTTCCATTGGATGTTCTTTCCTGCTTTGTCAAAGATGAGTTGGCCATACGTTTGTGGGTCTAGTTCTGGGGTTTCTATTCTATTCCATTGGTCTGTGTGTCTGTTTTTGTGCCAATACCATGCTGTCTTGATGATGACAGCTTTGTAGTAGAGGCTAAAGTCTGGGATTGTGATGCCTCCTGCTTTGGTCTTCTTCTTCAAAATTCGTTTGGCTATTCGGGGCCTTTTGTGGTTCCATATGAATTTTAGGATTGCTTGTTCTAATTTCGAGAAGAATGCTGGTGCAATTTTGATTGGGATTGCATTGAATGTGTAGATAGCTTTGGGTAGTATTGACATTTTGACAATATTTATTTTTCCAATCCATGAGCAGGGAATGTCTTTCCATTTCTTTAAGTCTTCTTCAATTACCTTCATAAGCTTTCTATAGTTTTCAGCATACAGATCCTTTACATCTTTGGTTAGATTTATTCCTAGGTATTTTATGCTTCTTGGTGCAATTGTGAATGGGATCATTTTCTTTATTTGTCTTTCTGTTTCTTCATTGTTAGTGTATAAGAATGCAACTGATTTCTGGACATTGATTTTGTATCCTGCAACTTTGCTGAATTCATGTATCAGTTCTAGCAGACTTTTGGTGGAGTCTATCGGATTTTCCATGTATAATATCATGTCATCTGCAAAAAGCGAAAGCTTGACTTCATCTTTGCCAATTTGGATGCCTTTGATTTCCTTTTGTTGTCTGATTGCTGATGCTAGAACTTCCAGCACTATGTTAAACAACAGCGGTGAGAGTGGGCATCCCTGTCGTGTTCCTGATCTCAGGGAAAAAGCTCTCAGTTTTTCCCCGTTGAGGATGATGTTAGCTGTGGGCTTTTCATAAATGGCTTTTATGATCTTTAAGTATGTTCCTTCTATCCCGACTTTCTCAAGGGTTTTTATTAAGAAAGGGTGCTGGATTTTGTCAAAGGCCTTTTCTGCATCGATTGACAGGATCATATGGTTCTTCTCTTTTTTTTTGTTAATGTGATGTATCACGTTGATTGATTTGCGAATGTTGAACCAGCCCTGCATCCCAGGAATGAATCCCACTTGATCATGGTGAATAATTCTTTTTATATGCTGTTGAATTCGATTTGCTAGTATCTTATTGAGAATTTTTGCATCCATATTCATCAGGGATATTGGCCTGTAGTTCTCTTTTTTTACTGGGTCTCTGTCTGGTTTAGGAATCAAAGTAATACTGGCTTCATAGAATGAGTCTGGAAGTTTTCCTTCCCTTTCTATTTCTTGGAATAGCTTGAGAAGGATAGGTATTATCTCTGCTTTAAATGTCTGGTAGAACTCCCCTGGGAAGCCATCTGGTCCTGGACTCTTATTTGTTGGGAGATTTTTGATAACCGATTCAATTTCTTCGCTGGTTATGGGTCTGTTCAAGCTTTCTATTTCCTCCTGATTGAGTTTTGGAAGAGTGTGGGTGTTGAGGAATGTGTCCATTTCTTCCAGGTTGTCCAATTTGTTGGCATATAATTTTTCATAGTATTCCCTGATAATTGTTTGTATCTCTGAGGGATTGGTTGTAATCATTCCATTTTCATTCATGATTTTATCTATTTGGGTCATCTCCCTTTTCTTTTTGAGAAGCCTGGCTAGAGGTTTGTCAATTTTGTTTATTTTTTCAAAAAACCAACTCTTGGTTTCGTTGATCTGCTCTACAGTTTTTTTAGATTCTATATTGTTTATTTCTGCTCTGATCTTTATGATTTCTCTTCTTCTGCTGGGTTTAGGCTGCCTTTGCTGTTCTGCTTCTATTTCCTTTAGGTGTGCTGTTAGATTTTGTATTTGGGATTTTTCTTGTTTCTTGAGATAGGCCTGGATTGCAATGTATTTTCCTCTCAGGACTGCCTTCGCTGCGTCCCAAAGCGTTTGGATTGTTGTATTTTCATTTTCGTTTGTTTCCATATATTTTTTGATTTCTTCTCTAATTGCCTGGTTGACCCACTCATTCGTTAGTAGGGTGTTCTTTAACCTCCATGCTTTTGGAGGTTTTCCAGACTTTTTCCTGTGGTTGATTTCAAGCTTCATAGCATTGTGGTCTGAAAGTATGCATAGTATAATTTCAATTCTTGTAAACTTATGAAGGGCTGTTTTGTGACCCAGTATATGATCTATCTTGGAGAATGTTCCATGTGCACTCGAGAAGAAAGTATATTCTGTTGCTTTGGGATGCAGAGTTCTAAATATATCTGTCAAGTCCATCTGATCCAATGTCTCATTCAGGGCCCTTGTTTCTTTATTGACTGTGTGTCTAGATGATCTATCCATTTCTGTAAGTGGGGTGTTAAAGTCCCCTGCAATTACCACATTCTTATCAATAAGGTTGCTTCTGTTTATGAGTAATTGTTTTATATACTTGGGGGCTCCGGTATTCGGCGCATAGACATTTGTAATTGTTAGCTCTTCCTGATGGATAGACCCTGTAACTATTATATAATGTCCTTCTTCATCTCTTGTTACAGCCTTTAATTTAAAGTCTAGTTTGTCTGATATAAGTATGGCTACTCCAGCTTTCTTTTGGCTTCCAGTAGCATGATAAATAGTTCTCCATCCCCTCACTCTGAATCTAAAGGTGTCCTCAGGTCTAAAATGAGTCTCTTGTAGACAGCAAATAGATGGGTCTTGTTTTTTTATCCATTCTGATACCCTATGTCTTTTGGTTGGCGCATTTAATCCGTTTACATTCAGTGTTATTATAGAAAGATACGGGTTTAGAGTCATTGTGATGTCTGTATGTTTTATGCTTGTAGTGATGTCTCTGGGACTTTGTCTCACAGGGTCCCCCTTAGGATCTCTTGTAGGGCTGGTTTAGTGGTGACAAATTCCTTCAGTTTTTGTTTGTTTGGGAAGACCTTTATCTCTCCTTCTATTCTAAATGACAGACTTGCTGGATAAAGGATTCTCGGCTGCATATTTTTGCTGTCTAGCACCCTGAAAATATCGTGCCAATTCTTTCTGGCCTGCCAAGTTTCAAAAGAGAGATCAGTCACGAGTCTTATAGGTCTCCCTTTATAAGTGAGGGCACGTTTACCCCTTGCTGCTTTCAGAATTTTCTCTTTATCCTTGTATTTTGCCAGTTTCACTATGATATGTCGTGCAGAAGATCGATTCAAGTTACGTCTGAAGGGAGTTCTCTGTGCCTCTTGGATTTCAATGCCTTTTTCCTTCCCCAGTTCAGGGAAGTTCTCAGCTATTATTTCTTCAAGTACCCCTTCAGCACCTTTCCCTCTCTCTTCCTCCTCTGGAATACCAATTATGCGTATATTATTTCTTTTTAGTGTATCACTTAGTTCTCTAATTTTCCCCTCATACTCCTGGATTTTTTATCTCTCTTTTTCTCAGCTTCCTCTTTTTCCATAACTTTATCTTCTAGTTCACCTATTCTCTCCTCTGCCTCTTCCATCCGAGTTGTGGTGGTTTGCATTTTGTTTTGCATTTCCTTTAAAGCGTTTTTCAGCTCCTCGTGACTGTTCCTTAGTCCCTTGATCTCTGTAGCAAGAGATTCTCTGCTGTCCTGTATACTGTTTTCCAGCCCAGCGATTAATTTTATGACTATTATTCTAAATTCACTTTCTGTTATATTATTTAAATCCTTTTTGATCAGCTCATTAGCTGTTGTTATTTCCTGGAGATTCTTCTGAGGGGAATTCTTCCGCTTGGTCATTTTGGATAGTCCCTGGTGTGGTGAGGACCTGCAGGGCACTTCCCCTGTGCTGTGGTGTATAACTGGAGTTGGTGGGCGGGGCCGCAGTCAGTCCTGATGTCTGCCCCCAGCCCACCGCTGGGGCCACAGTCAGACTGGTGTGTGCCTTCTCTTCCCCTCTCCTAGGGGCGGGATTCACTGTGGGGTGGCATGGCCCGTCTGGGCTACTTGCACTCTGCCAGGCTTGTGATGCTGGGTATCTGGCGTATTAGCTGGGGTGGGAAGGCAAGGTGCACGGCGGCAGGGGGGGCAGGCTTAGCTCGCTTCTCCTTAGGTGATCCACTTCAGGAGGGGCCCTGTGGCAGCCGGAGGGAGTCAGATCCGCTGCCGGAGGTTTGGCTCCGCAGAAGCACAGAGTTGGGTGTTTGCGCGGAGCGAGCGATTTCCCTGGCCGGAACCGGTTCCCTTTGGGATTTTGGCTGGGGGATGGGCGGGGGAGATGGCGCTGGCGAGCGCCTTTGTTCCCCGCCAAACTGAGCTCTGTCGTCCGGGGGCTCAGCAGCTCACCCTCCCTTTGTCCTCCAGCCTTCCCGCTTTCCGAGCAGAGCTGTTAACTTATGACCTCCCAGACGCTAAGTCGCGCTTGCTGTCGGAACACAGTCCGTCAGGCCCCTCCGCTTTTGCCAGCCGGACTCGGGGGCTCTGCTTGGCTGGCAAGCCGCCCCTCCGCCCCGGCTCCCTCCCGCCAGTCCGTGGAGCGCGCACCGCCTCGCCGCCCTTCCTACCCTCTTCCGTGGGCCTCTCGTCTGCACTTGGGTCCGGGTGACTCCATTCTGCTAATCCTCTGGCGGTTTTCTGGGTTATTTAGGCAGGTGTAGGTGGAATCTAAGTGATCAGCAGGACGCGCGGTGAGCCCAGCGTCCTCCTACGCCGCCATCTTCCTGCGCCTCTGACGGTGTGATTTTAAACATAATTTTATTTTCATTACGTCATTTACTCTTTGCACCTCTGGAAATCTGTGCATATAGCTGAATCATTTGTGCTTTAAAAAAGCACTATACATAAAAAAGTTGCTTCCACTCCTTCATTTCCTTTGCATATCCCTGCAATCCATGACCTAGTAGAATCTCAGGTCATTTGCAATGATTCTTAGTAATAACAGCATTAGAGATAGAACTAATTGATAATATCGGTATTTCTTATTCTCTCCTGCACAACAACTGAGGGATAAGAACTTTTGCACATTGAGAATAATTTTTGCACTTTGACTGAAACACAAAAACCCACATACAAAAAGCACCAAATCTATTAATTCTGTCCTAAACAAGCATTAAAACTTTGGGAAATAGTGCCATGACTAAATCTAGGTGGAAAATAAAGAACCATCAGTTTTTAAAAATCTATACATATGAGCTAACCTTTGAGTGGTGTATTCCCTGAAGCCACACGCATTGTAATATATTTTCCAATTCCAGATTTTTTTTTTTCAACGTTTATTTATTTTTGGGACAGAGAGAGACAGAGCATGAACGGGGGAGGGGCAGAGAGAGAGGGAGACACAGAATCGGAAACAGGCTCCAGGCTCTGAGCCATCAGCCCAGAGCCTGACGCAGGGCTCGAACTCACGGACCGCGAGATCGTGACCTGGCTGAAGTCGGACGCTTAACCGACTGCGCCACCCAGGCGCCCCCAGATTTTCAATATCATACGGGTTATTAAAATTTGTGTCTGCAGCAACCCAAACATGTGAGGGCATACTGAAAGAAATAATTTAAGAAGTGTGAAGAGAGGTCTTTAAAATTTTAGTTATAAATGGTCCTTCTTTTAGTTTTTTAGATTTTCACCTTACCTCTGATTTTTCAGTTTATCTATACTTTTGAAATATAGTCATCACAAAAAATTGAGATACATATATACATATGCCTTGCATTTCTTTTTTTAAATTTTGTTAATGTTTATTTATTTTTGAGGAAGAGAGAGAGACAGAGTGTGAACGGGGAAGGGGCAGAGAGAGAGAGGGAGACACAGAATCCAAGGCAGGCTCCAGGCTCTGAGCTGTCAGCCCAGAGCCCAATTGGGGCTCGAAGTCACGGACCGGGACATCATGAGCTGAAGTTAGACGCTCAAGCGACTGAGTCACCCAGGTGCCCCTCTCTTGCATTTCTTCAAATAGACTTCACAAATGGATTTCTAGCAAAAAAAAAAACAAAAACAAAAACAAAAACAAAAACAAAAACCAACTAGAAAATTGCGTGAATATATACATACCTATGACTATAAATAACACTGGTATGCCGGTACATTCATGTTGCATGTGTTTATGTTTATTTTTTTTTCCATAAGCACCTATAGGATTTCCATAATGATGTTGTTTTAAGCACGCTAGGAAGCAAACACTTTCCAGCCATGCAGTTAAGTCTCCAAACATGAACGATACCTAAACACGCCGTTGGACAACACAACATTGCTATGAGATAGTTCTTCCAACATCTGCAGCTCTTAAGTTAATCGTGACTCCGGCGAGAGCACCCCCCTAACGTGCTGTATGAGAGAAGCACTAACTAATCATTAAGTGGCCTTGCATCATACAGAGCTGCCGCTTCTGTTTCAAATCAACTGGAGTGGCTCAGAGGACCAGTGACAGTAGCAATGGCATCAGCTCCAAATGTTGAACGTGATGGAGAAAAGTGTGGATTTCCAAAATTCTGAGAGGACTGTGTTTTGGAACTGGTACTTGAATTCTTTCAAAAATAAGCACCCAACCTTACTTTGCTGATTGGTGGGCTGTGTGGGTCACTTGCCAGAGGTGTTTTCTAATTTGCCCTCATGGGAGCTGAATTTTTCTTGCTTGTGGATGTGTGAGTTTTTGAGACTCCTTCCTGTGTCATGATGGAGTAGGATACACAGTAAAACCCGGGACTGCGAGTCGCTTATTCTGCGAGTGTCCCACAAGACGAGCAAACAAATGAAATGAAAAAAAAAATGAGAAATAAGCAATTATTTGAACAGACATTTCACCAAGAAGATATATGGATATCAAATGAGTACATTAAAAGGAGCTCAATGTCGGCTATCATTAAGGAAATGCAAATTAAGATCACCAGGAGGTACTGCTACGCCCTATCAGAATAGCTACAATTAACAAGGTTAAAAAATTAAAAAATTAAAAACTCCAAGTGTCATGAACTTGGACAACCTAGAACCGTCAGACGCAAGTTTTGGGAATGTAAAAGGGGACAGTCACTTTGGAAAACAGTTTGGAAGTTTCTTACAAAGTGAAACACACATCAACAAGGGATCCCAGGGGTTCCATTTCTAAGCATTTACACAAAAGGAATGAAAGTATATATGCATTGTTGTCTCCTCAATTGTCCCCTCTCAATATTCTCATGAACCAGAATGGACGATTCCACCCCTTCCCAGCAGTGTTGGGACTAAATATTCTAGTTGTTCTAAGTTGGTGTCTTGGGTTGAATTAGCTAGCCTATCAATAAATGAAGATGAACTCATTTTAGTATCTTTTTTTAAAGTAAAATTTTCATTGAAGCATGACGTGTTTCAGTGCACAAATCATATAAGGCCTAATAAATATTCATAATATGAATAGATCTCAATAACCAGATCAGTAAATGAAATGTTTCCTATATCTGTTTCTTGTTTCCTGTACCTGTACTAAATTCTCCTTATGTTCCCTGTGTTCCTGCACACCAAGGTGACCGCTATCCTAACTTTGAATGCTATAGTTTAGTCTGTATTTGAAACTTTTAGCTCAGGGCAAACTATGATTAAGAAAGAGCCTGACACTCTCAAAGTAGCTCTCTTGATGTCAAGAGAAAGAGACATAAAGATAGGAAGGAAGAAGAATAAAATTCATCTAAGAATGATGGCTAGGAAAGTACTATTAGTACTTTAGGAACTGTTGTTACTTGAAATGGACTAGAATCGTAAAAACAAGAAATGCATTATATATTCGAGATACTTGACCTACCAACAAAACAGAAGTCTGGCCCAAAAAGTTCTGTAACTCCTCATAACTTAACCTTCATGCAACAGGCAGTGAGTTGAGAAAACTGCTCCACTCCTACTTAGCTCGTTTTCTTCAATTACCTCATTTTCCCCAATGCTCCTCTTAGATGGAGCCAAGGAAATAAAAATATGACTGCAGTAGAATCAGAGACCATGAAGAAGAGTGGACGCATGAGCAAAATTAGGTTCTCTGTAAGGAAAATTCCCCACCCTCGGAATAAGGAGTTTTCGTACTACCAGTCCAATGGGATTTGGGAAATAATACGTGCCAGTGACTACTTTGTGGTACTCACCCTTCCTCTTGCCACATGATACTGTTTACTGTAGATATTGCCTTTGTATTACTACTTTAAAGTATCCACTATACTAGAGTAGAAGGATAACTTGCCTTTCTAGTTCATTGGTCTCTCTACCTAGAAATACCACTTCCAAACAATGCACAACACTCAGAGATCTTAGACTTTGAGCTCAGAATGTCAACTGGATTGACTTTGGGTTGACCGAATTCCTTTGGAGAGAACTCTGTTGTATGTGTAGAAAAAAGAAACAAAGGAATATTTGGTGACCAGAGAGCATACTCTGGCAAAGAATCGTTCTCCCCGATTTCTTTCTCCCTTTCAAAGGGGACATGCACTTAGGTTGGGCCAGTGGCATGTAGGTGGTGGTGACGTATGCTACTTCTAAGCCCAAGCATAAAAAAGCTTGATATGTTCTCCCTTGCTGAGGTGACCCAGGAAGTTCTATTTCAAATGTGTAATTATGTAATCATGGAGCTTCTATTATTTTGGGTACTATATGAAGTATCTCTGAAGAATTATATAAAGTATAATTTTTTATTTTGTTGAAACAATGCAATTTGGGAGTGGGATGTCACCACAATACAACAGCCTATTATTTCGAACACAAATGCAATACAAAATGTGTCTCTCGTGTCACCTAGAACCTTATCTAGCAGCTCTTCATGTTTTTCCAAAACAACATGTTTTCTAAGATGTTTGGAAACCAATCCTCTCCCTTGTCCTAGGGGTGCCTGGGATGAGATGAAGGTGAATGTAGATTTATCGTAGATGTCTTTTAAGGAAAAAGGGGAAGGAAACTACCCTTATTCACAAAGTTTACACATCCTGAGAAACTGGCTAATGTAGCATTACACAAAGCAAAGGGAGAGATAAAATACACTCATTGTTTTTAGAGGTTGGGGTGGAGGGAGGAAGGAGAGAGAGAGAATCTTCAACAGGCTCCATGTTCAGTGAGGACCCGGATGTAGGGCTAGCTGCCACAATCTGGGATCACAACCTGGACTGAAATCAAGAGTCAGATGCCCAATCAACCAAGCCGCTCAGGCAGCCCTAAAATACATTCATCTGAAGGAAGCCAGAACTCTCCCTTTCAAGGTCTGCAGGCAACCATCTCATCAAATTACAGAAAGGATCCTGAGATCACCTAGTTTGTCTTTCTGTACTGTACGATATAACACTTAATTTTTTTTTTCCAAAATGCTTTTGCTAGTGACAATAGTTTGCAAGGTTGGTAACGTTGTAAAGGATCCAAATTAGGACTTTTTTTCTCTCAAGCATCTATTTTTCTTCTTCACTTACTTTCTTTTATTTTTAATTTTTAATGTTTATTTATTGAGAGAGAGAGAGAGAGAGAGAGAGAGAGAGAATGATTGGGGGAGGGGCAGAGAGAGAGGGAGACAGAATCTGAAACAGGCTCCAGGCTCCAAGCTGTCAGCACAGAGCCCTGACATGGGGCTTGAACTCACAAACCGCGAGATCACGACCTGAGCCGAAGTCAGACATTTAACCAACTGAGCCACCCAGGCGCCTCATTGTCTTATTTACTGCCATTACCACACTAAAATATAAGCTCCATTGTGGTCAGACTGGGAAATAGCATGGTAAAGAGCATAGACTATCCACTTTATTAGGGTTTGGATCCAGGCTTCATCACTTGTGCTGCTCTGGGGGACAATATGTAACCATTTGCTACTTTTTCATTGTCTGCAAAATAAGACTAACCTACCTCACCGGTGGTTCTGAGAATGGCATGAGTTAACACATTTAAGGACTTAAATCAATGTCAGGCGCATGTTAAGTGTTCTATAAATGTAGCTGACTCCATCTAAGCTTGGACCTTATCTATATTGTTCACTAAGGTATCCCAGTGACTTGCATATGGCCTTGTGCATGGCAGTAGAAAATGGCCCAGAGACAAAAATAAATACATGTACTTATCACTATAAGAGTTGCTATCTTTGTCCACAAACTTGAAAATGACTTCAGATAAGTGTGAAGAGTCTTGAAAAACATAAATTTATTCATAGAGTCTTTACAGTAAGTGCCTTGGTAGCCTTTAATAACATACTATAAATCAGCTATTTCAGGATAATTTTCCTGGCTCATCTTTGCAAATGTTCAGCTATTAAGACAGAGAAATCAATCCAACATGCCACCTATTGCCTTATGATGTAAATAGTGCAGTATAAACATTTGTTTGGAAGGCTATGAATGAGGCATTAAGACAACTCATCATCCTGGGGCGTAATAACTGATAAATGATTCTTGGTATCTGTTATGGAACTAAATGTCACTGCACTGTTTGGATAAGGCTCTTGAAGTTAAGTACACAATGTTCACTAGCCACTTTGTGTTCTATCATCTTTTTCTCTGACCAGACAAAATATCAAAAGCAAATCTCACACACACACACACACACACACACACACACACACACACGTCAGGGTCCTCGGTCAGTGGATTTTACCACCAAATAGGAGATTAAAAAATAAGTTAAGTCAGGAAATCTCCATTATCTAGTAATGAATTACCCGCCGTACGAAACAACCCTACCCCATTTCATCATCTTCTGTTCCGCCTTCTCCTCACTCCCACTTTTTTAGGACTCAAGAAGAGGCTGATGACAGCAAAGACAAAGAAGGCCAATTCAGCTGAATTCTGCAGCTCATTTTAAACTGTTGAGATCAAGCCAGAGGGAGAAGAGAAGAACGAGAAAATGAGGGTTAAAATCAGATGCTAAGTGAAGCTTCAGGTTCTCCCTGGCTTCAATTTATCTGGGCTATGCAAACCTCCATTAGTACAGACAATTAAGAGTTTCTAAATTGAGATTCTGTTTACTTGGTGTAGCGTTTAAAATTTCTCAGGCTTTAAATTCTTAGATCTAAATGTGCTACTTGTGGAGGGGAGAGAATATAGGCTATGCTGTGGTAACAATTTGGGACTTAGCTGGAAGACAAATTTCAAATGAAAGAATCATTTTCTCAATACTGCTAATGGCTTCAAGGAAAGGTGTAATTACAAGAATGGGGCTGACTGTAAATATTGTATAAAGCTTCTTGGCTGGAAACAAGAGCAGCCTACAGAAAACATCATATTCTAATAGACACTTATCCTTATTGGAGAAAGAGGTTAATGTCAATTTAAAACAATTCCTAAACTCTAGTGTGAATTATAATTATAGATTTCAAGGCATCTGCTACAAGCTTTGGAAGAACTAGATGTCTGTTTGTCTTGCTCTTATTCACTGAGCTTTTAGAAGAGTTACCTTCAAGCTGGCCTCATGACAGACTTTGTAACAAAAAGATTTTCTCTTCCAGTTTCCATTTCTTTCAAAAAAAAAATAAGAAGAAGAATAACATTTTGGAAAGTGTTGAAATTGAATTTACAGTCCAGTAAAAGGCATCTCATTAGTTAGAACAGGGGGATGTAAACAATTTATTTCCATCCAGGGTACCTCTACTCAACGTGCCTCTAATGTTCTAAAAGCTCCCTTTACTACAGACATGATTACTCCTAGTCACTAGAAACCAAGAATTAGTTGATGTGTTTTCCTGCCCCACTCTACACCAGTGGCTGCATTTTACAACAAAAGGACAAATCAAACAAAAGTATCCAGATATCAGGATTAACAGAGAAAAATTGCACTAACTCCTAGGCTATAACCCTGGAACAGTTCAGGCAAGACTCAACCATAAGCAGTGTCTATCTGTACAGGTGAAGTCTGATAGCTCATCTTAGATGATGAGTAGCCCCTCACTCCAGGGATAAACAACCTGAGTCATGAAAAATATATGTATTTAGTAAAAATCAAATTTATGAGATTAAAAATGCTGCTGTAAAGCCTTCAGTTAAGGAAACATTCAGGTGGATCATTTCTTTTTCAGCAACATGCTGGTTACAAAGCTTTGCTATAATCATACTCAATCCTATTTATTGATTACTAAAACTTCATTTTGAATTTCAGAAATAACTCCCCTTTTGTTGCGTTGCAGATTGGCTTTAATTCAGTTTGTTCTTTATACATTCATCCACACATGCATTCAATAAATAATAATCACCCAAATGAGGCAAATATTCTACAGAGAACTAATCTATTCTACATTCTTACTTAGTTTTTATTATTATAATAAAATTTTTCATGCATTTTGAAAAGTACACTGAAGAGCGTAATGAAAAAGCATATAACCATAAATGAATTTCAGGACTGGTTAATATTTTGCCATATTTTCTGTATCAAAAGTTACTTTGCAGAAATATTCTAAAGTAAGTTACAAACATTGTGTGTTTCTAACTCTCAATATCTTAAAATATATTGCCACAAAAAATAAAAACATTTTCAGTCCAGCTACAGTGCCATTGTTACACTTATCAAAATTAATATGAATTCCTTATTATCATTGAATGCAAAAATTTGCATTCAAATTCCCCTAATAGTACTTAAAATCTTTTTGCAGCTTCTTTTTATTTTTTATTTTTTAATATATGAAATTTATTGTCAAATTGGTTTTCATACAACACCCAGTGCCCATCCCAAAAGATGCCCACTTCAATGCCCATCACTTACTCTTCCCTCCCTCCCACCCCCCCATCAACCCTCAGATTGTTCTCAGTTTTTAAGAGTCTCTTATGCTTTGGCTCTCTCCCACTCTAACCTCATTTTTTTTTTCCTTCCCCTCCCCCATTGCAGCTTCTTTTTAAAACAAGAACTAAATCAAGGAACACACGTAACACTCATCTGTAGTGTCTTTTAATGATTTAAACATTTTTAAATTGAAATATACACACAGAAAAGCACATAAATTATAAGCACAGAGCCAATGAATTACTACTTATTGAACTCAGCTATTTAATTGCCATTCTTAACAAGGAATAAACTAGCATCTCAGAAGTACCCCTGTCTGTCCCCTCTCAATGAATATCTCAACTCTCCTTCCTAAAATGTAACTGCTATCCTATCTTTTAACACCATGTTGAGAGTTTCATCCTTAATTTTCTACAAAGTATCTTGGCTTTCCTTGGTCCTTTCAATAACACTATATATTTCAGAAACAGCACTTCCTTGGTCTTTCAGTGAAAAAAAAAAATTAAGTCGGTGGAACTATCTACTGGTATTGCATACCTGAGACAAACTGATACTCTGTAATTTTTTAATGTTCCCATTCAGTGAATATAGTATTTCCTTCTTCCATTTACTCAGGTCTTCTTTTAAACTTGTGTACACAATGTTTCCTAGTTTTCAGTGTAGAAGTCATAGATAGCTTTTGTTAGATTTTTTAATGTTTACTTATTTTTGAGAGAGAAAGAGTGGGGAAGAGGCAGACAGAGAGGGAGACAGAGAGGATCCTAAGGGGGTTCTGTGATGTCAGCAGAGAGCCCTATTCAGGGCTGGAACTCAGGACCCAAGAGATCATAACCTGGGCCAACGTCAGACGCTTCACCAACTGAGCCACCAGGGTGCCCCATATCTTTTGTTAGATTTATCCCTAGACATTTGATTATTTATATGTTATTTAAAACCTTAGCATCATTGCATTTCCTAATTATGTTTGACTGGTGTATAAAAATACAAATTACATTGTATAATATGCTGAAATTAAAAAGATCTGCTATATTATTGGTACAAATAGTATATTGATAGATTCTTCTGAATTTTTCACCATTTGCATTTCATAGCTCCATTTCCAATTCTCAGATCTTTTTTATTCCCCCCTCTATTTGTCTTTTTGGCACTGGCCACAACCCCCAGTACAATGTTGAAGGACTCTAGTCATCCTGATTTAATCTTGATCTCAGATGAAATATCTCAAAATTTATCATTAATTGCAATATTAGCTGTAAGTGTTTTATAGTTATCTATTATCAGACTAAAGATTTATTTCTGGTTTGCAAACAAATTTTGTAGATGTCAAGTTTTAGCAAATACTATTTTTACAACTATTGGGATAATCATGTTATAACTTTTCTTTTTCATTCCAATAATACAGTGAATTACTATTTTTAGATATTTTCAAATATTATAGTTACTTAACACTCCTAGAATAGACTCATTTTCTTAAAATAAGTTATCTATCATCCATCCATCCATCACGTGTTTGGGTCCAATTTGCTAATAATTCTATTTAGTACTTCTGTATCACTGCTAATGGTTAGATAGGCCCCTACTATTTCTTTTCTATGGATTTTGTACGATATTTTGTTATCAAGGTTACACCAGACTCATAGAATAGGATGGAGATTGTCCCCTTTTTTTCCATTCTCTGGAAACATTCATGGAAAGTTGAAAATGTTTATTCCTAGTCAATAAACATCTGGGCCTAAAGAAGCCATCTGGATCTGAGGATTTCTTTGTTAGGAAGGCTTGTAATTGGATATTAAGTTTAATTAACAAATAGGAAAATACTAAGTTTTAAATTTCATTTGCCTAAATGTAGTTAAAAAATTTGTCCCCTTTATATAATTTTCAAACCAGTTGCCATGAAGTGTTTCATAATATTTTCATTGTACGTTTGTAAGATCTGTAGTTATACCCCGCTACTTTTTTCCCTTTCTAAAACTAATTATTTAGATTTTTTTCTCTTCTTTTTTCTTGATGAGTTTCAAAAACTATTACCAATTTTATAAGTTTTATTGAAGAAATAACATTTGGTTCTGATTGTCATCTCCCTAGTCCTCTCTTCTTTTCTTTTTCTTTTTTTTTTATTTTACTAATTTCAGTTCTCTTATTTGCCATTTTCTTCCTACTTTGGGTTTAATTATTCTTTTTCCTAGCTTTTTGAGATGGCTTTTTAGATAATTGCACTTTAGTCTATCTTCTTTATTAGACATTTGCATTTAAGCTATAAATTTTTTTCCTCTAAGCATTACATTAGCTTTATTCCACAAATTTGATCAATAGTGATTTCATTACCATGAAGGTTAAATATTTTTCAAATTTTTTACTATGATTTATTCACTAACCAATCAGTTATTTAAAAGTATCCTGTTTAAGTTTCCAAAATATGGGTAGTTCCTCATTATCTTTTTATTATGGGTTTCTAACATTTCAATTGTGTTAAGAGAATAGATTGTGTGATTTTTTGATCATATGACATTTTGAAACTCGCTAGATTTCCCAGCATGTGGTCAATTTTGAAAGCTCCCCCATGTACCCTGGAAAAGAATATATCATCTCCAGGTTTGGGATGCAATAGTGGATTAGTCAGCTAAGTTTATCAGCTGTTTTCAAATTTTCCATTTCTTTTCTGATTTTTGTCTGCTTATTCTATCAATTACTAAAGGAAATTTAAAATTTCCAATCACCACTGTGGACTTTTTATGTATCTTTCTACTTCTGTAGATTTTGCTATCCATATATTTTTCATAAAAAAATAGGATAATTTTATCTTTTGAACTTTTAGCACAATGGCATTCTTATTTATCTCTAATAATCCTTTGTATTCATGCAGCTAGAGCAACTTTAATTTGGCCAGTTCTGGCATAGGATATGTTTCCATTCCTTCGTTTTCCATCTTTTTTATTTAGTATAACATTTAAAATTTGTCTTATAAGCAGCATATTATTACATAAGCACAGTATGATGCTATTCTTTTGATGCATTTAGTTCATTTACATTTAAGGAAGATGCTAATGAATTTGGTTTAAAGATTCTGATTGCTTATAGTTTCATTATATTTTCAATTTTTCTTTCTATTAGAGCTTTACTGATAGATTTTTATGTTATTAGGGATTCATTCAACTTACATCCTTGAGTTATTACATTCTAATATGTTATTACTTTGTATATTCACTTCTTAGATATACAGACATTTTAACTCTTTTTACTCCCCCTCCCATGTGCTATTTTTGCTGCATAATTTCATTTTATATGTATATCTTAATCCCTACAAAACATTATTACTCTTTTGTACAGTCAATATTCATTGAGATTTATTCATGTAAACATTCTTCCCTCCACTGTTGATTACTTTTTCAGTTATCAGATTTCTTTGTGGGGTCACCTTCCATCAGCCTGAAAATTTTCTCTTAATACTTATCTCAGGGCAGCTCTGCTTGGAGCAAATTTTCTCAATGTTGCTTATCTGAAATGCCTTAAGTATTCCTTTATTTTTAAAGTATATATTCATTGAGGATAGAATCTGAGGTAAGCATTGTTTTTTTTAATCACTTGGAAAGTATCATTATATTGTCTTTTGTTTTCATTGCTTCTGTTAGGAGGTCAGCTTTCAGGTTTCTTGTTGTTCCTTTGATGATCATGTGGTTTTTTGTTGTTGTTGTTCTCTAGCAACCTTCAATATCTTTCTTTGATTTTGGGTATCCAGCAGTCTTACAACAGTGCGCCTAGGTGTGATTCGCTTTGTATTTATTCTTTACGAGTTCGTAGAGATTCTTAAATCAATGGCTTGGTGGGCAATTAATACTCATTATGTCTTCAAATATTGTTCCTGTTCCATTTTTTATTACTTCTTCATGAATTCCAATCATACCCTTATTTATTTATGTATGTATGTATGTATGTATTTATTTATTTATTTATTTTTGTTTGTTTTTCTTTTTGGGAGGATTTTTTTGGTTGTGTTGTGTCTTCTGACGTTTCTTTCATTTTGCCCTTTTAGATGTTGCTTCACACATTTTGTTTTTAACCTAGTGTTCAGTGCACCACTTTTTTTTTTTCTTGTGTGTTGAATATGTTATTGAAGTCACCTGACCCAGGTATTGTGGTTTTCCTATGACCGTTACCATTCAGTTCTTTCTCTAGTTTTGATTTCCCTGCTGCAAGTCTCAATCTTGCCTTTAATTCCCTGAAAATGGGATCATAGTCTTATGTCTCTATAGAAATATCCACAAGAGTAGACTCACATTAGGTTTCGGTTGTTTTTTGTTCCATACATGTAGTGGGGGTCGGGGGAGACTGCCCCCAAATATGCCAATTTGGCATACTGATTATTTTGAATTAAAGTTACTTAGGAAAAAATTTGTGCAGAAAACACACACTGACTCTCATTTATCTCCCTTAAAGCAAGAAATAAATTTCTCATACAAAAGTTACCCTCTCTGCATGAGGAGAAAGAGACATCCTCATCACCAGGGATGGGGAGTTTTAAGGCTGAGTAGGCTGTAGAAATGAACTTTGTTACTTCTTCTCTAATTTACTACTCCAAATCCAAACTTCTTTGTCTTTTCAATTTTGGGGAATGTATTATTTTGTTGTCTAAAAGGCATAAAATCTGTCTGCTTTGGTCACTTCTCTGAGTCTCATATTGTTATGAGCTCTCACACATATGAAAGTAAATGTTTTTCTTCTGTTAATCTATCATATATCAATTTAATTAGAGGACCAGGCCAAGAACCCCAAAGGAAAGAAAAAAAATTTTTCTTTCCTACACATGTCTTAAGTTGAATTTTTTCCACAATGACAAGTTATTTTTATTTTACTGGAAATCATACATGAGCAATTTATACATACAGATATTTAAGGCTCTGAGTGATGTCATCTTCTGGAAAGGTCATAATGTTATTTTTACTTTTTACAAACAGGTAAGCTAATGACATGAGCAATCTCAGATTACATTACTCTGTTCAAAAATTGAGGTGATTCTGAGCTGAGCTTCAATTACTGTTATGGCGGGTCTTTACTGTTCATTCCTACTCCTAGGGTTCTTTCTTTCTAAAAAGTGAAGTGTTTCATAAGTCCCCTCCTCCTTAGTGAGCTTGATTTTTCATGGTAGCTTTCAGCTGCCAGGCTTCCATCTTTCCCATAGCCCTGAAATTTCTCATCATCTTGGTAGTTCGACAACACCTGCGAACCATCTTTTTAGCATGTTGACCATATTTTCTACTTGTTCTTTACGGTTGGTTTAATCTGAACCATAGGTCCCATTGATACAAGCAGAAACCCTGTCCTAGTTATCTTTCAGTCTATAATAATGGCATCATTTTTTCACAATATTGACCTACTGAAGAGACCCATAAGCCAGTTGTCTTCAAGGATACCCCAATTTCTCGATTTGTGATTGTTTTCTTCTGGAATTTTTCTGATCATTTTTTTTTTCTGATGGCATTTATTTAGTTAATCTACCCAACGTATTACATATAAAGTTATATCTGAAGGATTTATTAGAATCAGATTAGAGATTTTGGCAAGAAAACTTCATTAGTGAGTCTACATTCCTCACAATTCATTACATGGAAAGAGAAGTGAAGTTCATTTTGATCACAGGGTCAAAGTAGTGATAGCTTGACATTTTCATTGTAAAGTTGTACATGCCCACTGTTTTACTATCAAGTAACCTGATATTCTGCTATCATTACATATATTGGTAAATTTCCTATCAACCTTTGATATAATATTTTGGCATAAGTCAACACTCACTGCCTGAATCAATTTTTTTCCCTAAGATTGCATAATGGAGATTTTCTCATATTAACATTTCTTCTATATTTATCCTCTATAAAGAACTTTTCCTCATCAATTGAGGCTTTTTATTATCCTGAAATGTGCCTGATAGTGAAACATAGTAAAAATGCTTAACTCTTTATGTTTGTTTTCAAATTTCTTAAAAAGAAATAATAATAGACATTTGAATAATAGACATTTCCAGTAATGATAAATCAGGTTTTATTTCATGTGTTGATCATTGCAGACTCCTGGATTTTGGCGTATTCAGAATGCTTCAGTCTGGTGTTTTTAGTCTCTGCCTCTCTGAAGCTTATGTTTCTAGGAGGAAGACGAAGACTAATATTTAAATAATAGATAAGCAAAAAGATAAAGTCAGATCCTAATTAGTAATATGACAAAATAAGTGCTATTTTGAATTGTGCATTACACTAGTAAGGCTAATCGTAGCAAATAGACCCTGAAAAGTGTAATGGAGGCCCTATTAAACATGGTAAAATGTGTTTCTTGCTCACATAATGGTACCATGCAGGTATGGTGAGGTAGGCTGTACTCCATGTTATTCAGAGAACAAGGCTGGCTAACTCTCTTTCATCTTCGGTGTTATGTAAATTCACTGTGAGGCTATTTGCAGCAACAAAGTGAAAAGGCTGTGAAGAACCCCAGCTGGGAGTATTTAATGAAAACTGGTGCTTCCCACTTCCTCTCCTGATCCATTGGCCTGGAATCACAACCCTATTAAATCAAGACAATCTTGAGTCCAGTAAGAAGAGGAGACTATGGGGGCGCCTGGGTGGCGCAGTCGGTTGAGCGTCCGACTTCAGCCAGGTCACGATCTCGCGGTCCGTGAGTTCGAGCCCCGCGTCGGGCTCTGGGCTGATGGCTCAGAGCCTGGAGCCTGTTTCCGATTCTGTGTCTCCCTCTCTCTGCCCCTCCCCCGTTCATGCTCTGCCTCTCTCTGTCCCAAAAATAAATAAACTTTGAAAAAAAAAATTTAAAAAAAAGAAGAGGAGACTATGAATTTTGGGGAGCTGATATCACAGGTTCAGGAGAGGACATGACGTAGTCAATAACAAGCATGTGAAGGAATGAGCCACAGAAAACTCTGATGGAAGAACTTTCCATCAAAGAGAACAACACTGATCCTAAGAAATCAACAAGCTTGTCCTCTTCTAAGAAGAGACGAGAAGGCAGCTGGTGAATGAAGCATAGTGAGAAAGAAGGAGAGAGATTAGATAAAAGGTCAGAAGGAAGAGTAAATAGATCTTATTTACCCTTTTTTACCTTAAACTTCATGTTAAGGATGTTACGATTTTTACTAAGTATACAAAATTAATGTAGTTTTTAGTAATCTTTATTTTGAAAACATAACTTTTGCTGCTGTAGTAAGAATGAAATGTAGCAATGAGGATGGAAGCAGAAGGACCAGATAGTATCTTTCCAGCATCCCTGGTAACAGCTGACAGAGGCCTGAAATACGATGGTTGTTATGAGTTAATGAAAAGTAGACATACTTGGTACTCTTTGATTCCACTATTTCTCTCATATTTCATATCCTATGTATCAGGAAATACTCCTGACTCTACTTTCAAACACTTCCAGAATCTTACCACTTTTACCATTTTGAATTCTATAGCGTGGTCCACCACATGTCTCCTCTGCAGTTAACCATGGCTTCCTCATAGTCTCTCACTTGGTCACTAGAACCAATTCTCAAGCAGCGACCAGAATAGCCTTTTAAAACCTAAGTGAGGGCATCCCACCCCTCTGGTCAGAACTCTCTAATGGCTCCCCATCTCTTTCTGCACCAAAGGTAGAGTCAGGACAATGACCCACAAGGCTGTCTGTCAGCTGATTACTTTCATTTCATGATTTTCTTTCTCTTCAACTCTTGTCCCTGACAGGCCTCCTCACTATTCCTGTGAAAACACCAGTTGTGCTCCCAACTTAGAGTTTTTATTCTATTCCCTCTGCTAGTTCTCTCTTATCAGTTCTGCTTCTCTGCCTTTTTCCTGTCTGTTCTATAATCTCACATTCTTACTGAGGCTTGTGCGGGTTAAACGGTTGAACACAGCGATGAGTCCCATCTCACCACACGTCCTCAGTCGCTTCCCTTGCTTTATATCTTCCACTGTGTACTTCATTTTCTGACATTCTTTATGCTTATTTATTTATTTATTTTCAACGTTTATTTATTTTTGGGACAGAGAGAGACAGAGCATGAACGGGGGAGGGGCAGAGAGAGAGGGAGACACAGAATCGGAAGCAGGCTCCAGGCTCTGAGCCATCAGCCCAGAGCCTGACGCGGGGCTCGAACTCACGGACCGCGAGATCGTGACCTGGCTGAAGTCGGACGCTTAACCGACTGCGCCACCCAGGCGCCCCTCTTTATGCTTATTTAAAATGCTTATTATAATGGGGCACCTGAGAAGCTCCGTCGGTTAAGTGTCGGACTCTTGAACTCGGCTCAGGTCATGATCTCACAGCTCATGAGTTCAAGCCCTGCATCAGGCTCTGTGCTGACAGCACGGAACCTCCTTGGGATTTTCTCTCTCTGTCTCTGCCCCTTCCGTACTTGCATGCTCTCTCTCTCTCAAAATAAATACATACATACATACATACATACATACATAAAACACTTAAACATTTTAATTAAAAAATAAAATAAATAAATATAATGTTTAGAGCTTATTACCTATTCTTTTGCTCCCTACCTGGATTATAAGCTGCATAAGGGCAGGTGTCTTTGTTTTGTTCACTAAGGTCTTCAAGTTTCTAGAATAGAGCCTAACACATAGAAGAACCTTAATAAATGAAACTGACTGATTTAATGAATGAACAAATGAATAAGTGAAGGCATAGAGCTAGCGGGCAGTATGAAGAAGGGACCTAATTTCCTCTTTAAGGATGTGGTATTTTATCGCACATGTGGAAGTCAGTGAGAAATAGAGAGGGGACTCCAGAAAGGCCTATCAGATATTACTGACCAAGATGCTTATCAGTATGTATTCATTCAAGGAACTCAGAGGCCAGGTTTATTTGGAACTTATGCAATACTGGATAAAGAAGGCAGTCTAGCCAAGAACGTTAACTAGTGAGTAATAAAGAAGTCACATGGAATATTACCCTGAACAATTGATGTTCAGTCTGGTTTTTAGTTTTGCAAGCTGCCCAATTTAGTCTGCTCTGATTGCAAACCCTCAGTTTTTACACTTAAAATAAAATAAGAAAAGGTCAAATAGAGAGAGAGAGATTAAGTCTCTCATTTCTAAGACTCCTAAGCATGCACAATTAATTTCTGGGTATGTTTTGGAGGTTTGTAATCAAAGAAGTATATTCTGCGTTCAAGGTGAAAATCACTTCCATTTAAACAGAAAGCAATAATAATCATGCCCATTGTTCATGTTTATCTCTGCCAACTGGTATTGTCAATCCCTGGAAGGTAAAAGAAGTGAAAAAAATTTTTTGACCAAAATGCCTTAACCAGAAAGGAACTGAGAACAGAGAGAATGGGTCCAGATTAAGTCTCGCTGTATGAATCTGACTCATTCTGTGGCTGTGGACTTTTCAGAATCAATTCTTTTTCTGTAATCTTGTTCATTTTATGGGCATCTTTCCTACTCTCCAGGTATCTTCTCTCTCTCTCTGCTTCATCTTTTTCATCAATAGTTCAATCCAAGTGTAAAAATACCATGAATGTTAGATCCTTACGCTGAGTACAATGAGCTACACATCCTTGGAGAATTCACTCTGGAACTTTTTCCACTCTAAAAGGCCTTAAGTTTGGCACCTTTATTTTACACCTGCAGGGCATTTCAGTCAACAAAAAGGGATGTCTTTTTTTTCCTACTTACTATTGTAATCAGACACAATGGAAAGAATGACAGTAGCCACTATGACTAAGATTCACTCATATTTTATTTTAGATTTGGAATAGCATAAGTGTCTGAAAACTTATCTCTATAACAACTTATCTTCAACTATTCAATCCTTGATATTTATCATTGTATGATTAGTAAAGTCAATTTGCCAATAGAAAATACACATATATGTAAATATGTAAAATTATATTCTTAGTATCCAAAAATGCAGAATAAATTTATGCCTATGCTCAAATTTGAGTTAAAAATCTAAATTTCAGTTACATAATCTGTGCCAAGTTTAATTATCTGTTGAGAATAATTTTTTTCCAGTAGGAAAAAAAAAAGTTTTTTTTGAGAGAGAGCAAAGTGGGGGAGAGGAGCAGAGAGAGAGAGAAAAAAATACCAAGCCGAATCCCTACTCAGCACAGAGCCTGTCATGGGACTTGATCCCACAACCCTGGGATCATGATCTGAGCTGAAATGAAGATTTGGACTCTCAACCAACTAAGCCACCCAGGTGCCCCAGAAAAACAAACAAACAAACCATCTAAAAATTTTCATCCACTATAAAATATTGACTAATCACTTATGACATTTCCCTTCACATATAAATCTACAAAGAATAATCCAGAAATGATTGATACAATAGCTTAAAAAAACTCTATTGACAATTTGTTATTTGTAATAGTATAATATAATTGCCTATGTGAAGAAGGAGGGAGAAAATAAGATGAGAACAGCCATGGATTTCAATCAATCCTTAGAAATACATTAATCAATAGTCATATCTACGCTATGATTAAAGAAGCTGAGGAATGTTTTACATAATGATTTTGAATATACCTTTGTATTAACTTGAAGGCAGTAGAAATGAGCTGGAAAAAAGGAATCTAAGATACTGTACAGCAGGCGGTTTTTCTCCTTGATAATCACCTCTCTGTATCTCACCAATGACTCTTAAAACTCAGGCACCCTTTCTTCTTAAAAGGAATGGTATTCCATCTACATATGTAAGTGCTAGATAGAAGCAAACACTCGCCAGTTCCTGCCTGCTCACCCAACATTATGGTTCATGGGGACTCTCCTTCACTTCTTGTCCCTGTGGTATAAATGATACAAAATTACATGCCTGGGAAAAACTTACTTTCATCATCTCTCTGAAAATTCTACACTATCTTGACAACCCTGATGACTTCTAATTGTGTATTTTTTTTCCTGGATTTTTTTTCTTATTTTTATGAGATTACAATGACTTGACAACCTTAAAAACTGAGAGCACATAAATAACAATTTGTTAATAAAATATATTTTGGAGAGACAGAATGACATTTTCTAGTTCGTGTAAACTACAAAGCCGTGATTAACAAGAGAAGTTTCTTCACAGGAGCCATTTGTAAAATGCACTTTCTCGATCACATATTTTTATTTTTTCACAGACTCATTAAGGTTAAAAAAAAAAGAATAAATAAATAGCCACCCAACCTTTATATATGAATAGTTCTCAATCACTTTTAAGCATAGTACAAAACATTGCTGGGGTGCCTGGGTGACTTGGCTGGTTAAGCATCTGACTTGGGCTCAGGTAATGATATCACAGTTCGTGGGTTCAAGTCCCCTGTAGGACTCTGTGCTGACAGCTTAGAGCCTGGAGGCTGCTTTGGATTCTGTGTCTCCCTCTCTCTGCCCCTCCCCCTTTTGTTCTCTCTCTCTCTCTCTCTCTCTCTCTGTCTTTCTTTCAAAAATGAATAAATGTCGGGGCACCTGGGTGGCTCAGTCCCTTAAGCATCAGACTTTGGCTCAGGTCATGATCTCGTGGTTTGTGAGTTCGAGCCCTGTGTCAGGCTCTGTGCTGACAGTGCAGAGCCTGGAACCTGCTTCAGATTCTGTGTCTCTCTGCCCCTCCTCTCTCTCTCTCTCTCTCTGTCTCTCTCTCTCTCTCTCAAAAGTAAATAAACATTTAAAAAAAGTAACAAAAATGAATAAATGTCAAAAAAATTTTAAAGCATTGCTATTGCTAGGTTTCGATGTTTTTAAAAAATCTATTTCCAGAAAAGATGCATTCTAGAGATTCAGATAATGGTTATAGCAAGATCATAGATGGCAATACAACACTAACGCAGAGCCTCATCGGTAGCCTTGGGAAACTAGGCCATAATCTCTGTAGCAATTAGCTCAGAACTATCAGGACGTGGTCAATGACTGCCACCTTCCAAATTTTTGCCTACCTCCCAACACAGGACAAATCAGAGAAAGCCAAATATGCTCTTCCAACAATCAAATAGGATGCCCTGCTTCTAGATAGCTCACCCGTAGCTTCCCCATGCCAATGACGTCCAATCAGACCATACCTAAACCCCTCTATTTTTTATCACCATAAAGCTCTTCTCTCCCCTAGCTGTCTTTGAGTCTCTGCCTACCTCAAAGGATGGCGGCTGACTCACTTGCAGTTCCAAGCACTGAATCACTAGCCTGTTTGTTCTCATTTGGGTGGTTTTAGTTTATTTCCACAAGGTAAACTGTTAAGTAATGACTGAATTTGAGAGTCTATCATAAAATTTGAAAGAATAATTTTGCTACGAAAACCTTGCTCGACTTCCAAGGCCTCATGTAATCAAAACTTCAAAGGCAAAATTTTCTTCGCTGTAATTTGAGTAAAGCACCTAGCTAAGTGTTCTTCTTCTCTCTGTGTATGTGCGCAGTCTATATGAACACACTTCTGGATGAGTTTGCCTCAGTAGACTGAGGTCAAGACAATACTAAGAGGGGAAAAAAAAAGATGAAAAAAAGCTCTGGAGAGTCAAATGGGCTTTTAAAAGAGTATCCAAATTACAGCTAATACAACTGGAATTGAAATGAACTGAGAATACCTTCCTTTAAGACTGGAACAAAGGCCAAAAGAAAAAGATGCCAGCTATTGAAGAAATAAAAGTATCTGTCTCTAATGTGTCAGACGTTGGTGAAATATTCAACTCCCGGAGCAAATACAAAGCAAAGAAGAAATCATTTTTAGATAAGAGGACAAAACTAATGGATATTCTCAGCAAGCCTGAAAACTGTGTTACCACAATAGTGCAAAGATAATGGTTTCCACCTCTACAATTCCTTTCAATGATTGTTTTGCCAATATACAGTGTAAAGGAAACAAAGACTAATAATTGCTTGTCAGTATTGACGAAGCATGACTGGCATCACAAGGGAGAGGAGCTGGGGGAAGGTGGATACCCCTTCACAGGAGGATACTAACAGGCTGTGCTATATTCACACCAAAGAAATGAGAAAGGAAGGAACATTTGAAGGTCAAGTGAAATTAGCTGTTTACATCTTTCCAGTTAAAACACATTTCAAAGGCCATAGGATTTGAGTCATTGAGGAAATTGTAAAAGGTGAAAAATGATGCAACCCATCACATTAAGAGTTACAATTCTGTGTGCCAGGCTCAATTACAAGTGTGTTGAGAAAGCTTGACTGCAGAATCTTATAAAAGCAAAACTGTAAGCCATCAGGTCTTCCTCTGTAGGGGACGAAGCCTATACTGCCCTGAAGACTAATTCCTCAATGATATGTAATGCAAACACTCAAACAGATTTAAGTAATCCAAAGGGGGTTTGGAGATTTTGCAATAACATGAAAATATAGCACATAAAAATTACCATCTTCACTTTCAACTAAAGTGGCCTCAAGCAAACAAGTCATGAATTCTGAATTCTTGCTATGTATACCTAGAGGTACAAAGTCAGCCTGGAACTGGAGAAACTTACAGTGTCCAGCGGGTAAAATTAGACAACAACGAGCGTCAAATGTGTAGTGACAGACATTTAGTACCTTTGTACTCCATAACAAGAATACCATATTTCCCAGTAAGACCTCACAACACAAACGAAGGCTCTAACAAGATGGATGCCTATGTGGAATTTAAGAAACAAATGAGCAAAGAGAAAAAAAGAGAGAGAGAGAGGCAAACTAAAACCCAGACTCTTACCTGTAGAGAACAAAATTATGGTTACCAGAGGGAGGATGGGTGGGAGGATGGGTTGAAAAGGTGATGTGGATTAAGAAATGCACTTGTGATGAGCACCAGGAAGTGTTGGAAGTGTTGATTCATCATATCGTACACTTGAAACTAATATTACATGGTATGTTAATTAAAACAAACACAAACAAACAGAATACATATAAAAATAGTAGCTTGGTATGCACATGTTTAAATGTCTTCCTTGAGGATTTTAAAACAAGTTTATTTTTATATGGTCTCCTTTCCCCTGAGGTAAGAATTCCAGTAACACCTGGGGTTGCAAAGCTCCATATATTTCTCACTAGGGTTTATCTAGTCTTGTGCTTTCGTTGACAGCAGCAACCAAACATCTTGATTCTGAAAAATAATTAATAACATTGAATTATGTCGTGGTCAGACTTGCCATACATTATTAGCCTTGCTATTGTCCACCTGCCTATAAACAGTAAGTCTCATTTTTCTTCTGGCTCAACCTAGTGCAACCCCCGCAAGGATACTGAAGCAATGAAAATGTTAGCGAACCTCATTCTCAGTCAACAAATTTGATGCTATATCAATTTGTCGTTTTGTTTGTGTGCTTGCTTTGTGCTTAACCAACCCCCCGCCCCCCGTTCAACATGCATCCAGATCTAGACAAGGGGAGAGTCAACCTCCGCAGGTTTTGCTGCCTACAGAAAAATTCAGCACTTAAAGCACAAATAAGATTTCATACTCCTGAAAATGCTCTTCTCCAATGTTAACTGGAGATTCCTCTCCATTAGGTTTTAAAATATAAATATTCAAGGGGTGCCTGGGTGACTTAGTCAGTTAAGCGTCAGACTCTTAATTTCAGCTCAGATCATGACCTCGAGGTTTGTGAATTTGAGCACCACATAGGGCTCCATGCTGACGGCATGGATTCTCTCTCTCTGATAGCTTGGGATTCTCTCCTTCTCTCTCTGCCCTTCCCCCACTCACTCCCTCTCTCTCTCTTCTCTCTCTCTCTCAAATTAAAAAAAAAAAAAAAAAAACTTTAAATAAATAAATAAATAAATAAATAAATAAATAAATAATTTCACTTTACTTGGTGGCTTCTTAAAGCAGACCCAGAGAGGCAGTCCATAATGTGATGTCACCCACCTCATGCCTAAACTTCACATCATCTACGTGCTTACTTCATAGATGAAATGTAGATTTAATGCTTTTATAGACCAGCCAACTTCTTCTATTAAGCAAACAAACACTCTAAGGAATCTCCTAATACCCTCCTCCCCTTTTGCTTGTATTACTTCTCTGATTTCCTCTTTCCTTTATCATCAGTTTTATTCAAAGGCTTATATCTATTTGGTATGTTTTCTCAAAATACATCCATATTTAGGAATCAAAATCTCTCCGTCCTCAACAGGAAATGGCCTTCTTAGGTATTACACGAATGACCCTTTTTTAAGTAACCCCTTCTGCAAACACCTTCCCACCCAGAATTTAACTGAGGTCCTCATTATATCCATATATATTATACATATATATATATACATATATATATGTATATATATATGGATATATATATATATATGTATCTGGAACATTGGATATATATGGACCAACCAACAGATATTCATGTTACTTTCTGCTCAAGCACATATTGTTGACTCTTTCTTTTTTTTAATATAATTTATTGTCAAATTGGCTAACATACAGTGTGTATACTGTGTGCTCTTGGTTTTGGGGGTGGATTCCCATGATTCATCACTTACATGCAACACCAGGGGTCATCCCAACAAGTGCCTTATCACCTACAGAACAGAATAAAAATGTCTTAACTTCACAAAGATTACCCCCAAGACAGAATTTTCATCATTTTTCTTCCTTCCTGATACACAGACACCAGACTCCAGTCAGCCAGCACATGTACTCGTGTTGGAATATGACTAGCAGTGGATAAGCTGGTGATAGAAAATGGCCTGGTATACTTTGCCTGAAATATCTCTCGGTTCTCTTGCACGCGAAACATCTATATTGACTTTCAGGATAAGCTTAATTTTCGCCTTTTGGTAGACCTGGATCTGTTAGAAGTAATTTTAACCTTCCCTTGATTTCTGAAGGAACTTTGTCCATACAACTACTGTTTAACATCTAGTTCCTAGAGCTTTAAGGTATATGCATGTGCTCCCATTTATTTCACCAATCGTGATCTTCTGGAAGGAAACTCAGTTTTTGCATTTCAAGACCTTGCTTAGAACACCCAACACATATGTTGTCAATAAGTATTTAACACTGAAATGAATAAGCACGTGAATTAATTAATATTACTCTGTGACTACACAGTATGCATGAACTTTTACATAGTCTTTTAATGATCACAGAAACCAGAACATAGATGGTGCAGTATAAGATCATCTGTATTAAGGATAAAAAAAAAAGATGACATTTGAATAAGTGTGAGGAACACATATGGAATATATAAGAACTCCTACAATTAGCAAAGAGCAACTTTGGTATCTTCTCATATCCCTCGAAGGTCTCATGCTTGTAGACAGCTACCCTGCATGTTGTATTGTCAATTTTCAAAATTACAGCTACATAAGCTTTTACAAAATTTACATTCTCCATTGAGATACATGGATAGGAAGTGGGTCCTGACTTTGAAAACTGGAGACACCCTTAACTTGAAAAAAATATATATGTATATGTATATATTGCAACATGAATATATTCCAGAAAGTATCCTAAGTTTAAAACTCTGAGTGGTTGTAGGAGTTTATTGATAAAAGAGGAAAGTTCTATCAACAGGTTGTGACTTGTTTGTAGTTCAGAGCTAACTCTTCTCACGTCATATGAGATTTTGTGTATTAAATTTCTTTACTCCCATAATTCATTTATTACTGCTCTAATTAAGCTATAATTTTTGAAGGTAGTAAAATAATTAAATTAGGAGATATATTTATAACGTTCAGTGTAAGCACTCTAAAAATATCACTTGTGTCGGTAATTTTCCAGAAATTTATTCAAGGACAATTCTTTTAACAAGAACAGAACAAAACCATGGTGATTTTAGAAATCTGTATTTATTTAATGTTCTTTTAATTTTTTTAAGTTCATTTATTTATTTTGAGACAGAGAGAGAGAGGAAAGGAGAAAACAGGGGAGGGGCAGGGAGAGAGGGAGAGAGAGAGAGAGTGAGAGAGAGAGAGAGAGAGAGAGAGAATATCCCAAGCAGGGTCTGTACTGATAGTGCAGACCAGATGTGGGGCCTAAAGTCACAAACCATGTGATCATGATCTGAGCCAAAATCAAGAGTCAGACACTTAACCCACTGAGTCACCTAGGTGCCCTGATGCTCTCTTAGATGTCCATGAAGAAACAGAATACATAAGAAATATGGATGCCATTACAAAGGAAGACTTGGAGAAAGATGGTAATCCAGAGTATGGAGGAGAAAAAGGAGTACAAACAAACAAACAAACAAACAAAAAAAACACTAATATCTAATATTTTAAAATCAAACTGAAAGGTTTGCCCCAGGATCCTATTAGGTCCTGCTGGGGACAATGCTTATATGCTTTTTCCTATCTGGAACACAGAATCTGATAAAAGTTGTCTGCTGAGTCAGCAAAAACTTGACTTCAATTTTATTTGCTGGGAGCTTAAATTTGTCATTTTTACTTTCATTACCTTTTATTGTTCCACCTGTTCCACATTTCCTTCTTCTATTTCAGTATCGTGTTAAAGATAGAGATCAAAGTTTTTGCAGGTTCTTATATTTATTTAAAAAAAATCTATTTCTACAGAAACATGTTTTTGATGATGAGTTAATCTAATAGTAAGAATTTACAAAGTTTGAAAAAACTTTATATTATTTGGAAAAAATAACTCTAAAAATTCAAAATTGTCTTTTTTTTCATAACACTGCAATGCAGTTTGTAACTCTTCATTAATATTGTATCAATATCGGGGTGCCTGGGTGGCTCAGTCGGTTAAGCATCTGGCTTCAGCTCAGGTCAGGATCTCATGGTTAGTGAGTTCAAGCCCCACGTTAGGCTCTGTGCTAACAGCTCAGAGCCTGGAGCCTACTTTGGATTCTGCGTCTCCCTCTCTCTCTCTGCCCTTCCCCCACTCACTCTCTGTCTCTCACAAATGAATAAACATTAAAAAAAATTTTAAAATATTGTATCAAGATCATGGTATTATTTCCCAAAGGGCTTGGGGATGAGGCTACATAAACAATTTGATGATGACAAATTAACATTATACAGTACTCTCAATATGGAAGGCATCATTCAGATCAGTCTTGCTCATCACAAGATGTCTCCATAATAAAGCAAAAAAATGGACATAGCGATGTTCATGAGGCAAATAGGCCAATCAAAACTTAAGGCACTTCCTCTGTGGAATGAAGAAATGTTACCTACCCCCAAAATCTTTCAAATAATTGCAGCTTAAAAAATGTCGAGGAAGGGAAAGAACAGATGGGCTTGTAAGCATGGAGTGAACGGAGTGAGCAAACCCAGAATTAAACCCAGAATTAAAGAAGAGGGCCTTCAAATCTTCTGTGCAAGATTTATAGTGGGAAATTTGTTAACTTTTACTGAGAAGCATAAAATATACTTGAATGGATACAGGAAAATTAAGTGGGGATGATCAGTGCTATAAATCAATAATCAATGCTTTTCAATATTATTGTCTTTAGTTGCCTTGATAACTCAAATAGTTACCCCTCCATACCACCCAACATATCCTGTGACCCTATGTTCATGGGCACTCATTCTTCTCCTTTTATATTATAGGGGATGTTCTTCCTTGGCAAAGTTGCCTCTTTCCCCCCCTTTTTTTAGCAGATTCTGTTCTCTTCTGTCTTTTCAGGGAGATTTAACTATTGAATATTCTTTCTGTTACTTTCCTCTCAAAATAACACTTCCCCTTAGCTTTAAAAATACTCAGTTCCTCCCATATAAAGAAAAAAACCCACTGTATTCTGACTTTTTTCTACTTTATAGTTAAATTCTTGAAAAATCTTCTTTGAAAATATCTTTGTTTCCTTAACTCCCATTACTCATCCCACTCGAACTTAGCTTTCTTTTCCCACCCTTCATCGCTCTTGTTAAGGTCACCAATGACCTCTAGGTCTCTGAAACCAATGACCTTTTACATGAAACTATGTTGCTGCCACGCATTCCCTTGAGCCTTTGTAACTATTACATTTGGCTTCTTTGACCATCTCTATGCCTAATATTTCTAAATTTGTATCTCCAAATTTCTCACTTGAATTATAGAGCTATATATTAAATTATTTTCTCTCTTTAAATGCCCAAAGGTACCACAAACTCTGTATGTCCAAATTAACGATCCCCTATCCTACTCTATCACCGCATGTATTTTTTAAAATTTCTGTTTATTTTCATTTTTCATACCATAGTGTTCAAGAACATAGGCTCTTAGCCAAATATCTGAGTTTAAGTGCTAATTCTACCACTTAAAAGATGAAAATCTTGGATGATTTATTTAATCTCTGCCTTGGTTCTCTCCTTTGAGAAACCTTCAAATTCATTTTCAAAATTAAGTGACTTAAAGTAATTACAGTTGAGAACATTATCTGGCATAATAAATATTTTATTTTATTTTTTATTTGAGAGAGAGCACATGAGCAAGGGAAAGGGGCAGAGGGAGAATGAGGGAGAGAGAAAGAGGAAGAGAGAGAGAGAGAGAGAGGAAGAGAGAGACAGAGAGAGAAAATCTTAACTAGGCTTCACACAGGGCTTGATCTCACAACCCTGGGATCAGGTCCTGAGCTGAAATTAAGAGTTGGATGCTCAACCGCCTGAGGCACCCAGGTGCTCTTAATGTAATAGCTGTTTAATAAATATTACCTATTATTAGTTCCTATTTCACCTTTCCTATGCTTCTTAGCTAGTTACATGAGAGAGATCTGAGAATCATGTTTGAATTGTACCAACCCTTACTTCCATAGCAATTCTACCACCCAGCCTCAGGGTTTAATGCCCTAAAGAGCTCTCAGAAGTGTCCACTTCACTCTCTCTCTACAAATCCTACTGGAGCACAGCCATTATAAGTCACTTTATTCTTTCCTACTCTTGCCAAACCAGTTTGCATTTTCCGATCAGAGTATTTCTGGAGGAAATAAAATCTATTCAGTTTGTATGTCACTGTGAGGCCAATGAAGAATTCAATTCAAAACTCTACGTAAGCAGTGCAAAATTATTTGCAATGTGTCATTTGCATATAAGGAGCACCTACAAAGAAAAACAAAAGATTTTTATAGTCGAGCAATTTCGAAAAAACGTTGTATACTATTCCATTTCATAGAGATTCACTATCAGTTAGATCTAGAAGAGACACTAATTACCTTTGTGTGACCTAGTATTTCCCAATGTGTTTGGCTATCATACTTTGATGTGAAGTAATACTACAAGAACATGTTGGGAGATACAACTCCATATACTCAGGATCTATAAATATTTTAGCAGGGAAGGGACAGGAATAGAATCGTGTTTTAGAAAGACAACTGGTATGGTCCCTGCCTGGCTCAGTTAGTAGAGCATGTAACTCTAGATCTGGAGGCCCACGTTGGGTATAGCGATTACTCAAAAATGAAATCTTTACAACAAAAAAAGGGAAAAAGAGAAAGACAACAGGCGGTAACATGAAGAATGAACCTGATGCGATATAAAAGATATGTATATCACCAAAGGCAGCATTCTATACTTTTCCTTACACACTTTCATATAAACTACCAATTCATCTTTTTCAAACGCCACCCTAAACCACTTTCTCAGGATTCTCCTGCACTTTCCAGATACTTCCCAATCTCACTGCTGTTACACCCTCCAAGCTCTCATTACCTTTAAAAAAGGCATAATTAACATAATATTCCAATTTCAACCTCTATTCATATTGTACATCTGAACTGCAATAACTTTATTAAGGCAGCTACTAAATAGATAGCTTCCCTATAAATATTGCAAACGGCTTTTCAAACTTAGGCTGTGGGAGGAAAGCAGGTGTGGGCTTTAGGTGAGGAGTAAATCACTTTTGGAAGAGGCTGACTATAAGGTGGGAGTGGGGCGGTCAAGAAAACACTTCAAGCAAATTCAGTGAAGGCTAGCGAAATGTCAGAAAAAGGAATTGTGAATATTGGCATTCTGGAAGAAATGCTATCAAATATTTATATCTAGTTATATCCCTCCATCTTCTACCTTACTGCCACTTCGAATGATAATGCTTCCATCCCCAGAGTGTTACAATGGTACAAAGAGCAGCTTCCGAGGCTCAAAAACAAGTGGGCTGCCATTGCTTGTGAGATCAAGATCCCTTTGCCCAAGAATCAATGTTCACCACAATCTAGCCACAGTCTAACGTTTTAGCTTACATTGTCACTGTGACAGAGCACAAACTCCTCTCTCTAGCCAGTTGTATATGTCCACAGAATAAAAAAGTCTAGAATGCATCCACATCCGGCTCTCCTTTCTTTCTTAGTTTCTTGGAAGATGAAGCTCCCCAGTGTTCTTGATAGGCAGGTCATTGCCACAAGTTGTGGCCAATGAGTTGTAGATGGAAGTGATGTTTATCAGTGCTAGGCCAAGCATGAAATTGCCAAAGTAGTACCTTTCAGTTTCCTCTCTCTCTCTCTCTCTCTGTTCTCTCTCTCTCTCTCTCTCTCTCTCTCTCTCTTTCGCTGCAGGGACTGAGAAAGACACCTATTCTACATAGCCCAACTTCACGATGGTTGCATTTTGGCAGTCAGCATCCATGAGTAACACTGTATAGCAGAATCCCTTGTCGACCCTTGTGGGACACATAGATTAGAAAGAAATACATTTTGTCCTGCTTAGCCACTGAGATATGGGAGCAGTTTGTGATCTCAGTGGAATCTAGCCTACCCTAATAAAAGAACTTTACCACCTCTAAATACCACCTCTAAATTTTTTTTAGAAAATGTGGCTACAAATTATTTGCATCTCTTCCCCCATAAAACAGACTCATGTGATTTGGGGCAAGGAGAAATAGGTATCTTAACTCAGAAGAGAAAATGTAACACATCATATTAAAAAGAGTCCTAAGATTATCCTGGGAAGTACCCTCTAGGAAAGGCCGGTATATTATCAGTAAGAAGCAACATGAGTTCTTTTTTTCTTGTCTTATTTTTTTTTTTGTTCTGATTCTATATGGCTACAGAAATGACATCAACCTTAACAATATCAATCTTCAAAGTAATCAATTCTACCCGTTTTATGATAGTCATTTTACTTAAAGAAAAGAAGTTAGTTCTTAAAAATATCTGAAAGAAAAAACGCTCACAAGAGACACATCAGAAAAATGTCAAAAAGCCAGATACATGAAAAAAAGAAGACTCTTCTCTGTGCTTATAGGAATGAACCCCACACCTTCTTTCCCGAGCTTTAGGACAGTTTAAAGTCGGTATGGTTTTGTTATCAAGGACAGAAGACTTAATTCTTTTCCTCTGGTGATTTAGGTGGCGGTGTTTTGTCTGACATGAAGCCGATATTTTTCCTTCTTATTTGTATTTATCTTAAGGATTCCTTTTGTACTTAATTATTTGAAGTATTTGGGGGGCAATGTGATTTGAAAAAGATTACCACTCACTCTTTCTTCTCTCTGTCCTATTTCTTGGAGTCCTTTGCTAGAACTAAAATGGCTTCATGCCTTTCAAGTCTGAAATGATTCTCAGCCCACCTTTTAAAAAAAATCCACACTACTTTATTGGAAATTGCTTTATTTCCATTGCTCTGCTGTCATAATTTTATGTTCGACTACCTGAGCTCCCAAGAAAACCAGCTGGGCCATGCCCTAGATGAGATAAAGAGAGACCACTGCATGCTTCCGTGGTTTCTCATTTAAGGATATGGGGAACAGAGAAAGTAGATCAGTAGCAACAACGTATAGGCAGATGAAGTAGGGAAATCGTTTCTGGTGCAGCAGCTCCAACGGTCTCCTCCATATCTGGATCCTATTAATTTGCAAAACTCTACAGTGTCCCTCCTCACTCATCCAGGGCAAAACTGGGTTGGATTATTTTGAAAGAGAAATTGTCCTCATATATGAATATTGAAACAAAATTGGGTCATTTTATAAATCTCATTTGGCTTTAATAGCCTTAGGTTAAAGATGAAAATTTAAAATATGGCCTTGGCTTGACCTTTGCTGTCTTATTTCAGATGGTCATTGTGGAAGGTTTTAAATAAAAGATGATCATATTAACTGAGTCTTCTTCAAAGGTCAGCTTGTCTATTTGTCTGAATAGTATTGTTATTTTAAGAGACAGTCATGTTTTCATTTGGGGGCCATCCATATGCATGGCTAAATGGTATTCATTGTTTCAAAATTGTGATTCCATGGTTTTGTTTAAAATATAAAACATCAGTTAGAAAACTCCAATATGCATTTCCTGCATTCTTTGCTGCTATAGGAAAAAGCTTAGGCAATGAGGAAATAGTGACTTCCTTGGGAAGCAGAGGGAAGTGCTCAAAAGGATGTGCAGGGAGGGCACAAAAGGAGATTTTGCCTACTTCTCAGTTCTTTTCTAGGAATAGTTCTCCCCACATTAACAGTGTTTCTTTATATATACTTACATGTAAATAAGTTGAGATTCACACAATACAGAATGGCTGAAACAAAGTCCAATCTGAAAATTAACTCCATATTAAAGGAAATAGGACCATGAATGGGCTGGAGGAGAGACAAGTTGACTTTAAAATACTTGGTTTGTGACTATTGACCAGAAATATTTATTCAATGTCCCCATGAGCATGAAGCTGTGGTAAGTTAAACACCATGTGGGGGGAAAGGTAGGGAAGAACATATTTAGCATGGTTTTCTGAAGAATTTCCTTGAAAGGAGGAACCTCACGTAATTCTGCTTTTTAACCAAAGGAAGCAAGTAAAATTATATAACTACAGTAATACTCTCTTAACTTGAAAATGTTACAGTTTGGGTTTTATATATTTCCATTCCATTTAGGAAACACTCACCAGTGCTGTCATTCAACACATGGAGTCAGGGGAGAGAGGTGCTCAGAGATGAAGGCGACTGACTTCCCTCAAGGCACTTCGAGTCAACAGTACCAACAGCCATAGCCACATCGACAATAGAGGACTGTTATTTTCAGGTATATGAGTTCATCTTCCATGTGTGAGGCTTTTATTACTATGTTGTGAGCTCTGGGATGCATCTTCTTTTAAAAGTATGATAACTAAATCATTCTAAACCCATCTTATTTGATTTAAAAGAGCCTGACCCAGCAAGACGGAAATAAAAAGAACTGTAATTTTATACTGTTTCAAAGTGCTTTCTGCGACTGCAAAAGTGCCAACCTGAGAAGTTAGAATTGATTTCCAAATGACTTCATATTTTATTCTTCTTATGTTCACATAATGTTCTAGGTCGCAGGAAGGGAAACAAAATGTGTCAGAAAAAAAATTTTTTTTTAATCTTTCTACCCATACTTAGTTTTAGGTGGATTAAACTCTACTCCGTTTTGAGGCGGGTATTAATTTATGGTGTGTGGAAATCATCTATAGCTAAAAATGAAAGGTATTTTCATGTTAAAATTACAAATAAAAATTTCTTACACACCATTCTTGAATTTTATACAAGGTGGGGTTCTTATATGCCTAGGATATAGGGCTAGGGAAAATCATGTCAGCTTTCTTTCTTATAGTAGTACAATATAAATGTTTGGCTCAAATTTTATTTCAAGCCCATTATATTTTCATGTTACGTATTTGTATTATACCCTATACACATTTATAAAATCATTCAGTGTGAGTGAATCTATAGTAAACTGCCATTCTGAAGAATAGCACTGTTAATCAGTTCAGGAAAGGTCATGCTTTGTTTGCTTGTTCTATAAATCATGCATACATTTCTTCTAAGTGGCTTAAAAATGTGCAAGGTCTCAATTCCACCAAGCAAAGTAACTGCATATTTTTGAATGAAAATTTTCAACAGCTATCATGGAAGAAGTGACATGGTTCACATTCTACATAAAAACAACATAATAGAACTTTCAAGGGCAAAATCAGCCTGTGAAGATGAAACCAAAATGACTGGAAACAGAAGGCACACACTAAGTTAGTCATTGATTGATTTAGTTGGGAGGGTCCCAGTGAAACGCTGACATTGATTTATCTTTTAATCTAACAGAATAACAACAAATCTTAAAGCAATCAGTTTTAATGGTCTTAATAACTCCAATCAAATTATTCACCTTCCACATTAATATAGGAGGTTGGCTTCATATTTATTAATCAGATTTGTCAAATAAATATCACTGTGTGCCAAACTAAACCCTAGCCCTTCAGTTCTAATAGATTCTATTAGCGTTCCATTTTTAATTGCCATCCCCTTCACAATTAAGATGACCAGAGGTCTCAGTTTTCCAGGCATGGCCATGGTTCTGGGTTATGCTCTCTGCACTGGCGTAATTTTAAGAGACTCTCTCCATTTTCTGAAGTGTGCTGCTTTGAAAGATAAGCTCTTTGGCCACCATGATCAGAAACTCTGCTTTTATTATTCCCTGTGTCTGTAGGGTGGATTAAAGCTAAAATTCTTCTTTAAGATCAGTGTGAGCAAATGTGTGAAAAGACCAACACCTACCAAATCTGATATTTCCTCACCTACCTAAAGAAGGATCTTTTCTCAGTCCTACCACATGTCTGAGTCCTCAAAAAAGAGTAGCCTGGCAAGATAAAACTTTGCTGACAGGCTGCCCGAGAAGCTCTTCTTTTCAAGGACTCTATTTGAAAAATAAAAGGTTTTGAGATTTTTTTTTTTTGTCCTCTGACAATAGCAAAAATGGTCCTTGTGAATGAATTTAAAAAAAAAGGAAAGTGCTTGATTTTGTTTATTTGACCTGAACTTTCCTCATGTTAACTTTAAATATCTAAGATGGTGATGTAATGAAATCTTAGCACTGTTTACTAATATTGATTACATTTTGCATTGGTTTATGTTCTGTAACTCCAGGGGTTCTATTTGTGATGAAAATGGTGAGCACACAGGAATTTTCAGGACACTGCAGGAGTCACACTGAAGCTTTCACCATCAAAGTCATGGTTCTACTTACAGATGTGCTAGAGGGGACACCTGGGGCTCTCTAGGAAGTTTATAGGTGAGTTCATAGGTGAGTAAAAGGGACAGATGGACAGGAAGGAGGGTGGGCTCAATGGATATAAGGCAAGGTTGATACCGGGAAAGAGAAATCAATGCCACAGCAATACAAACTTCTTCAGAGTTTCCAACCTAATGGATTTCTCATTTAGCTAGATTGTAAATTTGATCCTGTGCAACATTTACTTTCTTTATTTAGATCAGGATTAAAACGGAACACCTAAAAAGGCCACGTAGGATAAAGAGACTGTGAAATGCCTTCAAAGGGATAAACATTTCCCAGAGGATAAAAATAGATTGTTGTTTTGATCCATTTAAAAGGTCATTAGTCAAATGTTCTGTTTCTTTCTCTCTCCCTCTCATTTCTCTCCATCTCTCAGGCACAGAGGCATACATTAGGAAAAAAAAAAATCAAAATCGACAACCTATGCATAGTTCTAACAACAAAAGACACATTTGGAATTAAATTTTTAAAGGTTTCAAAATTCAAGTTCCACATGCACTTTAGATAAAACAAATCTTTTTATTTAACTAAAATGCACTTAAAATGATTCCAAAATTAAGGATATAATCAACAAGGGCCCTCTTTCAACCATAAAAACTTGAGAAATAATGTTGGCAACTTCTATACTCTTTTTAAAATTATACTTTAAAAGATAAAGTGATTAACTTGAAGTGTTCTGCTCCTTTATTTACATTTTATGGAAAGGATCAAATAAATAAATAAATGCGTACATACATACATTTTATATAAAAGATTTAACAAAGTCCTAATAACTGATAATCATTAGGTTTTACCTGGCTTAAAGATGATTTTGAGGTGCTTTAGGCTCCAGTGAGGAAATCAGTCCTTGGTTAAATAAACAAATCATTAGGTTTGCAGTAGAATATTTAATATGGACACACAATACAAAATGGATAGTCTCATCTGCAGGCTAAAATATTGCTCAGTGAATGCTATAAAAATTATGTGAACACTATGTCAGGGAGGATGGGCAATGCCAAAAAAAGAAAAGATATAGTCCTTGACTTTGACTTATTTACATTTAACTGGAGACACATGCATAAAGCAACAGAGAGTAATTCCAAGTGAACTATCCTTTCACTAACATTTGATTATAAGCCCCCAGTGTGCATGACCCATGTCTTAAGTAAACATCATTTAATACTTAACAAATGTTTATTAGCTATTTGTTATCAGGCACCATTTTGGGCACAGGTGTTATGTCAGCAACAAAGATCAAGTCCTTCTTATTGAGGAACTTACCTAACCTTAGTGGAGAGAATAATGGCCAACAGGAAGCTTCCCTGTGGAGGTAACACACACACTGGGACCCTCATTGAGGAGGGGAGAAATCAGAGAAATAAAGAGTGTTCGGGGCAGAGTAAACGAAGGGCCAATGAAGTATACGATTTCCCAAAGGTGAGAGAGCACAATTAGTGCTACAGAAAATTTGACACATCTTGATAACAGCCTTGAAGGGACACGACCTGTGCTTTTGTTTGTACTGAGGTGCAGAGCAAGGATTATAGTATAAAGTAGATCTTCAAGGAAAATGTTTGAATTAAATTGTGACTTTCTATTTTAAAAAGTACCATGTAAGTTCTATGGATACTTTAAATTTTTTTTTACATTTTTTGATTTTTTGAGAGACATAGAGAGACAGAGCACAAGTGGGGGAGGAGCAGAGAGAGGGAGACACAGAATCCGAAGCAGGCTCCAGGCTCCGAGCTGTCAGCACAGAGCCAGACGCGGGGCTTGAACTCATAACCGGTGAGATCATGACCTGAGTCGAGGTCGGATGCTTAACCGACTGAGCCACCCAGGCGCCCCTATATGGATCATTCTATCCTGCCCTGGATGGTGGCATTCCCAAACCCCCTCCCATGTGTTTTGTCCCATACAAAGCCACCTCGTTTTCTTGATCCTTCTATAAGCCACATATAGCTCCTGACTATCCCACAGAAGTACCAGTCTTGACAAGTCTAAAAACTGGGCTCATCATCTGTTACTCCAAACCTGATCCTTCCCTTGTTTCCCATAAACTAGACATAAACTATAAGACAACTTATATTCACTTTGAATCTGAGCAGAGAGCCAGGTAATCTTCCCAGGCTCTTCCCTCTCCCTTGACTTGCCACATCATGGATCACAAAATTATTTCAATTCTACCTCTGAAATATTGCTTCCATTAGGTCTTTTTCTCTCCATCTGCACCGACTACATTGGTTCAAACCTGGTGTCTATGATTGTCTCCTAAAATTTAATTTTGCCCACTATTTTGCAACCTACCCTGCTAGAATAATCTTTCTAAAATGTAAACATGATCAAGTTATTTGTTTGGTGAAAGGCTCAGATCTGTGCAAGATCTACAGGATTCTATGCTGGGGTACCTGGATGGCTCAGTGGGTTGAGCGCCTGACTCGATTTCAGATCAGGAAATGATCCCAGGGTCAAGATCAAGGATCCCAAGGATCAAGCCCCTTGTGGCACTCCACTCCGAGTGTGAAGCCTGATTAAGATTCTCTCTCTCTCTCCCTCTCCCTCTGCCCTTTCCCTCCCCTCATGCTCACTCTCTCTCTCTCTAAAATAACAGTAACAGTAATAACAATAACAATAGTAATAATAATAATAATAATAATAATAGAGGATTCTATGCAGCCTCATGATCCGAATGCCACAAGACATCAAGATGCTATAGCTTTTCACACCCAGGTCTCCTTACCTAGAATCTATCGCATCATATATGACACAACTCTATATACTTCTATCATAACAGTAATCAATGAGTTCATTTGTAATTTTAAAAATTTAAAGTATATTATAATTTAATTTAATTTAATTTATTTAAAAAACTTTTTTTAATGTTTATTTGTTTTTAAGAGAGACAGAGACAGAATGTGAGTGGGTTAGGGGCAGATCAAGAGGGAGACACAGAATCCAAAGCAGGGGCCAGGCTCCGAGCTGTCAGCACAGAGCCTGACGTGGGGCTCGAACTCACAAGCTGCGAGATCATGACCTGAGCTGAAGTTGAACACTCAAATGACTGAGCCGTCAGATGCCCCAAGTATATTATACTTTAATTTTAAAATGTAAGGACAAGTGACAAGAAAACTACAATATTCATTAACCAAAAACCTGACCACTTGAATTTCAATATCTTTCTGTATTTCTTTCATGACTTTTATTAATCTGAGTTTTCTAGAGAAACAAAACCAGTAGGATAAATAAGTAGATAGGTAAATATATAGATAGATGATAGAGAGATAGATAGATTGATAGATATGAGAGAAAGAGAGAGAGAGAGAAGGGATTGGTTCATATATTTATGGAAGCTGAGAAATCCCAAGGTCTGCAGTCATTAAGCTGAAAAGATCCAGGAGAGCAAATGGTATGGCCTTTTATGACTTAGGCTCAGAAATAACAGAACAATTCTGTCATATCTTTTTAATTGGTGAAGCTGTCATAGACCTACCCAGATTCAAGGGAGAGGATAGAGACGCAAAATCTAGGTGGAGGAAATGCCCAAAAAAGTTGCAGTTGTATTTTAAAACTGCCAATATTGGGGCGCCTGGGTGGCGCAGTCGGTTAAGCGTCCGACTTCAGCCAGGTCACGATCTCGCGGTCCGTGAGTTCGAGCCCCGCGTCAGGCTCTGGGCTGATGGCTCGGAGCCTGGAGCCTGTTTCCGATTCTGTGTCTCCCTCTCTCTCTGCCCCTCCCCCGTTCATGCTCTGTCTCTCTCTGTCCCAAAAATAAATAAACGTTGAAAAAAAAATTAAAAAAAAAAAAAAAAAAAACAACTGCCAATATTGAC
Organism: Lynx canadensis; assembly: GCF_007474595.2. Classification (NCBI taxonomy): domain Eukaryota; kingdom Metazoa; phylum Chordata; class Mammalia; order Carnivora; family Felidae; genus Lynx; species Lynx canadensis. The sequence goes on along the minus strand of NC_044307.1, from coordinate 127,168,020 downwards.
ATGTCTCTGATTATGAATGTGAATCTTCTTATAATCTTCATATAATCTCCTCTATGTATTCATTCTTTTGTAAATTGCCTATTTATAGAGCTGCTCTTTACTATTATTAGGTTGTTGTTTATTTCATTCATTAATAGGAATCTTTATTCCATATGAGTTGGGAAGGAGACTAATGTAAGTATCTTCTTTTTGTATATTAAGTTTGTTTGTGATGTCTTCTCTGGCTTTAAATCCTTTAAGGATTATACATTTTATAGCTTAACTTTCCCTACTCAGAGGTAATAAAGTTATTTTATTAAATTCAATATCAAAAATTTTTTTATGTTTTATTTAATTTATTTTTATGTTTCATAGGCTCTATCTTCTGCTTCTTTGGTCTATGAATTTCTCTCTCTGTCTCTCTCTGTCTCTCTCTGTCTCTCTGTCTCTGTCTCTGTCTCTCTCTCTCTCTCTATATATATATACAATATCAGTACATGTACACATGAGAGAAAGTGTGTATATATACACACATACATACAGTATGTATAGCTATATACACACATAATATGTGCATACACATATGCATGAGTGTATATTATCACGTGATGTGTATTATTATGTGTAGTACAGGTATATACATATTTGTGAATGCATATATACTTCTGTATATATGTATATGTGTATCTTTGTACTAATACTGTATCTTTATCATAAGTTTTGCTACCTGATAGTGCAAATACTCTTCTTTTATTCTTTAAAATTATCTGTACCCTTCTCTTTCATATTAATTTCAGGATTAAGTTATCTCTGCCTATTTAGAAAAAGAACTCTGTTAAATTTTTAAAAAATAATTACATTAAAAATATACATTAATTTAAGGAGAATTGACATATGTGTGGTATTGAAACTTCTCATCTGCAAACATGGCTTATCTTTTTATTTACTAAGTATCTTTCAACTAAGTTTTACAGTTTTCTCCTCCCAGATGATTTTGCATATTATGAAGAAACATATTTTTTGAGTAAGGGGATGTTTTATTATTGCTAGTATTTAAAATTGTCTAATTATTGTACTTGGTATTAATGCTATTCACTTTCGCATACTGATTTGGCTAAAGTCTTTTATTAGTGCTAATAGCTTGTGTGGCTAACTTGGACTTAAGCAGACAATCCTTTATCTGTGAATGATGGCAATTTCACCTCATTGTTTCCTATCTTAAAATCAGACCCGCTTTCCAGAGGCATCATTCCATATTACACATGGTATGACCCTTAGAGTTATTCATTGTGGCAGTACTGATTATAACTTTTTTTTTTATTTCTTTGTTCTTTTGTTTTATGGTGATAGATAAGATTCAGTGATACTAGATGCTATTGTCTTGGCCTTGACATTAAACAGATTACATCTATGGATTCACCACCGTCTATGATGAATTGCTAGATATTTTTTATTAAAAACCTTCATATAGTTAAGGAAATTTCTGCCTTTTTCTATTTTTCTAAATGTCTTTTTGCCTGAATGCGTGTTCTCCTGTATCTAATAAGATTTTTTTTAATTAAAAAAAATTTTTTTAATGTTTATTTACTTTAGAGAGAGACAGAGAGACAGAGCACGAGCAGGGGAGAGGCAGAGAGAGAGGGAGACACAGAATCTGGAACACGCTCCAGGCTCTGAGCTGTCAGCACAGAGCCTGACATGGGGCTCGAACTCATTGCGAGATCACGACCTGAGCCAAAGTCAGAGGCTCAACCGACTGAGCCACCCAGGGGCCCCTCTAATAAGATTTTTAATCAATGGAGATGATCATTACTTTTCTTCTTTTAATCTATATAAATGAATAAACTGCATTAAAAGATGTGAAACCATCCTAGTATTAATGGAATAAATGCTACTTAATCAGGATATAAATATACCTTTTATATATTAGGAGATTTAGTTTGCCAAAAATCTTATTACACTTTTATTATTTCAGATTTCTGAATCTTGGAGCCTCTGGGTGGCTCAGTGGGTTAAGCATCCAACTCTTGATATCAGTTCAGGTCATGATCTCACGGTGGTGAGACTGAGCCCTGCATTGGGCTATGTGCTCAGCGTGGAGCCTGCTTAGGATTCTATCTGCCCATCCCCCACTTGCGATCTCTCTCCCACCTCTCTCTCAAAATAAATAAATAAACTTTAAAAAATAAAATAAAAAAGATTTCTGAATCTTTGAGAGTCTGATTGGCCGATATTTTTCCTTTCTTGCACTTTTCTGTGCCTGTTTCTGGTATCAGTGTGGCCTCATAAAAGTAACTGGGGAGAGTTTTGTCTGCAAATTTTTTTGGAAATATATAACATTAACAACAACAACAGCAACAACAATAATAGATATACTTTCCCGGTTCTGATTATGTGCCAAGCATTCTAAGCTTTTTATATGTATTACTTAATTCATTCAATCCTTATAAAAATCCTCTGCCCTCTATATTATTATTATGCCAATTTTAAAGATAAAGAATATAAGGTACTGAAAATTTAAATAACTTGTCCACAATCAAATAGATATAAATTCAGTTTTCCAACTCCAAACAATCTTGTTCCATAATTTATAGAAAAGAGAAAGCATTACCGATTGAATTACACTAGGGTCCTTCCGGTTCATAAGAGTTAGCTCCTGGAAACTGATTGGGTCACTCCTTACTTTTTTCTTTGTGATCTTGTCTTAAAATGGTTGCATTTTGTCGTGATTTCTGAAAGATAGGTTATGGGGCTTCTAAACTTGTCTGGCATGTCATTTTTTTCTGGGAACATTGGAACTTGAACATTACTACTTTGGTTTATGGCTGTTAAAAAGTCAGCCATCACTCAAACTGTTACTGTTTTTTTTTTTTTTTAATATAACGTGCCCTTTCTCTCTCTCTCTCTCTCTCTCTCTCTCTCTCTCTCTCTCTCTCTCTCTCTCTCTCTCTCTCTCTGTTTTATATCCTTGTTCTATTTCACATTTCCAAGTTTCACCTCCTGTACTTACGTATAAATTTCTTTTACTTTTTACTCTTTGGTAAACATTGTGCTTTTTATGTTTGGTTTATATCCGCATTTGTTACATAATATTCCCAGCAGTTATCACTTTGAATATCAGTGTCTCCCCATTCTCTCCCCCTGCTTTTTTTTTTAAGGAATTCCAATTAGATATATGATAACTTTTGTCAATCTAACCTTTCTATCTTTTTTTAAGTGTTTATTTATTTATTTTGAGAGAGAAAGTGTGTGTGCATGTGTGGGGAGGGGGCAGAGGGAGAGGGAGAGGGAGAGGGAGAGGGAGAGGGAGAGGGAGAATCAGAAGCAGGCTCTGAGCTGCCAGCACAAAGCCCCACCATAGGGCTTGACCCAGGAACTGTGAGATCATGACCTGAACTAAAACCAAGGTTGGATGCCCAACCGACTGAACCATGGAAGCATCTCAAATCTTTCCGTCTTTTAATCTCCCTTTTTAGGTTTTCCATCTCCTTATCTCTGTGTCTTACTTTCTGAACGATATCTTCAATTTTATCTTTCAGTTTGCTATTCCTTTCTTTACAGATGTCTAATCTGTTCACATTCATTGATATTATTTTTAATTTAAGAATTATAGATTTTACAGATAAAATATATATGCTTCTCTAAAAAAATCTACGTGGGGGCACCTGGGTGGATCAGTCGGTTAAACCTCTGACTTCAGCTCAAGTCATGATCTCATAGTTCATGGGTTCAAGCCCTGCATCGGGCTGTGTTAACAGCTCAGAGCCTGGAGCCTGCTTCAGATTCTGTGTCTCCCTCTCTCTCTGCCCCTCCCCTGCTCCCTCTCTCTCTCTCTCTGTCTCTCTCTCCCAAAAATAAATAAACATTAAAAAAATGTTTTTAAATCTGTCTGGTCATTTTAGACAGTCTCTAAGTACCCTGGTTATTTTTCATTCTGCTTTTTCTTTTTGCACACTTGAAAAACAGAACTTAATGGTCTATACAATAATTTCATTATGAGAACTCGTGTTTTGTTCTGCTGAAACTCAATCAGGATAGCTTTCCTTCTATGTTTGGTAATTGTTTTTCTCACTGGGAACACATATTTGGTGGAACACAACCTGTGGGAATCTGGAGAGCCCTTACACCAGCCAGGATTTGTGCTGGCCTCGGCTTAATGGCAGATAATGCCCCCAACCTAACACCATGTTAATTTAATATCTCAGCTTGAGGTTTCCCTGACTAAACAGTTAGTGTAAATTTGAACACCAGACTTAAATGAGAGCAGGCTAATGACTATAAATTGTCTGTAAAGAGTGCTATTAATAATATTTTCCCCTGTAGCAACCTTGGAAATGACAAGTTTCCTGTTAGATCTATTTTTTTCTACAGACTTTTTTTTTTTTTCCCTAGCCCATTATTTCACTACAGGGATAGCCCCATGGGGCGTCCAGGCCTAACTGAGGAAAGGCTTGAATCCTCAACTTTGCATGGACTGCAAGGCTTGTCTCCAGTTTGTCATGCTTTCAAAGTCATCTATAGTTCACATCTCTATTTTCACCTGCTTCCTACTTTTTTATTTACACATTTACTTGTTTATTTTGGTCTCTATTGAGTGCGGATACATTGCTCCTACTTCAGCAGTGAATTGAAATACGATCCTGAATCTATTTACATTTGCAGCATGAGAACATTTTTGAAGATTCTAGCTTGCTCTGTCACCAAAAGCTCCTCTATTTTGAGTTCCTCCAAGTGGGGGACTATATTTTGTTTTGTTCTGTTTTTTAGTAGTATTTCTAGCAACGTGGAGTAGAGTGAAACCAAAACAAGTTGAAATATACAAAGAAATTTAAAATTTCTTAACCATGTTTTAAAATTCAATTTAGAAAAGTTTTACCATGTTTTAAAATTCTTTTTAAAAAAGTTAACAGCTTTACTGTGTAGTTGACCTATAAAACTGTTGTTATTTAGGGGCGCCTGGGTGGCTCAGTCAGTTAAGTGTCTGACTCTTGATTTTGGCTCAGCCCGTGCTGGGATCTGTGCCAACAGCATGGAGCCTGCTGGAGATTCTCTTTCCCTCTCTCTCTCTCTGCCCCTTCCCGACTGGTGCAGTGTGCATGCTCTCTCTCTCTCAAAATAAGTAAATGAACTGAAAAACAAAACCTGCAATCATTTAAAATGTACAATTTGATAAGTCTTGACATATGTGCACATCCATGAAAACATAACTGCAATTTAGATAACGGACATATTTGCCACACAAGTTTCCTTGCGTAGGCACGCCTGGGTGGCACAGTCAGTTAAGCGTCCATCTTAGGCTCAGGTCATGATCTCATGCTGGTGAGCTCTAGCCCCATGTCCGGCTCTGTGCTGACAGCTCAGAGCCTGGAGCCTGCTTCGGATTCTGAGTCTCCCTCTCTCTCTGCCCTTTCCCCACTCACACTCTGTCTCTCTCTCTCTCTCTCAAATATAAATAAACCTATTTTATAAAAAAAGTTTCCTTGTGTAACCATTGATCTATTTTCTGTCCTTTTATATTAATTTTATATAAATAGAATCAGCCAGTTGAGTTTCCCCAACATTGTAGTGTCAACTTCCTTCATGTTTGTTGAGGAGTAGGACCCCACTGTAGTAATATAACAGAGTATGTTATATTAAATCGTGCATCCTGGGTAAATTCTAAGGAGAAGAGTGGCTAGATCATATGGTGGGTGTGCATTTAACTTCATAAAAGGCTATCAACCTGTTTTCAAAACTGGTTTTTATCCATTTTATTCCCCCCCAGAAGAGTATGAGACTTCTAATTACTTCACTGCCAAGAGAACACTTGGAAGGGAACCATTGGAATAGATATGTAGTTATGCCTCTCTGTAGTTTTAATTTCCAGTTCCTAATGATTAATGATGTTGAATATTTGAACATGGGTTTGATCAGATGGCATTTGCCATCTGGATGTCTTCTTTGGTCAAGTGTCTGTTTAAATCTTTTTACTCATTTTGTAAAATTTTACTTTAAATTCCAGTATAGTTAACATAGAGTGTTATATTAGTTTCAGGTGTAAAATAGAGTGATTCGACAATTCCATACATCACCCCAGGATCAGCACAACAAGGGAACTTCTTAATCCCCATCATGTATTTAACCCATCTTCCCACCCAACTCCCCTCTGGTACCTATAACTTGTTCTCTATAGTTTGTCTGAGAGTCTGTTTAATGTTCTCTCTCTCTCTCTGTTTCTCTCACTCCCTCTCTCTCTGTCTTATTTTTGCTAAATTTCTTGTTGTTTTTTCTTAAGTTCCATGTATAAGCAAAATCATATGGCATTTGTCTTTCTCTAACTGATTTATTTCAATTAGTATAATACTCTCTAGCTCCATGCATGTTGCAAATGGCAATATCTCATTCTTTTTTATAGTTGAGTAATATTCTATTGTGTATATATATGCAGAAGAGAACACAGGCCGTAATTTCTCTGACATTGACTATGCATAGCAACATTTTTATAGATATGTGTTGTGAGGCAAGGCAAATAAAAGCGGGAATAAACTGTTGGGATTACATAAAAATGAAAAGCTTTTGCACAGTGAAGAAAACAATCAACAAAACTAAAAGGCAACCTACTGAATGGGAGAAAAGATTTGCAAATGACATATTTGATAAAAGGTTACTATCTCAAATATATAAGGAACTCATACAACTCAACACCCCCAAAACAAATAATCTGATTGAAAATGGGCAGAAGAAGGTTACCTAGATGGCTTCATCAGTTGAGCGTCTAACTCTTGATTTCAGCTCAGGTCATGATCCCAGGGTCATGGGATCAAACCTCACATTGATCCGTGCTCTACAAGGAGCCTGCTTAAGACCCTCTCTCTCTCCCTCTGCCCCCTTCCCCAGCTCATGTGTGTGCACACCCTCTCTCTAAAATAATAATAATTTTAAAAGGCCAGAAAAAATCAACAGACATTTCTCCAAAGAAGACATCCAGATGGTCAACAGACATATGAAAAAATGTTCAACATCACTCATCATTAGGGAAATGCAAATCAAAACCACAATGAAATGTCACTTCACACCTGTCAGAATGGCTAAAATAAAAAACATAAGAAACAAGTGTTGGTGAGGATGTGGAGAAAAATGAACTCTATTGCACTGTTGGTAGGAATGTAAACTGGTGCAACCAGTCTGGGAAAAAGTATAGAAGTTCCTCAAAAAGTTAAAAATATAACTACTTAGGGGTACCTGGGTGGCTCAGTCGGTTAAGCGTCCAACTTCAGCTCAGGTCATGATCTCAGGGCTGGTGAGTTTGAGTCCCGCATTGGGCTTTGTGCTGGCAGCTTGGAGCCTGGACCCTGCTTTGGATTCTCTCTCTCTCTCTGCCCCACTCCCACTCCCCACTCCCACTCTGTCTCTCTCTCTCTCAAAAATGAATAAACATTAATATATATATTATTAACATATATATGTGTGTGTGTGTGTATATATAAAACTACCTAGTTACATTCTAGTAACCATACTATTGAACTACTATAAATACCCCCAAAATCTCATTTCTTATTAAATTCTTTTTTTGTTAACTTTGAGATATTCCTTTACATATGCTATAATAAGTCCTTTGTCAGATTTATTACCTGTAAATATTTTATCCCATTTTCTCGTTTATTTGTCTGTCCTATTAAAAATGTCTTTCAAAGAGCAGAAGATTTTAATTTTAATGAGATCAGGTTTAATAATTTGTTCTTGTATGAATCATACTTTTGGTACATATCTAAGAAATCTTTACCTAACTCAAGATCATCAGAAATGTTTAATTTTAAATTTTGCATTAAGCTCATGATTATTTTAGTTAATATCTGTATATGGTTCAAAGTATAGATCTTTTGGTATGTGGATATACAAGTATTCAAGCAATATTTTTGAAAGATGATAGATAAACCTGTTTTTGGTGATATGAAACTTACAATGGAAAATAAGGACAATATTATTTGCTTTACATTCACATCATAGAAACTCTTGCCAGAAGATGTCTCTTCCATTAAGTAAAATGTATGTAGAACTAAGAATTGTCAACAAAAGCTGTGATCCTTCCAGAGAAGATCAGGGAGAAGTCTTTGTTAAGGGAATTTGAATTTGCCAAAAAAAAAAAAAAATGTATCTGGAATCACTGCTACATATGGGGATTTCATCCTAAGTTCAAAACACTAATTTTAGATCATTTTTAGAAGAAGATGTCTTAATGATTATGTCATTTCCATTTAAAAATTAAAATCAGTAACTTTGCAAAACATCACTTTGTTTCCTGCATCTTTCTCTAATTTTTTTTCTATTATATTCATCAGATTGGAGCTAGTATCACAATTTTTTTTTCTTGCTTACAAACATCCACACTTTGCAGAAACCATACACTATCTACAATCCATCCATGTTAGAAAAATAATGTGTCTCAGATGTTAAACTGCCTGAAATCACACAGTCAATTAATTATAAAATAAAGATTGAAACCCAAGTGTAATAACGTAATAGGACACTTAGAAATAGTATAGACTAATTCTTCGTTTGTTTTTACCCAATTTTATAGGGATATAATTGACAAATAATATTCTGTATGTTTAAGGAGTACAGTGTGATAATTTGATACATTATTTTGTATAATTGTATATATAATTGTATATATAATTGTATATAATTGCATATATTATATACAATTAGTGTGTTTTTATGGTTTGTGGTCTATTTTTTAAGCAACTTTCAGTTATATAATACAGTATTGACTATAGTCACCATACTGTACATTAGGTCCTCTGAACTTACTCATCTCATGACTGGAAGCTGGTACCCTTTGACCAATATCTCCCCACTTCTGCCACGCCCCAGCCCCTGGTAGCCACCAATCTACTTTCTATTTCTATGAGTTTGCCGTTTTTAGATTCCACTGTATAAGTGAGACCATACAGTATTTGCCTTTCTCTGTCTGAATTATTTTACTTAATACCCTCAAGGTTTATCCATGTTGTCATGAATGGCAAGATGTCCTTTTTCTTTATGGCTGAACAACATTCCATTAAATGTGATATATATATATTTTTTATGAATATATATAATATACATTATATACTATGAAATTACTATTTTGAAGAGATATCTGAATCCCCATGTTTATTGCAGCATTATTCACAATAGCTAAGACATAGAAACAATCTGAGTGTCCATTGATATATGGACACACACACACATATATATACACACACACACATATATACATATACATGTATATATATCTGATATGTATATACACCATATATGTGGTGCCTATGATATATGTTACATGTATGTATGTATGTGTATATATATATGTATATATGTGTATATATATGTGTGTATATATATATATATAAGATATATATACATGTAAGAGAGAGATATATTTCTTTGTCCATTCATCCACCAAAGGACATTTAGATTAGTTCTATGCCTTAACTATTGTGAATAATGTTGCACTGAACATAGGGGTTCAGATATTTTTTCAAGATAGTAATTTAATTTTTTTTCATTTTTTTTTGACAGAGAGAGAGAGAGAGAGAGAGAGAGAGCATGAGCGGGGGAGGGGCAGAGAGAGAGAGGGAGACACAGAATCCGAAGCAGGCTCCAGGCTCTGAGCTGTCAGCACAGAGCCCGACGCGGGACTTGAACTCACAGACGGCGAGATCATGACCTGAGCCGAAGTGAGACGCTCAACTGACTGAGCCACCCAGGCACCCCAGTAACTTCATTTCTTTTGGATATATACCTAGAAGTGGGATTGTTGGATCATATGATAGTTCCATTTTTAACTTTGGGGGGAACCTCTACACTATTTCCATATAGGTATTATCAATTATTTTTCTTTCATACCAATTTTGTAATCTAATAAAGCTTTTTTGGTTAGCTGTTAACAATCAAATAAAAAGAAATTGAAAAGAGAAACAGCTGACAATATTGACTAAGATTTTCTGAATATTCCTGAATTTCAAAATCAAATAAAATAAAATTTCTAAAAAAATTAATTATCTGTTATCACTATACCTCTCTTTGGGTTATTTTAAATTTGTTTAATATATATTTTAATCTTTTTAATTTAAAAATCATTAATAAGTATTCATTATTTAAAATGTGTGTTTCAAAGAATTATTTCATTTTAAGAAAGTCTATCAAATTAGTAAAACACACAAATGAAAATGTATTTTCTTCAAGATTCTGGTTATCAGAAAAATCTGAAATAATCTGTTATACTAAATTTCCTAGGGCTTTTATAATTATCTTAATTAATATGAACAACACCATTCACTCAATAGATTTTAATGTGTGCCTACTGTGTGAAAAATTCTCTGTAGGGTAATATGGGGCAATGCAAATTATAACAACGTCTCTGTCTTTGAGGATGTTACAGTTCAAAGGACAGATGAAACAATTTCATAAATGGCTGATTTGTAACACAACATGTGGTTGGTAGCAAAAGAAAAGGAGAAAACATCTTGTGGAGGCTTTGAAACGAAATTAATGAAGACTTCATAATGGAAGAGAAATTTATTTCTCTTTACACTTAAAGTCTTTTCATACATTATCTATACCACCTTGAGGAGTCACTGAAGATTCTTTGGTATAACCAAAACACTAACAGAAACAAACCAACTAATGAGAAAAGAAAGAAACCGTTGCTGTCGGCGCACTGTGCCTATGCAACACTGTCTCACCCACAAAACCTGTCCTCTAAACTTATTCAGAAGACCCAAAATCAGAGACACTATTTAGATTATATACGTACTTCCTTCCGAATTTATTCTCCCCTATTTTTTTTTTACATTGTAGAGAAATATTTCTACAAAGATGATGTCAGGAGGAGTGCCTGGCGGGTCCTTCAGTGAAGCGTTCAACTCTTGATTTTGGCTCAGATCAAGATCTCACAGTTTGAGAGTTTGAGCCCTGAGTCAGCTCTATGCTGATAGCATGAAGCCTGCTTGAGATTCTCTGTCTCCCTCTCTTTTGCCCCTACTCCACTCCTCTCAAAAATAAATAAATAAACTTAAAAAAACAAAAAGAAAAGTGATATCAGGAGATATCAATATTCAAAAATGATATTGTACTGCATTACTTAGTCCCAAGTATTTTCTGTTTTTAATGGTTTGCCATGTGGACCAGAAGTGTGACAGGCCAATGAAGACCTTAGAAAAGTACTTGTAATTTGTTTTCTGCCCCAATGCCTATTAAAGGTTTGTATATAGTTGCAAAACACTAGATAGGTTATAATTCCAAAGATTTCTTTCCAACTCAAAAATGGTTTATTAAAACACAGGTGAAAGTGATGTGATTATAGGAGTAACCTCAGGCCAAATTTAATTTGTAAAACTAAATCATTTAAGAAAACTTCACTTCTTTACTATTGATAACAAATTACTTACGATTTGTTTCACAGATGTTAGAACACACCGTTTCAGAGTCACTGCTGAGAGACAGAGGAAGGGTGCCAAGATCAGCTGGGAGACTGTGCCCAGAGTGAACTCACAGTACTCCATTGTCTGGTACTGTGCCTTGCATGTCTACAAGTGTATTTCTTAATTTTTGTTAATGTTTATTTATTTATTTACTTTGAGAGATGAGAGAGTACGAGCAGCGGAGGGGTAGAAAGAAAGGGAGAGAGAGCATCCCAAGCAGGTTCCGCGCTGTCAGCACAGAGCCCCATGTGGGCTCAATCCCACAAACTGTGAGATCATGACTGGAGCCAACATCAAGAGTCAGATGCTTAACAGACTGAGCCACCCAGGGACCCCTACAAATGTATTTCTAATTAATGTCCGGAGGATATTGGGGCTAGGGAGAAAGAAGTCATGTTAGCCTCTCTTATAAGAGATTGACATATAAAGCCAAGAGTCAAATGCCCTTATTTACAGAGAATAAGCTCTTAAAGGATGATCTTACTAACTTCTTCACGGGCGCATATTTTCCCCCATTTTATTTTACTTCTTTAAGTTTTTATTTATTTTTTTTTTTGTTTTGTGTTTCAAGTTTTTATTTAAGTTCCCATTAGTTAGAGTACAATATCATATTAGTTTCAGGTATAAAATTTAGTGATCCAACACTTGGTGTTCATCACAAGTGCACTATTTAACCCCATCACCTATGGAACCATCTCGCCACCAACCTCCCTCTGGTAACCAGCAGTTTGTTCTCTAGACTTACAAGTTTGTTTCTTGGTTTTCTTGTCATTTTTTTCCTCCTCTGTTCATTTGTTTCTTAAATTCCACATCGGAGTGGAATCATATGGTATTTGTCTTTCTCTAACTGATTTCCTTTGCTTAGTATAATACTGTCTAGCTCTACCCATGTCATTGCAAATGGCAAGATTTCATTATTTTTTATAGTGAGTAATATTCCATTTTATTGGAATATTAAACCACACTTTATCCATTCATTAGTTGGTGGACATTTGGGCCCTCTCCACCATTGGTCTATTGTTGATAATGCTGCTATAAACATTGGGGTACGTGTGTCCCTTTGATTTAGTATTTTTGTACCCTTTGGGTAAATGCCTACTAGTGCAATTGCTAGATCATGGGGTAGCTCTATTTTTAACGTTTTTTTTAATGTTTATTTATTTTTGAGAGAGAGAGAGAGAGAGAGACAGAATGCTAGCAGGGGAGGGGCAAAGAGAGGGAGCCACATAGTCTGAAGCAGGCTCCAGGCTCTGAGCTGTTAGCACAGAGCCCGACACGGGGCTCAAGCCCACGAACCATAAGATCACGGCCTGAGCCAAAGTGGGACGCTTAACCAACTGAGCCACCCAAGCACCCCTATTTTTAACGTTTTGAGGAACTTCCATACCGTTTTCCAGAGTGCGTGCACCAGTTTGCATTCCTACCCACAGTGCATAAGGGTTCCCCTTTCTCCACACACTTACCAACACCTTTGTTGTTGTGTTGTTAATTTTAACAATTCCAACAGGTGTGTTGTGATATTTCTTTGTAGTTTTGATTTATATTTCCCTGAAGATGAGTGCTGTTGAACATCTTTTCATGTGCTTTCATTTTAAAGTAACTGATAAACTGATAATAATCCAAAAGCTGCTTGCTGAATGTAAATCAGAGGAAGAGTAAATTACCAGATCAAGGAAACATATGATTAGACTTTCTGGTCTTCTCAGTCCAAACGTTCTTATTATCTAGCAATATTTTTATCCTTTTGATTCAATGTCTCCTGTTGGATAAAAACAAAAATATTTATTTTACTGAATTGGATCTTCTACATTTTCAAGTTGACTTAAATCAATATAATGTAATATCAAAGCCCTCTCAAATATGTGTTCTTCAAAGTTCCTTTCTGGGAATGTTTGTTGCTTCCATAAAAAATTTTGCAATTGGAAAATTATCTAATTACATACAATTATGGTCATTTTTGTTAATGTGTCTTGCGGATATCTTACGATGAATTTTTTAACCACTCTCTGTCCTCTTCGTTCTTCAACATATTGCCAGCCTGCTTGCACTCACCTGTGAATGCTAATGGATCTTGAGCTATTTTTATTAATGGTCCAAACAGAAAAACTAAATCTACATCCAAAGATAAACAAGTATAGTTTTGTATTCCAAAGCCAAATGTTTAACTTCTCTAATTTTTTAAAAATTTATATAAAAGAATACTACCATCTCTTACCATACGTAACAGAATATTAAATATATTTCCTTTTTATGGGCTTAATGATGACCAAAAGAGTCTTAGAAAAGTTCAGAAAAAGACTAACATAGCCCTACTCTAGGAGCTCTGGATTCAGGTGCAGCCTTCCTGGGTGGGTTCAAATGAAGTTTAATAGATCACTGAATGGCCATGTATCTTGGGTGGATTTAGAAAGTTACCAAATCTCTCTTAGCTGAAGTTTCTTTACCTATTAAAAGGAGATAATAATAACATTACCATCATTAACATTAAAAAGATTAAAATAATACTATATATTGAAGATTTAGCATTTAGCATAGCATTCAACAAATGCTAGTTACAATCATTAAAAGAAAATTACACAAAACAGTTTCACAAATTCACCTGAATTTCAAATGTTAAACCATGTCTTTAAAGCCTTAAAACAACATATTCATGGTTATCTGTTAGTAAGCCCTTTACTGTTAATGAGGAAAGAAAAAATATGCTTCCCTCACAATATAAATCCTTTGGCCATAAATAAAGCAGAATCCAGGAATAAATTTATTTTTATGCCTAACTTACTTTGATCAAATAGTCACTAACTTAGATAAAGATTAATGGTAAGCGATGGAAAGAAAATATGAGTGAATAATATATCCCGAAAGCCTACTAATTAGTTCAGAAAAATATAACTTCTCTTTAAATTTAATAACATGTTTGTAAAAATGACTAAGGCACGAAGCATTCAAATATCTAATCTATGTTCCATATTGACAGGATACATAATCACTACGCACAAAAGAAACAAAACATTTTGTAAAAGGCTAAATACTTAATTTCTATTGTTCTTTCTAAAGGAAAATAATTCCCAGCATTAAATATTTGTATATATTGCTTAGTTACAGAAAAATCTTCATGTGAGCCAAAATGTAAGTGCTTAGAAAGTGATTAAATGCAAAGCAACATGAAGACAAAGTAAGAAAGAGTCCTAAAGAAAGAGAAACAAAAGAATTCCATTTAATCCTTCCTTTCAAAGACTGTCGAGTCAATATTCCTGAAATTCTTTAATCACCAGGGTAGATGATTTAAAGTGAAAAATATGATAATGTTCACAGTGACTCGTAAGAAGTGTCTACTTCTATTCTTTAACATAATTTGGCAAAACAAATCTAAAGCCCCCATGCCTGTCAAAAACAAAACCAAACCTAATTTGATGTAACATAATAGAAACACAGCTTTAAATGATTTTTCTAGATGTATGTGTCTTAAAACATGAAAAGGTTTCATTCTCTTGAAGCCTTTCTCACAGTCTTAGCTCAACCTTCCTGAACCTTTTCATTCTTATAAGCAGCTCTAATTTCCCCTCCAAAGGCAGATGACACAAGTCTCTACATTCCAATTTGCTCTTTCTCTCACTGATGGACATGTTGAAATAAAGATTTGGGATCATGCTTTCCCTAGAGTTATGTTTGGGCACAGCCATAAGTTTGCCTCATAAGAGCCCACTAGGCAGGCAGTTTTTCAACATTTCCACATGAAATCCACGGTATACTCCTTTCTCCTCCATATGTGATAAAGACAACCCTTGAAACTGAAAAAGTCTTGGAAGAAGACTTATAAATACCCCTGCCCACGGTGCCCATCATGAAAATACCGAATTCCATCCAACCATGACTGCTATCTCTGGATACTCTAGAAACTAGCAGCAGTCAGATGTCAGACCAGTCTGAGTATGGAGCAAGTTTGTCTCCATATAGACTCTGCTCTGGAATTTAGAAAAGTTCATGAAACCTTAGATTTATAGTCCAAAAAAACACATAATTCATACCTTTGGTTTTATAATAGCCCTCTGAGGCTATACACAGGTGGAAGGAAAGGAGGAATTATGTGTATTTCAACTAATAAGTCAGGGTGGGGAATCCAAACCCATGTTTTCCTTTTTTTTTTTTTTTAATTTTTAATGTTTATTTTTGAGAGAGAGAGAGAGACAGAGACAGAGCACAAGCGGGGAAGGGGGCGCGAGAGAGGGAGACACAGAATCCAAAGGAGGTTCCAGGCTCTGAGCTGTCAGCACAGAAACCGAAATGTAGCTCAAACTCACATGATCATGACCTGAGCCAAAGTCTAACGCTTAACTGACTGAGCCACCCAGGCACGCCCCCCCCCCACGTTTTCCATTTTTAATGTTTGTTTTCTTTTCATCTTTGAGTAAACTAAAATGTATTAGTAGCTTGAATAACTTTTTTTAAGTTTCATTTTAGCAAAATTGTGTTCAGAAAAAATTCATAGACATTTATCATTTAAAATAACATAAATTTGCCACATTAATATATTAAAATTTTTCAGAAAAATATCTTGATGCCAATAATTAATAAACTTTTGTCAATGTAGTATTTCTTCTGACTTTCCAATATGTCAAAATTTTAAAAAATAATTTTCTGGGGCGCCTGGGTGGCTCAGTCGGTTGAGCGGCCGACTTCGGCTCAGGTCATGATCTCGCGGTCCGTGAGTTCGAGCCCCGCGTCGGGCTCTGTGCTGACAGCTCAGAGCCTGGAGCCTGTTTCAGATTCTGTGTCTCCCCCTCTCTGATCCTCCCCCATTCATGCTCTGTCTCTCTCTGTCTCAAAAATAAATAAACACTAAAAAAAATTAAAAAAAATAATTTTCTAAATCACTCTAATGTTTTTGTTATAATTTTTCTGTGAATAATTTTAAATGTGTGTAAGTCATTTGAATACTTTGTTGAATTAAATAACTTTAACAAACTTCATCATTGTAAATTATTTAGTGTTAATGAAAATTATACCTTTCCTTTATAAAATACGAGGAAAACTCAGGAAAAAAATTTAGAACTCTAACTGATTTAGATACCGAGTTCCAAAACATGGCTTAACCATTTTATTAAGTCCTTTTACACTGGAATAGAGAATATAGAAGCATTCATGCTAATAAGATTAAACGGATATGAAACCTTAGGAGACTATTGTTAAAACAAACAAATATTTTAAAGTACAGACAGAAAACTTGCTTAATCTCATTTTATTATATTGTAACTTAGAGAAGGAGTAGAATTTTAGATTTATCACCAAATTATAGCTATCACAGATAATGACTGTCCATTGAACTATTTATGGCACATTAATAGTGGCTGTCTAAAATCGTAAGAAATTGAAAAAAAAAATTTCCCCTGAGGGTGACATAAAGGTACTAGTGAAAACAGAGAAAAGAAAACAAAAAAGAAAGTGAGCACATTTATTATAAATAACTGAGTAAGCAGTTGTGTCTGTGTAACAATGAACAGTGCACCCTTGTCTCAAATAAGTACCCCAGTGACGTGTTTTATGATCTGTAATCCTACTATTAGAAATCTGTGGTCCGAAGATCTTAAATATATTTTCCTATTGAATTAGAAAACATCCTTGAATGTAACAATTTAGTCTTTATTAATATTTTTACCAGGGCTCAGATTATTTAGTGAGGACCCAGCCGTGTGACAATGGATGTAATGTATCAAATAGGAAGGATGTCTTCCTAAGAAGCAAATAAATGACAACAGCATGTGATGCAGTTTGCTTCTTCAAGTCTGTCCTCTGAGTTCAATTATTGTATTAATACTATAGAATGTGTACGATGTGAAAGTCCACATGCTAATCCTCAGCTAGATGAAGGAAAACACAAGAAAAAAGCATGTCTTCCTAAGGAATTTACTTCCGTGTTGGAACGATAAGATACATACATCTGAAAAAAAGATCTTGGCAATAGTAGACATTAACTGGTAAGTTATGGCAATGTTCATGGACAATAATACCTTTTAAGAATTGAAAGGCATGTCTTATTTGCATGCATCTGGAATACCTCATTGCAAAAAGGGAAACAAAAGTGATCCAGTGCTAAATGAATTTAATTTAATTTAATTTATTTATTTATTTTAATTTTAGAGACAGAGAGGAGGACAGAGGGGGAGAGGGAGAGAGAATCTCAATCAGGGTTCGATCCCACAACCCTGGGATCATGACCTGAGCTGAAAACAAGAGTCGGATGCTCAACTGAGCCACCCAGACGCTGAAGCGTTTCTTAATTAATTTAAATTGTGGTAAATGAAATTATTTAGTATGATTTAGAAGATCGTGTACCTATATAGATATCAAGATACACACATGGATTTAGTATAGGTATTACGATACAGATATAGAAACCAAAACAAATGCATCTATGGTAATTCCTACATAATCACATTAGCCCAAGGTCAGAGGATCCTGTTAAAACTCTGATGGCTTAAACTTGCATTTCTGGTTTGATGTCAAAATGAAATGACCTCCTATGCCCTCTTGCCCAGGGAAATGTGATTCTTGAGGGAACAGGTGAATCTTGTGTTTCTCAGTTTTTCAACATGCTCTATCTTTGTTTTCCCATTGTGGATGCTGCTTTAATTTTTTTTTTAATTTTTTTTAATGTTTATTCATTTTTGAGAGAGAGAGACAGGGCACAAGTGGGAGAGGTGCAGAGAGAGAGGGAGACACAGAATCTAAAGCACGCTCCAGGCACCAAGCTGTCAGCACAGAGCCCAACGTGGGGCTCAAACTCAGGAGAAGTGAGATCATGACCTGAGTCAAAGTCAGATGCCCAACTGACTGAGCCATCCCGGCACCCCAAATTCTAACATACTTTCCAAATGAAACCTGCTTATAGGTACCAATTGGTAAATGTTATTACTACTGTTATCTATAAATGCCAAGGTCCGATGGGCTTTTGAAACTGAGAAAATAACTGGTTATAGATCGATGCAGTTAAAAAGTGAATTGGCACCCGAGATAGCTCCACATTGTACTGGCACCTTCCTTCCTATTTTGCAATCTCACAATAGGTGTGAATCACTACTGTCTAGTTTAATCAAATCCCACTCAAATATACCTTGCACAGTTTTGGAGATTTGATATATCTTACAAAATTGAAACAGTTCAGGTCTAATTTGATCACTTTAAGTGGAAAATCAGCCATCACAAAAGCAGAGCACAATTGAATTCATCAATAGGATGTTTTTTCGATATGGACAAAATAATCACTTGTCATCCTAACTGAAGCCATATTAAGTCAAAAGCCTAACAAAGTGTTTTTGTTTTCTATTAGTCCTTCAGCTGTCTTCCCCCTACACTCTATAACTCGATCTTTCCAGTTGAACATATTCAGAGTTTGCTGCAAACAAAACTCTAATTTGATTTTCATGGCACTTTGTTTCTAATACTAGAATGTTGGATCTGCTATTGCTAATATTGACTCCAAGGTTAAAGGTCATAGTGGGGTCTGATTCTTGGTAGAAATGCATCATCTAGGGATGAACAAGTATCTGGCATTTTCTTCTATGAAATATGGCCAAAACATGATAGATCCTCAGTGAGTTCACATGAAACACTAACACGCAGGGAATTCATCACCACACTTCATTTAACATGGAGGAAAAAAAATGTTGTTGGGCCCTAAATTCATAATTTTGAAAATGCTAGGATTTATTAAAAAGTTATCGTATGAAACTTTCATATATTTTCAACATGACAGCATAACTCAATGAATCATTATTTTAAATCTATCTAAGTTTTATTGTTTTCATTGACAAGTTTGTATCAATAAATAACTAGAGCTTGCTAAAAAAAAATGCTGTGATAAAGGAAAAATAGGAGAGAAGAGAGAAATGCATTTAAAACATTTTTAATCCACATATAGTATTAACCTACCATCAAGATTGTAAAACCAGACTAGGGGCTTAAGTGGAAAAAAAGAACATAGATATGGGTGAAGAAAGAGAAAAGAAAGTTAAAGGCTTTATTTTGTTCTGTCATGTTTTTCTTGCTGTTATCATTGTTCCTTTTTCTTTTTTTTTTTAATGTTTATTTATTTTTGAGAGAGAGGGAGAGACAGAACGTGAGCAGGGGAGGGGCAGAGAGAGGGAGACACAGAATCCCAAGTAGGCTCCAGGCTCTGAACTGTCAGCACAGAGCCCAATGCAGGACTCGAACTCACAGACTGCGAGATCATGACCTGAGCTGAAGTCGGAGGCTCAATCGACTGAGCCACCCAGGCGCCCCATTGTTGTTCCTCACTTTTAAGAGCAGAGATGCTAGAACTTGATTTTAGCCCAAAATAAAGGAGAGAGAAGGTGAAAATACAATACAAGGAAGGTATCATTAATGGAGCAAGGCTCTTGGGAAAATGAGCCTAAAGAAATCCATTCGGAAGGATCGGCCAGGTGCAGGACAATGACCATCTCTCCTGTGACTGGGACAGAAGGGATGGACAGCACTATGGACAGAACACTAGGATTTGGGAAAGACCATGCATTTGAAAAGGTTCAATTTGACAGTCTCATGTTTTAAGAAATCAAAGCCAAGTTCAAGTGCTAAAAGAAGAAAAGTAGAAGTCATGTTTTAAAGTCTTTAGACACTTAGTAAAAACATAAAATAGGTCTTGAAAAGAACGGGAGTTGGGTATAAATAAAAGATTAAAAATCATACAAAATAAGCCACACTGCTATTTCAAAGGAAAATATGATAAAATCAAAGAATTGTATCCTTGTATAAGTAATAGAATCAATGTTAACGACTAAGTAAATATTTAGGTACTAGAACTTCCTGCATAATTGGAACGAATAGAAAAACAAGTGATAAAGCTATTTAAAGGCAAAATATTTTCAAGTTTTAAACAAGGTATATTTATGTTTTCTCTTTTTTAAATTAATATATAACAAGGAGAATAAGAGAATGTCAGTGAGAAAAGCATGGGATTTTAACAGAAAGCACCAAGATTTTTCACATAGTTTATAATTTTCATAGTTTTATATTCTTGAGTCATTTATTTACACTCCCATGGTGCCCAGGTTCTTAAGCTATAAAATTAAGAAAACATCCACTCTTCAGCCACTACATAAGGTTATGGTAAATGCTACAGTATAGCCTAGAGCTTCACAAAAATTGAGAGGAAAATTTCTTGTAGGCTCATTTTAGGCTTACAGCTAATTTGGTATTGCCCTCTGTACTCTGCTCTTTACTGTTTGAAAAGCCTACTTAAAAGATGTTGTGCAAATAAATTTCATTACATATGTGATTTTTGTGGTAAACAATTAGTATAAATACAGATACAGTAAAATTCTAACTTTATAGTATGAAATTGTATTCTTAGCATAAATGCTCTCCATGAATTATTTTTTGGAAACTGAATTAAAATTTAAGTGCATCAGACTGGTTATTAGAAACATTATCTCCATGACCAGAAAACAAAAAGTTTTGAAAAATGGCTCTTTCTCCTCCCCCTTTATCTTTTGGAGCACAGAGAGAAGGTCAAGTATTTATTTCAGCCATGTGATAGGGATACAGCTGATTGGTTTTTATTGAGGTGTAATTTGCATACACGGAAAGTCACCCTTTTTTAGTGTATAGTTCCTCACGTTTTGACACATCAAAATATGAAATAGTTCCATTACTCCCAAATATCTTTATAGCCAACCCTCATCCCTTATTTCCCAGCATCTGCAACTGCTGATTTGCTTCCATTCCTATAATTTTGCCTTTGCAAGAATATCATAAAAATAAAAATCAGTCACATATAGCCTTTGAGTCTGACTTCTCTAACTTAGCATAACACATTTGAAATTCATCCAGGGGCGCCTGAGCAGCTGGGTCAGTTACAAGTCTGACTCTTGATTTGGCCTCACGTCATGATCTCAGGGTTGTGAGATGGAGCCTCCAACGGGCTCCACACCGGACAAAGAGTCTTCTTAAAATTCTCTCTCCCTCTCCTTCTGTCCCTTCTCCACTTGCACACACTCTCTCTCTCTAAAAAAAAAAAAAAAAAAAAAAAAAAAAGTGAAATTCATTTGTATCATCAGGTGTATTAGTAGTTTATTCCTTTTTATTGCTGAGTAATATTCCATTGTCTGGATATACTACATACAGTTTGTTGATCACCATTTGAGGGATATTTGGATTGCTTCCAGTTTTTTGCAATTACAAATAAAATCAATGTGAATATTTGCATAAAGATTTTTATGGAAACATAGATGTCCTATTTACTGATTTATCCCTTCATTTTTGTGCGTTTTTGTTCCACTTGGATAAATACTTCGGAATAGGATTGCTGGCTCTTACAATAAAAGTATGTGTAATTTTACAAGAAACCACCAAACTGCTCCCCAAAGTATCTATACCATCTTACAATTCCACCAATAACATATTAGAGCTCCGGTTGCTTTGTACCTTGTCAGCACTTGCTATTGTCGGTTTTACTTTTTGGAGACATTCTTATAGATATGGTCAATATAGTAGGTTTAATTTTTAAAGCTAGTTCCATAGGGATGCCCAGGTGGCTCAGTCGGTTGGGTGTCTGACTTCGGCTCAGGTCATGACTTTGCAGTTCATGGGTTCCGGCCTTGCATCAGGCTCTGTGCAGACAGCTCAGAGCCGGAAGGAACCTGCTTTGGATTCTGTGTCTTCCTTTCTTTCTGCCCCCTCCCCTTCTCTCTCTCTGTCTCTCAAAAATAACAAACATTAAAAAAATGTAAAAAAAAAAAAAAAAAGCTAGTTCCATAAACTCAAGCTCCTCCAGTTAATGCAGAAAAATTATCAGGACTATTCAATGAGGGTACTATTTCCAGGTGCAGTGAAATGTTAATGATCCCTCTTGAAACATGACTGGAATGCCAGACAAACTCTGTTTTTCTGTAGTTTGTCGTGCAGTGACTGAGGCACCACATATCTCGAAGGACTAAAGCTGTTATATCTGAAGTGTGGGTTTATTCCTTCTTAGTTCAGCTGAGAGAAGCAGTGGTTTCTTGTAAGTACTATGTAATGACACAATGTACCGAATACATAGAAATGGAGAAACTTTTATAGCCAAACAAATTAATTTCTGATTATAAAATTCAAGAAGCATAAACTATCACTGAACATAAACATTAACTCTGAGCCTTCTATCTCCTTTTCCCAGTGAGATAATCACATAATATTCTTTAGAATATTCTCTTACATAGTAAATATTCTTATATTTGCCTTACATCTCAACATGAGATATGCATAACTTTTAAGCAAAAGTCTGCTACACATCTCCTTTGCACATGCTGATACAAAGAGAACATTTTCTGTGGGATATCAGTACCAGAAGGCAAGTTGCAAAGATTTGGGAGCCTCAAATAATGGAAGGACGAAGGAGAAACAAAGTAATCAGTCCTGTGTTAGTTTTCAACTATGACTTAAGAATTTGTTATGGCCTCAATGACACATTTACGGCAACTATTTATTCATCCAGGATCTACATTAATCAATTTCTAAGTGCCTAATTTAAACACTCAGGTCCATGGATTTCAGGGGTTCATAAATTCCCTGAAATCATATGTAATATTTATTTTTGTGTATATGTAATTTTTTTCAGTTGGGGGGTGGTATTTATTTGTTCCTGGAGGGAAGATTCTTAACTGTCTTGAAAGAAGTTAAAAATCATTACTTTAGAAAATATCAAGGCATATTCACATCATAATTTCCCAAAGATCTAGCATTGCATTAACATCCAAAATGTGGTGAGATCAGTATTATGGGAGGACTGGCACACCTATAGCAAACCATCCAGAGGGTAAATAGTCTTTCATGCCTGAGCAGCAGAGAAAAGAAATATAATGATGGTAGGCACTGTCTCTCTCTCTCTCTCTCTCTCTCTCTCTCTCTCTCTCACACACACACACACACACACACACACACGTTGTGGAAGTTTTCCTTCTTTTCCTGTTTCTTTCTTTGTTTCTTTTTTTATTTTTTATAACTCTAGCAACCATTAAACAATAAAACAAGGAAGTATAGCTAATAAGATGTTTCTTACCCCTTTCTTTTTGCTTTCTTAGGTCTGTCTACCTGGAATAAATTTTTCTACTGCTTTTTCTTTTCCCTACCATCTCTATACCTCTAACCCTACTTTGGAATTTCAGCCATTATACATCTATAAAAAATTTCATATTGTCTGTCCCCAATATTGAGTTATGTGGCCAACCATACTTAGTGTTCACACCTGTCTTAGGGACTACAGCATTATTATAGCATTTTCTTTGATGATCTAGACACTGCAGTAGGTACTGGTGTGTGGCAGTGAACGAGTTACAAAGAATTTCTATTCTCACACAGCTATATATTCCATGAGTAAGAACAAATATTAACTGTGTGATAATTATAGCTAAAGAGAATTGCAGTGAAACTCGTACTTATTTATATTTGTTTTCCTACTGCCTAGTCCATTTTGAATCATAGAAAATGCTCAGTAAATAATTATTGGCTGATTAAGGAATGGAGGGATGATTTAAACGCTGTTCCCTGGGAAGGTCTTCTTTGACTTCTCCAGGAAATATGAGCTTCCACAGCCCTTTGTTCATGTCACTTCTTAATAGCCTTTATCATCATATTGATGGTAATTTATCTGCTTAAATAACCATGAGCTACTTGAGGGCAAGTTCTGTACATTTTCTATGAATAATCTGGATATCTCCAAATTAATAAACATTGTGAGCTCACTCTTTCTTTATTATTATTCTGAATTGCTCTGACTGATTTTTCGAATAGACAACCACCCTTGTGTTACTGAAATAAAGTCTAATTGTTCATTATGTTTCATGCTTTCTATATATTGTCAGAATCCATAATAGGTAAGGAATTTTATACTCTGTTTTGTATTCCAGGGAAGAGTTTGTGTAAGATTGGCGTTATTTCTTCTTTAAACATTTGGAACAATTCACTGAAGACAGCACATGGACTTGGAATTTCCTTTGCAGGAATATTTTAATCAGGCTTTCAATTTTTTTTAGTAAATATGAGACTAAATTTCTGATTTCTTATTGTATCAGTTTTCAGTTTTGGAACATTTTAGCTTCTGAAGAATTTTTCCATTTCATTTAAATTGTAAAATGTATGGATATGTAATGGTTTATATTATTTCTTAAGTAATATTTTAATGATTGTAGAAACTTTATTGATCTTACTTTTTTATTTCTTTTTTTATTGAGGCATAATTGATATATTGTTATTATATTATATTATATTATATTATATCTTTATTCCTAATTGTTAGATTAAGTTCTAATGTGTGTAGGATATAAAGTGCCATACCCAGTGACCACTTCAAATACTTCTGGACATTAATAGCCTTGGAAATTACTTTATAAAGAAATCAAATTAAACTAAGATAAAAGGATCCTTCATAACTTCAATGATTGAAGATATAGTTTGGTAACATCTACCTGGGATGATACTGTGTGCTTGTGAAGCAAGGAATAATTTGTTCAATTTCCCACGCATTTTACTTCGATGCTAAAGGAATACAGGGCCCAATAAAGAACACACTCTGCTTTCCCAATCTGAGTTCTAAACCATTAGCTAAATGTGAAAAAGAATTAAAGTAGATAAAGAGCAAAACAGGATTTATTATCAATGAGGACTAGGTTACAGAACATGGCAAAGGTGTATGCTGCAACAATAGCTTCCTAATGACAAATGGTATAATTTGACAGACATTATATCTCACATAGTCAACGCCATAAAATTCCTCCCTAACTCCTTTTGTTTATAAAACTTACTAAAGGTACAGTGTGGTGGAGCAATAGCTATTATGTGTATGTAGCCAAAGACCTTGAGCTGAAGCGAGGGAGAAAAAGGCTGATCTACTCATGCACTGTTTATCCCTGAAACTCCCTAATAAGGTAGGTCATTTTCTTTCCCTGGGAGAAACCAAGAGTTGTAGATCCCTCTACACCAACAGAAACATCGTGTGTGACAAATAATTACTGTCCTCTTACAGGAAAGTGTCTTTTAAGCTCTGTTAACCCCAAACCGTGAAGGAATGGCGTTCCCAACATAGCTGTAGATCCTCACTATGCTTTCTCCCAGTACAATATTTTAAAAAGTGTTTGCAGACGTAGGAAGAAGAGGAAACTACTCTAACCCTAGAGCAGCTGAGTTAGCTACAGTCACCAAGTATAACCACTTCTCCTGGGATTTGAATGATTTGAGAGAGCAGCTGCTATGTTATTCTAACATTGGTCTAAGAACATGGGTTCAAGGGAAAGTCAAGAAAATTTTCTTTTTTGAATTCTCCAAGGAAAACTCATAGCTAGCATCTTCCTAAGCTTGAAGGGAGGGGATAAGGATTGTGTTCCTCAGACTGAATTAAAAAGTGTTCAATCTAGATATTCCTATAAATGTCTTTCTAATGTTTGAAAACATCTACCACTTTTTTCTCCTACTGTTTAATCTGAGTATTGTTTCTTACATTCAAACCTATTACTTAGCTGCTTTGCCTTGGTAGCTGTAGTAAATGCATGTTTTCCATATCACCTCAAAAACAAAAACAACAATAACAAAAAAGACTTTTTTACAGGCCTGTGGGTTGCTATTATGCATCTGTGTGGACATCTTTCCATTGCTCATATCATCGCTATGCTGTACTTTCTGTTATCCTAAGAGTTCATAGAAACATTATTAAGAGAGTTTGGTGAAATACTATATTTAGGAACATAACATTTATTTGTCCATTCTCCACATGGCCGTTTGGTTGTTGTTGTAGTTCAGAGTCACATGTGAGTAGATTTATATCATACAGTAGAAATGCTGTGAAGAGTAAAAGGACTGATAGAAACAACCTAGACACAGGAATGAAGGTGGGGGTCTCAGAAATCAACAGGAATGTTTCCAAATTATTTTTGGCTTCTGTTTTTAAAAAACTTATCGGTTACTATTAAAAGGACATTTCAACACCATTGCCCTAAGAAATACAAAAATTGAAACAGAAGATAAATGTCAGCTAGAAGGTGACAGATTGACGTAATGTTCTTAGTCAAGATTAGTATAAAGACAGTTGTGCTGGTGTAAGCAATCAGCTCCCTAAGCAAAACCAGCCAAGAATTGTTTTAGTCTATTCCTTGAAGATCCCATCCGTGAACTCAGTGTCCAGCTACTATCCTTTCTATCCCCTGTCAACCATTAGCTTTGTTCTGCTTCATGGAGCCTGAAAAAATTAGGCATGGATCTCTAAGACCTGTAGTCTGACAAATGTTTCTAATCCTAGGGGGCCTAGCAAAAGGATAAAATTCTGAAAATGTGCAAAGCTAAAATATTCACTATTGGTTGTATTTCAAAGGAAGAAGAGTAACGTGGGCATAATCATATTTAATCGTAAGGGGTAAAGTAAAAAATAATATACGTAAAAATTCAAACGTTTTCGTCTGTTACCAAAATGTCTTTAGTCCCGTAAGTATCCCATAGTCCTATAGTGTCCTATAAATTTAAATCTTGTAATAATATTTATAACAATATAATACAGTATTGAAAACATAATTTGTTCTGGAAACATGTTTGTAATCTAAAGTACTTGTATATCAAGGCAAATTTCAAGAACCATTGGCTCAGTAGTGATCATGTGACATTTGGGATCACGAACTACTTGTATTGCAAGACCTCGCTCGTTACCTGTTGGGATGAGCACTGGGTATTGTATGGAAACCAATCTGACAATAAATTATATTTGACATAAAAAAATAAAAAATAAAATAAATAAATTAAAACTTATTCGAAATATTTGCTTGTCTGGCAGAATACTCACAGATCAAGTTACTCGCAATCCAAGGTTTTACCGTAACTCCCATGCAATTGTTTCATGGACCAAAATACATATTAATATATGAAGATTCTGCTTCAACTCATGCTTTCGGGAAACAAAGAGACTCCTTATATAAGAGAAAGCTGTAATTAACCTATCTGACTGATGTTGTGAGAATGCATAAATAACAGAGAAATCAGGAAACAGCTTGGTTAGTTTGAGTAGCATAAAATCAGACAATCAGAAAGATCCTTGCCCAGTTGGGAAATGGCTCCTTCAAAAAAAAGATATGCTGAAATAAGGGATAGTCTAACACTTCCCAATATTCACATTACATTCGAAGCATAGGTACCCCAAGGTGTGCTGAAACTGGCCTGGGAGTGACAATTGTTAAATGTTCAGAAGTGTGAAGACCAGTTGGTGTCACTTTGTTATCTCAGAGTAGGTCAGAATGGGAATATCTACATCTTGGGGGAAAAAAACCAAAAAACAATACTATAAATATAGGCCAGAATGGGAATATCTACATCTTGGGGGGAAAAAAAAAAAACAATACTATAAATCAAGGCCATTTTCTTTTTCTTTTTTTATTTTTTTTTCAACGTTTTATTTATTTTTGGGACAGAGAGAGACAGAGCATGAACGGGGGAGGGGCAGAGAGAGAGGGAGACACAGAATCGGAAACAGGCTCCAGGCTCTGAGCCATCAGCCAAGAGCCCGACGCGGGGCTCGAACTCACGGAGGGCGAGATCGTGACCTGGCTGAAGTCGGACACTTAACCAACTGCGCCACCCAGGCGCCCCAAGGCCATTTTCTTTTTATGAGAGCTGGTTGTTAGTGGCACCTGGGTAGCTCAGTCAGTAAGTATCCAACTTCAGCTCAGGTCATGATTTCGCTGTTCATGAGTTCAAGCCCCACATAGTGCTCTGCATTGACAGTGTGGAACCTGCTTGGGATTCTCTCTCTCCCTCTCTCTCTGCTCCTCTCCTGCTCCTGCTTTCTCTCTCTCTCAAAATAAATAAATTAAAAAAAAAAAAAAAAGAAAGCTGGTTGTTAAATACTTACCAGGATACCAATGGTAATACCCTAACCTAAAACAATTAATTATTGTATTCATTAGGAGAATACATAATATCACAATATCTACAACATAACAGCTACGTTAAATAGCTAACATATGTGTTTTTGGTTAGCCAAAAAAAAAGGAATATTTGGTCCTTCCTCAATATCAGCGTTAAAATTGGCCCTATTCAGTCAAAGAGAGGTACTAAATCATGTAAGAATATAATTATAAAACTATCTAAATGTGTTAGAAAATAGTTGACTAAGGTAAAATAGGAAGAATGGTACCCAGTGGGAGTATAAATAACACACTGTGGAAATGTTACAAGGCTTTACTTGTGCCCCTCCCTCAGGGGTAATGAAAATATGAAAAACAAATACACCTGCACACGAAACTATTTGATCTAACTGTTATTAGGAATTAAATAATGCTGAAACCAAAAGATTGCTTTATCTGGATTTTATCCTACATGTAATAGAAACAGAAGATGCTTTGTCAAGTAAAAATAGCACAAAGCAATTAATTTATAAGAATAATGGCATAGAACAAATATGGCAGTGTTGACTCTCTCAGAACGAGTCACTTTCTTACAAGTCATAAAAATTATGCAGAAATATTTTACCTCCTGAAACCCAGAAAATGCCAGAAAAGCTTGTAACCTGAAAATACACTATTGAATAATGACTAAAAAGTAAATTATTTTATTAATCTCAACTGAACTGCTACATAAAAGTGAAATGATGACTATTCACAAGGATAATAAATATACTAAGCTGAGAAAATATTTAAAAATGTTTTTTGATTCCCTTTTAAAGTCATGATCTTAGGAGCAAGCCCATTTATTAATAGAATGAAATTTATCTTCAAAGAAGAAGAAAATATTGCAGGGGCAACATACATTTTGAACAGTTTCACTGTTAGGTGCCTATTAACACACTGTATAAACTATTAACAGATTCAGACTCTATTCCCAGTATATTTTACTGAATATCATTAAATTAGCATTTATTTTGGTAGTTTAATAAAGTTAGCCAACTTTGTGCCAATAAAAATGAAATAATAACGGGAGAAAGAACTAAACAATATGGAAGAGTATAAAAAATAGGCCGAACTCCCTTTATTTTAAGATTACCGTAACTATATGTACATGAATCTTTTTTAATGTGTGCACATATACATACACACATGCTTTTATGCAAATTATTATATGTGTTTTTTCCATGTAGAACTTTGATTATATGTAATTTTTAAGTTTATTTATCTTGAGAGAGAGAAAGTGAGAGAGAGAGACAGACAGAGCATGAGTGGGGCCAAGGCAGAGAGATAAAGAGGGAGAAAGAATCTCAAGCAGGCTCTGAGTTGTCAGCCCTCATGGGGCTTGAACTCAAAACCCAGGAGATAATGACCTGAGCCAAAACCAAGAGTTGGGCACTTAACCAGTTGAGCCACCCGGGCACCCCTACTTATATGTAATGTTTAAGATTAATTAAAGTCCACAGTTCACATGAGAGTATGCTTTTTGTGTCAGTGCCATTGTATTAGTTTTGATAAGCTTATGTTTTATATCCATCGTCCCAGTATCATAGAGAATTTTCACCAGGTTAAAAAATCCCATGTTCCACGTTTCAATCTTCACTTCCTTTCCCAAGAGTCAAGCATGTACTTTTAAATGTTTCTATATTTTTTCCTTTTCCAGAATAACGTATAATTGGAATCATATGGTAGGTGACATTTCAGACTTGCTTCTTTCAGTTAGCAATGTACACTTAAGCTTCCTCCAATTTTTTTCATGTTTGGTAGTTTCTTTTTTTCTTTATTTTTTCTTGTCACTGAATTACATTGTGTTGTGCAGAAAGATCAGTTTGTTTTATCCATTCAACTATTGAGGAACAATGTTGTTGTTGCTTCCAGATTTTTGGCAATTACAAGCAAAACCACCATAAACATTTGGGTGCGGTTTCTGTGTGGACTTACGTTTTCAGCTCCTTTGGGTAAATATCTGAGTGCAATTGCTGGATCATATGATCAGACTATGTGTAACTTTGCAAGAAACTATGACACTGTCTTCAAAAGTGGCTGTGCCATTTTCCATTCCCAGCAAGAATGAATGAGAGTTTCTGTTGCTATGCAATCTTACCAGCATTTGGTATTGTCATTTTTCTTTTTCTTTTTTTGGATAATAGCTATTCTAATAGATGTGTAGTGATAGCTAAACATTGTTGTTTGAATTTGTATTTCCCTGATGACATGATGTGGAGCATCACCTCCTATGCTTTGTACATTGCCATCTGTACATCCTCTTTGGAGAAGTGTCAATTCAGAACTCTTACTCAGTTTTTAACTAAAATGTTTAAGAGTTAAGTTTTAAGAGTTACTTGTATATATTAATAGCAGTCATTTATCAGATGGGCCTTTTGCAAATATGTTCTTCCAGTCTGTTTTGTCTTTCATTTTCTTAAGCGTGTTCTACACAGAACAGTTTTTATTTTTATTGAAGACTAACTTTTAAATTGTTTCTTTCATAGATAGCTATTTTGCTGTTTGTACCTAAAAAGGCACATTAAACCAGAAATAACTTAAATATTCTCCTTTATTATCCTCCAAAGTTTTATACTTTTGCATCTTATATGTAGCTCAATGTTCTATTTTGAGTTATTTTTTTTAAAAAGTGTGAGATGGGTATCTATCTATCTATTATCTATCTATTTTTTCATGTGGGTGTCCAGTTTTCCCAGCACCATTTCTTGGAAAGATTATCTGCTCTCTAAGAATTGCCTTTGCTCATTTGTCAAAGACCAATTGGCCCTCTTTGGGTGGGTCTATTTCTAGTCTCTATACTGTTACATTTGTTTCTTTATTGTTCACCAACACCACCTTGTCTTTATTAATATATTTACAATAGGTGTTGAAGTAGGGTAGTGTCAGCCCTCTGTCTTTGTTCTTTCTTAGTATTAGGTTGACTATTTGGATCTTTGCCTTTCCATATAAACTGTAAAGTAAGTTTGTTGATATCCACAAAATAACTTGCTAGGATTTTGATTGTGTTGAATCTAAAACTGTAGTTAGGAAGAACTGACATCTTAGCAATATTGAGTCTCCTTATTCATAAACATGAAATATCTCTCAATTTACCTAGATATTCTTTGATTTATCTCATTACAGTCTGTAACAAATTATACTTACAGTTTTCTGGTGTTAATATAAATGACACTGTGTTTTTAATTTCAAATTCCTATCATTCATTGCTATCATATAAAAAGCAGTAGACTTTTCTATATTTGTCTTGAATGTTGCAACCTTGCTATAAACAATTCCTAGCTCCAGGAGTAATTTTTTGTTGAGTTTTGGTGATTCTCTACAATGAGAAATATGTCAGCTGCAAATAAAAATAATTTTATTTCTTTCTTTCCAATCTGAATATTTCTTTATCTTATCTCATTAGCTAGTACTCACAGTATGATGTTCAATATGAATGGAAATAAGAGATATCCTTGCTATGTTCTGGACATTATAAGGAAATTAGCATCATTGAGTATATTAGCTGTAGGCTTTTTGTACATCTTCCTTATCAAGTTGAGGAATTCCCTTTCTTTTCCTAGTTTACTGAGTATTTTTTTTAATAAATGGTTTGAGGTAGTCTCAAATGATTTTTCAGCACCTATTAATATTATAATTTGATTTTTCTTCTTTAGCTTGTTGGTGTGTTGGATTTCATCATCTGATGTTTGGAAGTTGAATCAGACTCACATACCTGGAATAAATGCCACTTGTCTGTGGTGTATAAATTTTATACTTTGTTAGCTTTGATTTGTTAATGTTTTGCTGGGGATTTTTACGTTAATGTTAATAAGGGATCGGTCTGTACTTTCATTTTTTATAATGGCTTTATTTGGTTTTATTATTAGAGTAATGTTGGCTTCATTGAATGAGTTACAAACTCTTCCCCCTTCTATTTTCTTGAAGAGATTGTAGAAAATAAGTATTATTTTTCCTTAAAAATTTTGATAGAATTTACCGGTCAAACTGCATGAGCCTGGTCATTTCTTCTGTGGGAGGTTATTAACAATTATTTGATTCCTTTGATAGATGTGGGCTTTTAGGGTTATCTATTTCTCCTTGTTTGAATTTGGTAGATTGTGTCTTTCAAGGGACTTGTCCATTTCATATAGGTTATCACATTCGTGGGAATAGACTTTCATTCTAAGGACTATCTGGTTGCATCCCTCAAATTTTGACTTTTCATTGAGGCAAACGTATTTTAAAATTCCTACTGAGATGTAGTCTTTTATCCATGGGTTATTATTATAAGCTTTTTTTCTTTTTTTTTTTTTTTTTTTTTTTTTTTTGGAAAGGGAGAGTGTGCAAGCAGGGGAGAGGGGCAGAGGAAGAGAGAAAAAGAGAGAGAGAATCTTAAGCAGGCTATCTCAATTGCTTAACCAACTGAGCCACCCAAGGGACTCAGTTATATATTTTGTAGTTGGGGAACAAATCATAGAAAATCTAAATCACTTATCAAAGTCAAATAGTAACTGGAAATAAAAATTCTAACCCAATTAGTAAAATTCAACAATGAAGTACTTAGTTGCTAAGCTAATCATGGAGCAAAATCCTGGCATATGTTAAACTGTAGGCTTTTTGTGTATCAATAGATGCTTGTTTATTTGTTCTATCTTTATGTAATGATTGAATTGATTCATGGAACAATGTCAATCTAGAAGAGGAAATCTATCAGCAAACCACAGTACTGTCCAGTTTAACACTTGTATTAACTAGTTGGATAAGAACACAGAGGGGGGGCGCCTGGGTGGCGCAGTTGGTTAAGCGTCCGACTTCAGCCAGGTCACGATCTCGCGGTCCGTGAGTTCGAGCCCCGCGTCAGGCTCTGGGCTGATGGCTCGAAGCCTGGAGCCTGTTTCCGAGTCTGTGTCTCCCTCTCTCTCTGCCCCTCCCCCGTTCATGCTCTGTCTCTCTCTGTCCCAAAAATAAAATAAACGTTGAAAAAAAAATTAAAAAAAATAAAAATAAAAATAAAAAAAAAAATAAAAAAGAACACAGAGGGGAAGAAGTTAATTTTACTGGAAGGTATTAGGACATGAAATGGAGTTTATTCAAATGACAAAAAATAAAATATTGCTGAGATATCCAGGGTTTGATGTCATAAATGAAAGTAGATATAGAACATTGTTAAGGAATCATAGGTTAAATTTGAATGCATGTATCTATACTCAAGATTACTAAGAACAAATAAACAAATTTCAACTTTATTTACACACCTTTGGCAAAAAGATTAAGTGAAAACCAGACAGGGAACTTAAATAATCTCATTAATCACTCTAGACATCTTTGATAATGATATGACTCGTGCAAGAAACATATTTTTCAATTTTTAAAGAACTTATGTGATTCACGATATACTATATAATTAAAGTAGATTAGTTTCTGTAGACAGAACTATGTGACATATTTCAACTGAATTCACAGTATCAAAAGATTCAGAATCAAACTTTATAGGAAACTCAGCAAATTTTATGTGAGAGAGTTGAAATCATTTTGTAAGACACAATGGGAAATACTGTGACCATATGTTCTAATGCATATTCTAATAGTTGCTGGTGGGCCAAGTAACTCACTGGGGTCAGATAGCAGCATGGACTAAGGGCTAACTTAAGTTCTCTCGGTCAAGTCTCTTGTCTAGAAACTTATATTTCAAATAAACTAAAATGTAATGAGAAATTTATTTTAAATAGATTTCATTTTTCAAGAGTACCTAGCTTTTGGTTTTCCCTTTTATACGTAACAGAACTTAAAATTAATGATTTTACCATCCTTCTATGAAAGACCTTTGAAAATAGTAAAAAATTACAGGTTAATGATCTTGTACAGGGAAGGTCAGATGCCAGAAACTTTTTATAGCACTTTCTAAAAACAACTATATATTACATCAAAGCACAGTCAATGAAGCCAGCCCATAAATTTGCAAGGTGCCTAGGTTCAACAGACTGAAAATCAATAAAGCCATTGAAATCAATACACTGTTCTCATGAATACAGTCTGTTAACTAATCAGGGTTTAAGTGATCCTGCCCACTGGAATATAAATGTCTCACTACTTTAGATGTAATATTTAGATCAAACCTTTATTCATTAAACATGCCAGATTCATTAGAAATATCTATTGATTCCACAATCAATAAAATATATTCCCAAATTCCTGAAAGAATTATTTATGAAAATCCTTTCTTCTAGACAAATTCAGTGATCCCCAACCATTTGCGTAATGAGTAAACTAAAGGTTTCCATACTTAAAGTCTTGATATAGTGAAGAAATAATTTGTTACCAGTCTTCATATATCTTCATAACCACTATTCTGATCCTAAATTTAATAAATTTTGATGGCAGAATTTCTCTTAAATATATGGAAAACCATAAAAGAATACAAAGCTTATGAACGGGCTCATCACATTTCAAGTAAATGCGCATACATACATACTTATGTATAAACACATAGATGTTTATGTGTATATAAATGTTTGTATGCAGATATATACTTTAAACCAAATTGACAATATATTTCATATATTAAAAAATAGTAAAATAAAATAAAATTAAGTCAATATAAGATTTTATTCATTTTTCTTAAAATTAATACATAATTTGCAAACTCACCTCTAACTGTCCTAAACAGAAATTAAGACTTAATTGAATATAATCAAATTCCTCATAAGTATTTTATTAATAATATGTTAAATGAATTTTTTGTAATGAAATATTTCCATATATGATTTCCAGTGGTTGCACAGTATTTACACTTAGGATTACACTATAATTTATTTAGCTTTCCCTATTGTTGAGCATTTCATTTGTTTATTTTTCACTACTTTAAATTCAGTTTTGATCTATATTCTTGTCATTAGACCTTTGCACATACTCATTATGATTTCCCTAGAATAAATTTCTAGAAGCAAAAATTCTGGTCAAAGGGCACACTAACTCTAAGGGGTTTTTTTTGATATATATTTGACATCAGGGTATATTTAAAATGAAAAGGTTAATATTAATGGATTAAATGTTGAATTATTCATTAAAGGAAAAATTCTGACAGATAACTTTTAGATTGAATATCTTAGCTTTTTAAATACGGCATGGCTTGTGGCTTGAAGGAATGTTTGCATTTCCTTTATGATGTGTGCATTTCTTGGGGGAAAAAATTAGACTATTTAAATTGTCTTTGCAAGTATTAACTAATTAGTTTTCCCAACAAACCTATTAGCTAGGCAATATTATTACTAGTCTCCCATCTTGAAACCATGTTAATGAAATAGTAGAATTGACTGTCCCGGGGCCATATCCTATTGATCTTTTAATGCAGATGATCAGAGCACAGAGATAGACCACATAGGAATAAAAACTTCATAACTGGTTTTCAGATAGGCTTCCACAAAGGAGAAAAACAAAAAGAACGGCCAGAGCAAGGAATTGAATTGGATTTGCTTATCAGATCATAATAATTCATTCCATAACTAATAAATAATCAAAGTGAGAGGAGACTTTTAAGCTACAGACCATAGGGATAGAGGAGAAATGTCCTCAACAGCTTGAAAAAATAAGAAAATACATAAAATGTAAATAAAGCATCACTAATTTTGGCAAAATTAGTTTTAGCTATTGTTCCGAACAACTTATTTACCAAAGTAATTTTTTTTATATATATATGAAATTTATTGACAAATTGGTTTCCATACAACACCCAGTGCTCATCCCAAAAGGTGCCCTCCTCAATACCCATCACCCACCCTCCCCTCCCTCCCACCCCCCATCAACCCTCAGTTTGTTCTCAGTTTTTAACAGTCTCTTATGCTTTGGCTCTCTCCCACTCTAACCTCTTTTTTTTTTTTTTTCCTTCCCCTCCCCCATGGGTTCCTGTTAAGTTTCTCAGGATCCACATAAGAGTGAAACCATATGGTATCTGTCTTTCTCTGTATAGCTTATTTCACTTAGCATTACACTCTCCAGTTCCATCCACGTTGCTACAAAAGGCCATATTTCATTTTTTCTCATTGCCACGTAGTATTCCATTGTGTATATATACCACAATTTCTTTATCCATTCATCAGTTGATGGACATTTAGGCTCTTTCCATAATTTGGCTATTGTTGAGAGTGCTGCTATGAACATTGGCCGTACCAAAGTAATTTTTAATAAAAATGTTCTAGAAACTCTAACCTCTACTATGTACATGTAAGCATAAAATGTAATCAGTAAATTATTTTCTCCTAGAAATTGGCACGATTTTCAAGAAACTATTTTCTTTCCCTTAAAACATTAGGTTTGCTTCAGTATTTATCAGTCAGTTTTGGGTGACATGTTTCAGAATAAGAGAGTGAATAGTTTGTGCTACTTTCTGTTCTTGCTAAACTTTCCTACAGATTTCTTCCAATACTGCAAATACATCTCCCTAAAAAGCAATTAAAAAAATAAATAAATAAAACACCAGAGAGACTAAATGTTCCTTATAAAATTTGTGTAGGAGTCACAGGGAGCAGGTGGCTGATTCAAAGAGCCTTACACTTGTGTATTAAACTATGAAGTAGTTCAGGGATACACAAGGGGGTCAGGGATGAGGGGCTTCTAGAAAGCCAAAGGAAATAATTTACGAGAGGTGGTCAACGCCCTCTTGGGCAGGCGACTTTGTAAGTACCTATTACTGCCTTCTCCTGGTCACACAAGTAGAATAGAAAACAGCCATTTATAAACAGAGATTAGCATAACCCTTTAACCTGAGGAAGTGTGGGAAACTAAAAACCAGATACTCATTCATTCTCCACAGCCTGTATGAGAACAATATGACAAGAGGGAAAAATAGACTCAGTCTGAGAGGAAGGGGCAGGGTTTGGCCCTAGCTGTGATTCCTTGAGAAAGACTGGAAATTAACACATTTCCTCACATAAATATGATGTAGGCTAATACCCCAGTACACATACATTTTGGAAGAGAGACCGAGTGCAAGCAGGGGAGGGGCAGAGAGAGAGGGAGACACAGAATCTGAGGCAGGCTCCATGCTCTGAGCTGCCAGCACAGAGCCCGACACGGGGCTCAAACTCACAAACCGTGAGATCATGACCTGAGCCAATGACGGACGTTTAACTGACTGAGCCACCCAGGCACCCCTGAAAACATTTTTTGAAAGGCTGAAACTACATCATTATAATGAAGATATTCTAATTACTTGAATCAACCTGATTAGCATTCAGTGTGGGTCACCCTAAAAAGACTTGCTGAGAATTTAGATTCCATTCAACCAAGTGAATGCAGATGACTACAACCCCACTCAAAATTACCAGTTTAAGCTTTGGATATACCATTGTCAGGACCTTAATTTTATTTGATTTGTATGAGATTAATCTAAGTGAACAAAAAAAAGGCAATAAATTTTGAAACCTCGGGCAACAAAATAAAATAAGGTAACATTAATTGAGTATAGCGAGTTTTCCGCATTGTAACTGGACTCTAGGCATCCCACAAATATTTATTTTGAAACCATTAATAAGGATGCAGTTCAGGGCGCCTGGGTGGCGCAGTCGGTTAAGCGTCCGACTTCAGCCAGGTCACGATCTCGCGGTCCGTGAGTTCGAGCCCCGCGTCGGGCTCTGGGCGGATGGCTCGGAGCCTGGAGCCTGTTTCGATTCTGTGTCTCCCTCTCTCTCTGCCCCTCCCCCGTTCATGCTCTGTCTCTCTCTGTCCCAAAAATAAATAAAAACGTTGAAAAAAAATTAAAAAAAAAATAAGGATGCAGTTCAATATCTATCATATCCCTAGCACAAGTTGGAACTTCTATTACATTTTATGGACTATTTCAATAGCTGTTCACTTTACTCTGATTCCGTTGTTCATATAATAGTCAGAATGATCTATTAAAAAATGTAAATCAGATCAGTTAGGTCCCTTATTTAATGCCAGCTACTTTGCAGGGTTGTTGTTAAGATTAATTAGGACAATATGTAAAAATTGCCTATCAGGGTGTCTGGTACACGATCATGGTGACAGCCATAGGTGCTGGGATGGTAAGGTTCTATCGTTGCTATCTTCACGTCATCATCATCATTGCTGGCACTTACTAGTAGCAGATTGTTCTAGGGGCATCTTAAATTAAAGCAGTATGTAGGGTCTAAGGTTTTCTCTGACTTGCAAGCTAGCAAGTTAAGCTGTTATTATTTCAAGGGTATTGAAAAGACATGAGATTCCTGGATAAGAGACAAAAGATTTTATTAATCATAGCAAAAACAAAAGAACTTCATTTTTTTTTCCCTTTGATAGTTCCTTATACTCTCATGCTCAAATTCCACAGGACCAACACAAAGGGCCTATATTAGTCTGCTCAGACTGCTATAATAATATACCACAGGTTGTGTGGTTTAAACACCAGAAACTTATTTTCTCATACTTTGGGTGGTTGAGAAATCCAAGATCAAGATATTAGCATGGTCAGTGTCTAGGTAGAGCTCTCTTCCTGGCTTTCCTTCTCCCTGTGTCCTCACACGGCGCAGAGAAAGAGCAATCTCTCTCACAATTCTATCAAATTAGGTCCCCATCCTTATGACTTCATTTAACTTTAATTACCTTCTAAAGACCCAATCTCCAGATATAGTCATATTGGGGGTTAGAGCTTCAGCTGTTGAATTTTGGAAGGACACAATTCTATCCATAGCAAAGTCCATAAAAGATATCTTCACCTACAGTGGGTTGCATGGTAAGAGAGAACCATTGACGATGGAGGCTCTATTCCTTTTAAATAAATGGAAGGAACGCTGTTCTGTGCCTGGAGATAGATGTCCCCTCATCCCAAAGAATGCTCACTGCAAACACAACTCTGAGAAATGACTCAGGAAAAGAGCGTGGTCAGGTCTTGGCATTCCTGGCTTACTTACCAAGAATGAGAAGGAAAGCCCAGGGCTCATGAAAGACCCTTTTCCAATACCAAGCTGGAGTTGAAAGCCGATGCTTGTGTTTCTGCCTCCTTAGGATGATCAGTATAGTCCTGGCTCTACCTGAAACCATTCTGTCAGCAATGCATGTCTTTATTGTTTTATGAAGGAAAGAGGAAGATAAGCATTACCAAAAAGTTAACTCTTCCTAGTGCCAAATAGTTAGTAGTGATTCAGTGAACAAAGGATGACTCAGAAAGAACAAGGGACAATAGGAGAAACAAGTGTACTCTCTAGTCTCTGTCATTTTGTTCATTAAACAGAACTTCTCTTCAAAGAGAAACTGCTAGAAAGGAAGAAGAGAGGTGTGTAGCCTGCAATGGCAATTTCTTTGTGTGTTATATGATTTCTTTTCCTAGAGTGTTTTATGCGAGTCATAAAGTTTCTGGTCTCAGAAACGTTAAGTGATCATTCCAATTAGCATCTGACAAGATCTTGAAAGTAAAATCACACATAGAACCGAAATAAACAGATTGGTAGGAGAGCCAATTATCTTTGGTTATTATGGTTTCGTTCTTAGCAATGATTTAAAAGCAGTGAGCCCTACTTGTGATGAGCACTGAGCGTTGTATGTAAGTGGTGAATCACTAAATTCTACACCGGAAACTATTATTACACTGTATGTTAGCTAACTGGAATTCAAATACAAACTTGAAAGACTTAAATAAATAAATAAATAAATAAATAAATACTGTAAGCATTACCACACAGAGTATTGTATGGAATTGTTGAGCCACTCTATGGTACACCAGAAACTAATATTACACTGTATGTCAACCAACTGCAATTTTTTTAATGTTTTATTTATTTTTGAGACAGAGAGGGACAAAGCATGAGCAGGGGAGGGGCAGAGAGAGAGGGAGACACAGAATCCGAAGCAGGCTCCAGGCTCCGAGCTGTCAGCACAGAGGCAGATGCAGGGCTCGAATCTACGAGCCTTGAGATCATGACCTGAGCCGAAGTCAGACGCTTAACCGACTGAGCCACCCAGGCGCCCCAAGGGAATTTAAATATAAACCTTTAAGTATTTGAAAACATGTTAAGCCTAAAAATCATTTTTCTAAATTTAAAAATGGTTGTTATAAAAAAAAAAAACCTTATTAGTGTATCTTTTTTTTTTTTTAATTTTTTTTTTCAACGTTTTTATTTATTTTTGGGACAGACAGAGACAGAGCATGAACGGGGGAGGGGGAGGGGCAGAGAGAGAGGGAGACACAGAATCCGAAGCAGGCTCCAGGCTCCGAGCTGTCAGCACAGAGGCAGATGCAGGGCTCGAATCTACGAGCCTTGAGATCATGACCTGAGCCGAAGTCAGACGCTTAACCGACTGAGCCACCCAGGCGCCCCAAGGGAATTTAAATATAAACCTTTAAGTATTTGAAAACATGTTAAGCCTAAAAATCATTTTTCTAAATTTAAAAATGGTTGTTATAAAAAAAAAAAACCTTATTAGTGTATCTTTTTTTTTTTTTAATTTTTTTTTTCAACGTTTTTATTTATTTTTGGGACAGACAGAGACAGAGCATGAACGGGGGAGGGGGAGGGGCAGAGAGAGAGGGAGACACAGAATCGGAAACAGGCTCCAGGCTCCAAGCCATCAGCCCAGAGCCTGACGCGGGGCTCGAACTCACGGACCGTGAGATGGTGACCTGGCTGAAGTCGGACGCTTAACCGACTGCGCCACCCAGGTGCCCCACCTTGTTAGTGTATCTTTAATGAACATAAGCCATTATTTATTATCTAGTGCTCATTTACACACAAATCCTTACACAGACAGGGTCAGATTATTGGAATAGAAGGGTGTTAAAATGAGTGGAATTTCTTGTTCAATATCATCTTTTTGAAATCTGATCTTTTTACTTGTTTTTTTATATTTTATTTAAATATAAATGCTTAAATTTTAATAATACTTTATTGTGCTTCTCTATAAGTTAATAGGAAATATAAAATATAAAATTCCATTTTAGTGGTGTTATGCCATCATCATCATCATCATCATCTTAACATAGTAGTGATGTGTCTATAACATTAATAGAAAAATTATTCTTGGGTGTTTACACTTTCCTGCTTTAACTTACTTTATATGTTGATCTGGCATTCGTGGACTATTTTTGCTATTGTGATATCTCTGGGCTCAACATTCACTATTTTATTTGGATGCTTCTTTTTCTATCCATTGATCGCTAGCAATGTTGCTACTCTCCAAATGAGAAATTCTAGTTCTAGTGGTCACTCTATGTGCAAGCTGAGAAAAAAATCTCTCTGAGGATGGGTGAACTGTAACATGGACTTGATTTTTCGACAAAAGTACTGTGTCTAAAGTTATTTCTTTTGTCTTTATTTTTTTTGAAGTGTTCTTCTGTGTTTCTACAAGTTTTATAAGAATTAAGGCCATATTCCTCAAATAATTGAATCTAAGTCTTTAATGACACAAGCTAAATATAGTAGTGATCACATAAAGATCACCATTAAGGGTATGGTATAAGCATGCAATGAACAATTGTTTAGTTGTATAATTTAATAGAATTTTAAATTTAAGTTAAAAATTAAATGTGAGAAATTATTCCCATAAAGATTCAAGACCACTGAATTTATAATTTACTTAAAATATATACACCAAAGTACTTGTAAAAGTATTTTTTTTATAAAATTCATAATAATAAAACTTTAAACAAAGTTTTTAATTATAAGTGGAAATACATATTGGCGTAGTGTTTTATTTCTACTACATGACATGTTTGGCTACTTTGAGAAAAGAAAAGATTATCAAGTAATATTTTAGATATATCAGAAATATTTTTATATATACATTTACTTTTTATATATGTTATAATATCCCTAAATTATGCTTTTTAATATCTAGAGAAACCATACATAGACACACACACACACATACAGCCTAAAAAAGTCAGTGAATTGAGTTTAAATTATTCAAATGATTCTAAAGAAGAGAGATTAACAGGACACCTGGATAGCTCAGTAGGTTGAGTATTCGACTCTTGATTTTGGCTCAAGTCATGATCTTACAAACCATGAGATTGAGCTCCATGTTGGGAGAGTCCCTGCTTGAGATTCTCTCTCTTCTTCTCTCTCTGCCCCTCATCCTATCACTCTCTCTCAAAATACATAAATAAACATTTAGAAAACAAAGAAGGCAGGAAAAGAAACAAAATTAATATAGTAGAGGGACAAAGAGAAGACTAATTAATACTAATGAGGCACACATAAATCTAATCATATATAATTACATTAAATGTAAATGATTCTAACACACTGATTATAAGACATGTTTCAGATCAGGTAAGAAAGAAAACTAAATCCAACAATATGCTGCCTGTAAGAAACCACTCAAAACATAATGATGAAAAAAAGTTAAAAACAGAAAGATGGAAAAAGAAATAGCTTGCAAATGCAATTTGTAAAAGAAAAATCTGAAGACAAAGCAGGCCTCAGAACAACAGCATCAAAAAACTATCATTAGGAATAAAGAAAGATACTACAGAAGGATAAAGGGTAAGGGTCAATTGTCAAGTTTTCAAGAAGACATGACAATCTTGTAAGTATGCACATAATAACAGAGCTTCTAAATACATAAAAAAATACATAAAACACAAAAAGTAGGAGGGAATGAATAAATAGACAAAGACAAAGCT
Organism: Lynx canadensis; assembly: GCF_007474595.2. Taxonomy (NCBI): domain Eukaryota; kingdom Metazoa; phylum Chordata; class Mammalia; order Carnivora; family Felidae; genus Lynx; species Lynx canadensis. The sequence continues at coordinate 127,125,085 of NC_044307.1, read as the reverse complement.
TAAATTATAGACTCTAGCACCCCTGTCTCGGTAACTATAAAAGAATTAGAAAGAAATCAGTAAAAATATAGGATATTTGAACAATACCATATAGATCACTCACCTAAGAAGACTGAAATTCTTTCTACATGCACATGAAACATTCACCAAATTAACTTATATTCTGAATAATAAAACAAGCCTTATGAAATTTAACATGATTGGAATTATTCAAAGTATGTTTTCAACCATAACAGAATTAAACCAAAATTAATTCAAGTATTGGAACTTAAACATCATACTACTAAATAATTTATAAATAAAGAAGACTCAAGGGAAATTAGAAAATGTTTTTCAGCGAACTAAAATTAAAATATATCATCCAAATTTGAGCGACATAAAAATGTTTTAAAGGCTAAAGAAAAGCCTACAAGGAAATATATACTCATTAATGGTTATACTGGAAAAGAAAGTTTCAAATGAATAAAAGAAGTTCCACCTTTACAAACTTAATAAAGAAGAACAAACTAACACCAAACACCAGAAGGGAAGGGATTATAAAAATAAAAGGAGAAATAAATACATTTGAAAACAGGATGATAATAGAGAAAATAATGAAATGAAAAGGTAGTTCTTTGAAAATATCAGTAAAATTGATAAGTCTTCAGCCAGACGGACCAAGAAAGCAAAGAATAATTTATTGTTAAAAAATAGAAAGAGGAGATAATGCTACTAAATCAATAGACATTCAAATGATAATAAAGAAATAATATAGACAACTCTATGCACATAAATTCAACAACTTAGATGCAATAGACCAATTTGTTAAAAACTACAAGCTATGGAAACTCATGCTAAAAGAAGGAGATAACCTAAATAGTAACATAGCTACATAAAGAGATAGAGAAGACAAATTGAATTCATAGTTGAAAGTCTTCATAAAAATAAAGAAAACTCCAGTCCCAGATTATATCAGTCATAAATTCTGACAAACGTTTTTTTAAGAGTTTTTTTTTTAAATGTTTGTTTATTTCTGAGAGAGCGGGAGAGACAGAGCTCGAGAGGGGAAGCTCCAGAGAGAGAGGGAGACACAGAATCCAAAGCAGGCTCCAGGCTCTGAGCTGTCAGCACAGAGCCTGATGGGGGGCTCGAACCGAGAACCTTGAGATCATGACCTGAGCCAAAGAAGTCGACTGAGCCACCCAGGTGCCCTGTAAATTCTGCCAAACATTTAAAGTGAAAACGACCACTAGTTCCACAAAATCTCTTCTAGAAAATAATACTTAAAACATCCCAATTCATTTGTAAGGCCAATTAACTTTGATAGCAAAACCAGACAAAAAAATTACAGGAAAAGAAAACTTCATAGAGGAAGAAATGTTGAACAAAAAACATTAGTAAATTAAACCCAGAGGTATGTAAAAGAAATATGTATCACAAGCTAGTAAGGTTTATCTCAGTAATGTAAAGCTGCTTCATCATTTGAAAACCAACCAACATAATTTACCATATTAATAGCCTACACAAGAAAAACCCCATGATTAATAAATCAATACATGCATGATACACAATTGACACAATTTAATACCTATATTTTATTTACTTATTTTTTTAGAAAACTAGGAATAGAAAAAGAAAACTTCCTCAATCTGAAAAAGAACATCTACAAAATTCTACAATCATGTCCTATTTTACAGTGAAAGCTGAATAGGCATAACATTTGGAACTCTATACAGATGTTCATTCTTATCATATCTCTTCAACAATGGACTGAAAGTTACAGCCAGTGCAATAAGACAAGGAAAAGAAATGAAAAATATTCCCATAGGGAGAAAAAAAGGTAAGCAAAGAAACTGTTCTGATTCTCAAGTGAAATATTTGTCTTTGTACAAAATCCCCAAACATCTGCAAAACAGCTTTTAGAACTCAATCAGCTTAGCAATGTTGCAGGATACAAGATCAATATACTTTTCTCTATATAGTAGCATTGAACAATTGGAAACGAACATTTTTTAAATACCACATAATTTATAGTAATTTTAAAACACTGAAATTCTTATGTGTAATTCTTAAAAAAAAAAAAAAAAAAAAAAAAAAAAAAAAAACAAACCGTGTTCAGTCTCTATATACTGTCTACCAAGCTACTTCTGGAATGGTGCTGTGGGAATACAAATAAGTAGTTTAAAAATAGAAAAGTCAGGATTTTTGAATGGCTAGATGATCTCAAAAAAGATAGGGAAAGAAATCAAATGACTAAATAAAGGGATAAAGGAGAGAAAGAAAAATCAAAAGAATGTGATTTTTTTTAAGAGTTTGAGAAGGTTTTCCTTTAAAAAACAGGGACATGGAGCACCTGAGAGGCTCAGTTGGTTAAGTGTCTGACTTCGGCTCAGGTCATGATCTCAAGGCCAGTGGGTTTGAGCCCCGCATTGGCCTCTGTGCTGACAGCTCGGAGCCTGGAGCCTGCTTTGGATTCTGTGTCTCCCTCTCTCTCTCTCTCTCTCTCTCTCTCTACTCCTACCCCACTCATGCTCTGTCTCTCCCTGTCTCTCAAAAATAAAATAGAAAAACATTAAAAAATATAGTAATAAAAATAAAACATGGACATGAAGAGGAGGGGGTCCTTTCTGTTGGCAGATCTAAAGAAAATAAGTGGTTTAATTTTGGATATTTGAATTTGGATTAACATAAGACATCTGGATGAAAATGTCTGATACATAGTAATACATAGTTAAAAAATGGGCATTACATGGCTTGAATTACATAAGTATCTCCATGGCAAAAAATAGAAGTTACTCATTTTCTTTACCTTTGTATCTCTAAGATCTAGCTCCGTATCCAAATACTGGGCCCTAGTAGATTCTCAGTGAACATTTGTTGAAAAGAATTACTAATTTTCTAAAATTTTTATAGAATATTTGTTGTTTATAAATATTGAAGGATATTTGCTTTGTGAATAACTATGTAATTCAACCAGACATTTAACTGAAAATACTTCACACCTTCAAGGCTAAGATTATGAAGGGTGCTTATAGATTTTTTTGAGAGGGAGAACCTCTCTAAATTAAAGTACAAGAAAGGATTTGTACACGAGAGCTACCACATTTTTATCCTGCTGTGACTATTAAAAGCTTTGAAGATGAAAGATCTTTTCTAAACAAAACACATTTATTTCATAACATGATTATTATGCATAATACTTTCTTTGTTTATTCTTAAAACCTCTGAGTAACTCTTTACAACAGCTGCTTATGAAAGAAGTATTAATATAGGATTTTGCTTTTAACTTTTTATTGACACCACAGAATTTTTAATGCACCATATTAGCACTGAAGGTTTTCCTTAAATTATACTATGTAACAAGTGTAAAATATGTTGCATAATTTTTTCTTAGTATTTTACTTTTAAAGACATTATACCTTATAAAAGGTGCTTTATTTATTCAGCTTTCTTCTCTGTGGACGGTAATTGGTTTAAGCATTGTGCCAAATTATATAGAGAAGAAAATATCTGTTCCTTCCATGGCTAAATTTATTTCCTGGCATCACTTGGACACTAGAAGAACCTGGATCATTTTATTAAGTGCAATAATACCCAAAGGAAAAAGTTGGTAAATTCCCATCATGCCGTATTTCTAAATAGTTTTCAGGAACATCAGGAAACCGATCTTCCTTCCTTTACTTCTCCTGCCACATCCCCAAAGGAGGACCAATTAACTAACCAGTCACCTGGAAATGTTCCAGTATTTCTCTAAGTAAGTCCCGCCCTGCTTGCAGTTATGAGTGGTAAGATTATGCTAAATAAAGGTCCCATGCTCCAGGAGCACGTATGACGACACTTAAAATATGTTTATGTCCCTTTAATTGGGCTTTCCTCCTTGCAGGAGGCTGGCGTTATGCAGACCAAATTAAGTCCCCTCCACTCCCCCAACAAAAACATGCTAGAGTTGCCATATCCCAGAAATTACCTAATGAAAGCAATTATCAAACATTCCTGCATTGGAACACAGCTTCAGTCCTGTATTTCTTTGGAGGCTTGGATGTGGTTTTCATCTAGGCTACAAGTTTTTCTTTCTTATTTAAATTGACCTTCTCAAGATGACATCCCATGATGATATATTACATTACACAGAAATATTTCTACTGACCTTAGCTTGATGAAAAATAAACATGTTGATTTTTTCATCTGGTTTAAATACTATGTATCTATCAAAGAAGTTACTTTATTGGCACATTGCTCTTTTGGATGGCATTGGGCCACATCAAATCAAATCCCCCCTTTTTATGCTAATAGATTAAAGGAATAAATCATATTTTAAATTAATCCAAAAGAAAAACTAGCCAAGACATTTGTTTTGGTGTTTTGTCAATGACTTTAAAACATATAAATGGTCAAGCATTTTGTTTATCAAGTCAATGTTCTTAGAATCATTTCTATTTTTGTTTTATTGTGTTTGTTTTGTTCTTTGAATATTATGACTTATTATATTTGAATATATCTAAAACCATGAATACATATCTTTGTTATATATATGATTCTTTTTGTTATAGACGATGTTTAATGAGGTAACTGGAAGTAAGTTACATTAAAGCTTAATTTTAGCAAGGCACAAACATTAAGTATGGGTTATTGCTCAATATGATTATTTTAATTTTTTTAACGTTTATTCATTTTTGAGAGTCAGACAGAGACAGAGCATGAGAGGGGAAGGGGCAGAGAGAGAAGGAGACACAGAATCCGAAGCAGGCTCCAGGCTCCGAGCTGTCAACACGGAGCCCAACGCAGGGCTCGAACTCACCAGCCGTGAGATCATGACCTGAGCACAAGTCAGATGCTCAGTCGACTGAGCCACCCAGGCACCCCTCTCAATATGATTATTTTAATAACAATTTATCTACAGGCATAAGAGAATTCTCTTGTTTAAGAATGCAAAGCAGGACCCAGTTCTTAGTCCCCCAGGACAATTTAACAATGCTCCAAAGTTGTGGGGAAAAAAAAGGATAATAATCTGGCATTCACTAGAAATGTTAGAACAACACAGAGAACAACTTCAATTATTAACCACTTCAAATTCTATTGATTGATTGATTGATTGGTTTAATTCATTTATTTTAGAGAGAGAGAAAGAGCACCTGTGTTGGGGTATGGGGGCAGGGGGAGAGAGTGAGAGAGAAATCCCAAGCAGGCTTCGAGCTCAGTGTGGAGCCTGACACAGGGCTCAATCCCATGACCCCAGGATCCCATCCTGAGCTAAAATCAAGAGTCGGACGCTCAATTGACTGAGTCACCCAGGTGCCCCAACCACTTTACACTCTTATTGGGAAATCAAGTGGAAAATAAAATGCACACAGAAAGACTGAAAGATATGCAAAAGACTTTAGGGAAAAAGACAGAGAAGAGGGAAGAAAAGACAGAAGAAAAAAAGGAAAGAAGACCTCATAATTTTCCATCTTAATATTGATGTTCACATCCAATGTACCCACCCATGAAAGATTTCTCACCATAAACCCAGTCCATATTAGAAACCTCATTGTCATTCTCAGTATACCTCCTTCCACACCACCAATCCTTTCTAAGTATGCAAATTCTCCCATTTCTATCACTGAAAAGCTTGTATAACTGCTCTTCTTCCACTTTTTCAATTTATTTCGCTTTAAATCTCGTGATCTATCTCTGCAGACTCTTAAGTGATCTCCTCTTTTACTACAAATTCAATCCTGTCCCCACTGCTATCTCCCTAAATATGCACTTGATCATGTTATTTGCAGACCAAAGACTTTGAGAAGGTACCACCACCCTGCTCACCTTTTCCATCGTATTTCCTCCGATTTCCTTTGTCCCTGGTGTTTTAGCCAAATCACAAAATTTCAGCTCTACTGCAGTTGCTGTCCCATCTAATTGGTATGCTTGTCCATATTTCTTGTCACTGGAGTCCCCTGGTCATCCTTCAAAACTTAGCCTCGGACTCAGCCAACAAAACCAAATTCTCCTTATTCTGTACCTCAAATCACTTTGATTTTTCCACTGATACATTTTTTTCATCTTTTAGTAAATGGAAATGGATCGTGAAACTGTGACTTTGGAGCGTGTGTAAATATAAAATACTCTTTCTCTAATTACTGACTTCCACCTGTGCTATGTCACATCTTTCTTTCCTGTCTCTTATATATCAAAACATATTCCATATTTTCCTGGTCATTTTGGTTGTTAAAAGTGTATATCCAGTCTAGTCCAGTTCTTCAAACTTGTATGTGATTTAATAGCCATCTGCACCCTATCTCCATGCCAGATCTTGGCCCAAGGGAACTCAAGTAGGTTATAGAGCTTGATCTGCTTTTTCATTCTTTCCTCCTCTTTAGGTCCTAGCTCCTTTGTGATTTGGGCCTGTCTAAAAGGATGGGATGAAAAAGTCAAACAGTATTTACTTAACGGGAATAAAATTGCAATTGTTGCCTCTCAACTATCGTTGGCTTGCCGAGGATACTCTTCTTTAAGGGCAATCTGTGGTGCCTTCTCCATTGCTTAGCTCACTTGCAGGTAGGATTTTTTCTTCTTCTGACTTAATCTCTTGCACCCTCCCATTCGAACTGGTACTGAATTTCATGGATGGGGTAAGGGCAGCTTAGCCAACGACTTTCCACAGAGAAACTTATGAATCTTTGTCATGCCGAATGGCAGTGCAGAGGTAGAGAGGAGCTTGCTGCTCCTTTTCTGACTTTCTTTCTTACTTCCCCTCTGTCTCCAGTTTTCCATTTTCTCTTTCCAGTGTTTATGTAGGCTCAGAACATTCCACCAGGTCTGCTACATGCACAACTAGGGCTTAAGTTACTAATCTTCCTTCATGCATAAACACATAAACTTTACAAATGATTAACGTGCATACTCTTTGCTAAGTTTTGGTATAAGAGGCAAGTATCTCCCTCCTCTCTCCAAACAACTAGCACCAACTCCAATTCAGTAATTCAAAACCCTGATAGAGTCCTCTGATCCATATAAATCCCCATACGTAGTCTTCTAGTTCAGATAGACAGGGAAAGAGAGGATTTAAGGAGTGGGGGTGGTGATTTGGGGAGCAGAATTCTGGAGATCTCTTTTCTTCCTTACAAAATGAAATTACTCCGCACTTTCTATTCTCCGAAATTCCAATATCATTTTCTACTTCTGAAAAAAAAAAAAAAAAAAAAGGAGATTTTCTACTCAGCAACCTCATCATAGGCAATAATTATTTTTTCTATGAATCAATGAATGGGTGATTCAGCCTTCTAAGTTTCAATGCTTAGAACGCATACTTGCAGAATGGAAGTTAGTACAGGGAATTGGGGAACTCATGGAGTTTCTGAAGTGCCCAGGGAAATGAGTTTGGAGGCTATACAAAACCAGGAACAACACAGACATTAAGTAACCACTACTGCTTTCTTGAAATTGTCATAATAGAAACCCACTGCCAATCTGCAATATCTACCACAAAACAAATCTTTGGTTACTCATTCCCAAACATACCCATCTTCCCATATTCATAAGCCAATTAACAACTCTAGCAAAAACCATGTGAACCTGCCTAATAGATTGTAACTATTCATCATAGAAATGAAATATCTGTGGAAATTCTCATCTTTCAAAAAAAGTGTAGATCCATACATAGTCTCACTACATACCACATCCATTGTTAGTTTTTGTTTGTTCAGTCACAATCTCGACTTGCTATCCTCTAGTCACTGTACTAAATTATATTTAACTTTTGTCCACATAAGGAAATACGTTTGGAAAAATATGCATACACCTAAGTGTATACATAACCGAGTAAAGAAGAAATTATGGATACCTACTATGACTTTAATTTTTGGAATTTTTCACAAGGGTATGGTTTGTATTTATAACTTTTTCCCAGTACACTATGCATTTTTCATTTGCTCTCAGGAAACATCACTTGCTAACTAAATCAAGACTTTTTGCCTGTTGGTTCAGCCAATTGATGGTGTGAAAGCCAACAATTGGCTTGTTGATTTTCTCGACTACCCATTCAATTGCAACGATGCATCCATTGTTAGAAGTACTGATTCCTTGTCTTCAGCAACTTCATAATTAGCACTGTATTAGGTCACAGGAATAGGAAGCAAACATTTGAGCAGTGGGTCATTTTTAGTGCTATGGGGAAAGTATCATGAAAGTGCCACTCTTTCTTCCATTCGTTAGTTTCAAGACTCATGCATTCTAATTATGGGGAAAATATTAGCATATATTGTTTGCTGGCTAGGAATCTGTTCTGCACTTTGTAGGACAGCATAAAACACTTTAATGCATTGTTTCCCATCTGGCTCCTTATTTCTCTTAAATAAACATTTTATTTTCTATAAAGCAATTGGTAACTTTGTGATCGAATACATTTTTTAAAAGTTAAAATTAATCCCATGGGCACTTAAGAGTTTCCTCCTTTTGTGGTAAAATGAATTCCTTGGTCGGAAGTTATGTTTTGTTTTATTTTGTTTTGTTTTTGGTGACCAAAAAAATAAGAAAAGAAGTAAATCCATGAATAATATTGCTGGCAGAAACAAGTGAGGAGGAAAGAAAAAAGTAATACCAAGAATAAGTCAATTTCAATGAGGACAAATCATTGTACTTTCAAAATAGAAACGTCCAACGTAACTGAACTTCTCCCAAATTTTTAGTTGGCCTTTCCAAATTGTTACGCTATATTAACTGTTCTGTGTATGTCCCTGCTCTTGGCAGGTTGGACACTCAAGAACAGTAACATAAATAACACCCATGAAGAGGAGATCCTCAAGTTTATAAGCCTACCTTGATACTTTGCCCTGGCTATCATGGCGGTTTGTTCATGATTACATAGAATAAAAACTGGGAGAGTACAGAAAGAGATGATCTGACCAAAAAAAGTGAATCTTTCAACAGATGACTGAGAGATTCCTCTACAGACAGGGCCATCTGCTGATCATTCACATGGGGCACAGATATTTCAAATTTGGGACCCATTTACATAATTTTCCTTCAAACCTTGTCATTAATCTTCCAAGTATATTCCTCCATATCCCTGATCATCTGGCCAAAAACTAGCTACAGCACATGAATTTAAATGGTGCCACACCCTGTTCATCACTCCTAATCAAAGTGGAAAAAACATCTATACTCAAAAGTGTTGCCTACTGGAAGGACTTTTTTATACACTGTCTTCCAGAGACAATCAGAGTAAGACTAAGACAATTGTATGTCTGTGTTCTCCTCTTACTCTGAATTGGTTGCGGAATACCATGCAGGGCTGTCTACAACCGGGTTTCGAATCCATTACCTTGTTATTAGACATGGGGAACTCCCTGACGCTCTCGGTAGAGGTGGAGAAGGAGATGACAATGGAGTGGGCATTGGCGCATGGAGGAGATGAGCACCTGCTCATAACCCTTCCTAGCACCTTCATCCCATACATACCACTTCTAGGTTTGCCCAAAAGGATACTTCTGTACACTAATTCACACAGACCACAATGAGAAGCCCAGGTCACAAGATTACTTGGTGTTTTATGAACAACCTCAGAACATCTAACAGGGGCAAGAGCTATTTCTCACAATACTATGGTACACGCCCCAGCTTTGCTTCAAAACCTAGGAGCTGAGCTATGATTCTCTTACTGGAGCTTATTACTACTTCCTTTCAGCATCCCAATCTGTCACAGACATCTCAAGCATCACTGAATCTGTTGAGTCATAAGGGCTAAGTGTCAAAACTGCTTATATGACTGCCTGAATAAACTAGAAAGTCTTTTTCTGTGTTTAGGCCCAATTAAAAGCTGATAGCCTAATTATCCAATAAATAGGTTGAAATTACACAAATGCCAAATATCACATATGTTGCCTCTGAAATCCACACTAGCTTACTTTTCAAATACTAGACAGAGCAAAATATAGTGGTTTTACTTTGAAAACAAATTTTCAATATGCTCCAGAGTATGATATCTTGGAAAATTTGCTGGGCTTTTGAGACTTTGAATTTCCTTAGTGTATATCTCCTTTTTCCTGCATGCATATGTCTAATCAAAGCATCTATGTACCTGCTATTCCTTGCTCCCTAGATTCTATTCACATGTGTCATCAGTGAAAAGGACTGATTTGATGGTCTGGGAGACGTTGGAATGATGAGGCTCTCCACAGATGAAATTATGGCTCAGAGTTAGAAAAATGACATCTATCTAAAGTTAGACACTGAAGGCTTAGCATTTTGCCAGCCAAGTGAAATAAATTCTTTCCAGTATTCTTGACTTATTGGAATAGAAAGGTGGCCAAATCAATAACTGTATATCAAGTGCCAAGGTGCATGATGATACTTATTTGTTTCATTAAAGGGTCATGTAGTACATAATTTTTAAATGTGTTATTTTACTATATTCTACTCCCATTCTCTAAGACCAAGCTGTCTCCAAAAAACCAAGCAGGTGACTTGAATTGGGAAAGATAGCTCAAGAGTCATGCATCATGTGAGCCAAGGCTAAAATTTACTTGTATCATTAGCTCTTCCTGAACAAGAGAAAAGTTACTTTCTTGGTATGCAGAAATTAGCAATAACTGTGTCCAGTTTCCAACAGTTAAAAACATTCTAGTTATATCTCTTTCCCACTGCACAATTATTTTGATAAATGGTTGTAAGTTCTTTTGAAAGAGGTTAGGAAAAGATCTTTATTTATTTTTATTTGCTAATGTTTGTTTATTTCTGATACAGAGAGAGACAGAGCATGAGTGAGGGAGGGGCAGAGAGAGGGGGAGACAGAGAATCAGAAGCAGGCTCCAGGCTCTGAGCTGTCAGCACAGAGCCCAACACAGGGTTTGAACTCACAAACCATGAGATCATGACCTAGCTGAAGTCAGTCTCTCAACCAACTGAGGCACCCAGGCACCCCAAAAAGATCTCATTTTAAACACCTGTAATGTTTTGAACATCTTCATCAAACTATTGTGGATTTGAAATTTGTTAAGCAGCCCTGTATCTCTAAACTTACTCAGTCCTGGCAATTGAGTACATGGCAAAATAGACTATTCTGTGGTTCAATTCAGGGTCTGTTTCTTGCTAGACCTAAAGTAGCTTCCTTTCCTTTCCCTTTTTTTCCTTTTTCTTTTTCTTTTTTTTTCTTTTTCTTTTCTTTTCTTTTCTTTTCCTTTCTTTCCTTTTCTTTTTTTTCTCTTCTCTTCTCTTCTCTTCTCTTCTCTTCTCTTCTCCTTTCTTTTCTTTTCTCTTTTCTTTTCTTTCTCTATTTTAAGTGAGGGAGACACTTATAGAAACCAGGTAGGATGTTAGGGGCCTGCCCATTTATTTTGGTACCAAAGACTCCATGATAAATTAAAGGTCAACAAAGACCTACATGGGCCAAAGTATTTTGATTACCATTCTTTCCCTGCTGCCCATCATTATAACCATGCCATCTTGTCTGGCACTGCAATACTGATATTTAGCCTCTTCCACTATGAAATAAGAAAATCTACTTCAGTGGCAGCATTTCCTCCCCTCATCCCAGGTTACAAAGGACAACTGCTATAGTACTTTTGAAAGATACTGGTGCTCTACCAAATGCCTTGGAGAGCAGCATATCCTTTGGGATATCATGAGGACAGTATTTGAAGGTAGACGGATAGGATGTACATAATAAATTCCCGTTTCTCTAAGTTGTTGCATTCTTTCCTCTGCATTCTTCCATAAGGAGTTTTTGTTATTTATATTTAATTTAGTACAAGCCTCTTCTGAGACCTAATGCAGGTCAAGTGATTAAGCAAATAGAATCCCTCTCAGCTGCTCTTTCTAGAACAAGGGGAGCAGAATCTTTGGGAAGTACCTTATAAAAATAAATTCATTAATAGTATACTTCTATGTCTTTTGCCTCAGAATCCATTTGAACTTCTACTCAACATATTTTTGCAGATCTTTCCCAACTGATGCATTAAGTTTTCCAAGGATTTGAATTCAATCAACCAATCATTGCAATTTAGCAATCTCAAAATTAAATTCTACATCTTATTTTTGGTGATATCAGTGTTGCAGTTTTGGAAAATAGATTTATTTCTATTTCTTCCTCTTCCTTCCTTCCTCACTTCCTCCCTTCCTTCCTCCCTTCCTTCCTTCCTTCCTTCCTTCCATTTTTCCTTTTTTTTTTTTGTTCAATCATGAGAAACTATTTGATAATTATGTTTTCTTTTCCATAAGGTCCTTACGGCACTTAGAAACAGCCAACTTGCGGCACCTGGATGGCTCAGTCGGTTAAACATACTGCTCTTGATCTTGGCTCAAGTCATGATGTCACAGTTTGTGGGTTGGAGCCCCATGTTGGGCTCAGTGCTGACAGGGCAGAACCTGCTTGGGATTCTCTCCCCTTCTCTCTCTCTGCCCCTACCCACTTATGTGCTCTCTCTTTTTCTCAAAATAAATAAAAACACTTTTAAAAAAGCCAAATCATGTCACAATATTTGTCTTCTTCCTCCCTCTAAAAATGATCTGTCAGAGTTTCCATTCAGTCTGCTAAAGGCCTTAGCTTTATAAGGAAATTCATTCAAAATGTTGAGGGGGATAATTTAAATAACTCTGTGACCTTGCCTCTCATGGAATACCAGTAAATCATCCAATAATACTAACTGAATTCTCGAACACAATCTAGGTTAGAAAACCAATTCTAATGTTCATATCTTGAATTATATCATTTGTAAAAACTTCTATTTTGGTTAGGGTTCTTAGCTGCAGATTATTAAACAAAAAAAAAAAATCTCAACTGAGTAAAATTTAAGATCTAATTGATTTTATTAAAGAATTCATGAGGAGCGCCTGGGTGGCTCAGTGGGCTGAGCGTCCGACTTCGGCTCAGGTCATAATCTCACAGTCCGTGGGTTTGAGCCCCGCATCAGGCACTGTGCTGACAGAGCCTGGAACCTGCTTCAGATTCTGAGTCTCCCTCTCTCTCTGCCCCTCCCCTGCTCCCGTTCTGTTTGTCACTCTCTCTCAAAAATAAATAAACATTAAAAAAATTTAAAAAAAAAGATTTCTTGAATCAGGCAGCATCTAGGAAATAGAAAGAAGCTTCACTGATCTATAGAAAAGGAAAGGTTTTTAAAGGTAGAGAGAGAGTTGGGGGGGGGGAAGGTAATTATTTGCAAAGTGCATTTTTAGGAAAGTTGCCCTTCTCAGAGAAATGGAAAGGTTCTAGCAATAAATTTCTGGGTACTGGCCAGGAAATTCCATGTTGACTGATTAAAGTTTACATTCCTCGGGTGATTAAAACTGCAGTTTGTTTAGGTATTAAGTTTTGGTTTGTTGACATGGGGCCTTAACATAAGTGACTCCATTTGAGGCCTGTGTTTATTTGTTTTGTTCTGTTTTGTTGTTAACAAGACAATAGTATGCACCTTTTTATCTTAATTTAAAAAAAGAAAAGTTTGTTAAAACAATCTCTATGTCCAGTGTGGGGCTTGAACTCATGATCCTGAGATCAAGAGTCATATACTCCACTGACTGAGCCAGCCAGGTGCCCTACAATGGTATGCACTCTTGACTTAGCTTAAACTTTCTAGGGGTTATTAAGAAGTTAAAAATATCTTAGATGCCCAGGAAAATCACTGGGTTTCTACACATTCAGAAAGGTGAATGCCCCCACTAGTTCCGTAAACAACTGTTTAGCATCTATACTACTGGGCCCTAAGTTTGGACAGTAGAAATGCTAACAAAGCTACTCCAAATATTTCCTTCTGAAGTGTGTTTATTTATGTATCAGGTTGGCTAGGGTAAGGTGCCTATTTGTTTGATTACACATTATTCTAGATGGTATTTTTTAGATGTGATTAACATTTACAATCAGTTGACTTTGAATAAAGCAGACTACCCTCCATAATGTAGATGAGCCTCATTTCATCAGTTTAAGGTTGTATAAGCAAACACAGGCTTCCCAAAGAAAAGGAAATTCTGTCTCAAGACTACAATGTAGAGGGACACCTGGGTGGCTCAGTCAGTTGAGCATGTAACTCTTGAATTCAGTTTAGGTCACGATATCACGGTTTGTGGGATTGAGCCCTATGTTGGGCTTTGCATTGACAGTGCGGAGCCTTCTTGGGATTCTGTCTCTTTCTTTGCCCATTTCCTGCTCTCTCTCTTTCACCATAAATAAATCAACGTTTAAAAAAAAAAAAAGACTACAATATAGACATTCTGCTTGAGCTTCCTGCCTGCTACCCTGTTCTGCAGATTTTGGACTTTATATTGCAACATCAACTCTTACATGATTTCCAGTCTACTGACTTACCCTACAGATTTCAGACTTGCCAGCCTCTACAATTATGTAAGCCAAATATATATATATATATATATATATATATATATATGCAATAACCTAGCTGCAAAGCAATTCGGAAAATGCACCTGTTAAGGGAAACCTTCTTGTACTGTTGGTGGGAATGTAAACTGGTGCAGCCACTCTGGAAATAGTATGGAAGTTCCTCAAAAAGTTAAAAATAGAACTACCCTATGATCCAGCAACCACACTACTCAGTATTTACCCAAAGAATACAAAAACACTAATTCAAAGGGAATACATGCACTCCAATGTTTATAGCAACATTATCAACAATGACCAAATTATGGAAACAGCCCAAGTGTCCACTGATTGATAAATGGATAAAGAAGATGATCTATATGACATGGAATATTACTCAACCATACAAAAGAATGAAATTTGCCATATGCAACAACATGGTTGGAGCTAGAGAGTATTATGGTAAGTGAAATAAGTCATTCAGAGAAAGACAAATACCATATGATTTACACATATGTGGAATTTAAGAAAGAAAACAAATGAGCAAAGGGGGAGCAAAAACCAGGGAGAAAGGCAAACCAAGAAAGAGACTCTTCACTGTAGGGAACAAACTGATGGCTCCCAGAGAGGAGGAGGGTGAAGGGATAGGTTAAATAGGTTATAGAGATTAAGGCATGCACTTGTCATGATGAGAGCTGGGTGATGTATGGAAGTGTTGAATCACTATATTGTACACCTCAAACTAATATAAACTGTATGCTAAGTAATTGTGATTTAAATAAAAACTTCTTAAAAGTGTACCCCTATTAGCTTCTCAGCCTCTTAGAAGAAAAGACCACATGGAAGGGGAGTGGGAATGGTAGCTAGTGCTTCAATCTCTAGTACTGCTACATAGATATATGATTATTTATTTATATATCAGCTTCCCCTGGTAATCAGTTGGCCTTGAATCAGTATTGTGACCTCGCACCACCCATCAAATCTGGCCATATACTTCATAACATACAAATAAATAAGATATCCTAGCCCCCGATTTGTCATTTACAAATGATTTAAACATTTAATTAGTTTCTGTGTGTTTACTTACTTGATGATATTATGCCTATATATCTTTAAGAAAAAGAAAATAAATAAAATAATTTGTAATCTCTATTTTGAGACAACTGAAGGAAAAAGGATGACTCATAACCTAAGTCATTTGACAATTCAGCTTAAGGAAGTAACAGAGCCTGGCCTAGAATACAGGTTTTGTGAGTTCTTGATTAGTGTCCTTTCCACTCTACCGTGCACAAATAAACATTATAACCCACAAGGAAATATTCACCTAACTACAGCCTGACTTGCCCATGTGTAAATAAACCAAGGCAACAGGAAGAAATGTGGAGTTGAGGCAGGGGAGATTGCAAACAGACAAAAGCTCTCTGGACAAACCTCAAATTTCAGTGCTTTATGTAAGGATGAAACCCACAGAACATATTCTTTTCCTCAAATGTTTAATTTGTTATTCTTTTATATGTAGAAATTAGACAACATTCCGAAAATCTAACAGCAGTCTGTGCTCTTTCTCTGAATTCAAATAGTCCACTTTTATTGAACATTTTACTAAGCTTAGATAAATCAGAGAGATTATCCAAACGCATTCAGCTCATTGTAAAAAACACCAGAGAGACCTTTAAAAGGATTGTAAACACTCTCAATCAAACTAGTTCTCACAGAAAATGTGTTAAAGGACATAGGACACGGTTAAGAAGCTGGAAGCGGGATCCATTTCCACAGCTACCATTTAAATTCACTCTTTTGTTACCTCCATCTAGAATTCTCTAACAGCACTCCCAATGGCCTCCCCTTTCTAATCTTCCTCCTCCAGTTTGACCTTGAAACACTGTTTTTAGATTAGTCTTGAAAAAATATCATGCCATTCTACTGTTAGGCAAAGTGATGAAGGACTGATAGCCAAAAAATCTTGGCTTGGGCTCCTAAACTCTGGTCTTGGGCAAAATATACTTTTCCTGAAAATACTATTCTGAGCCTGTGTCTCTCTGTTTTTCTGTCTCTCTTTCTCATCAATTAAACTGTTTCATAATCCCTTCCAAAAACATGGTTCATATTATAATTAAATCAAGTGATTAATTTGAAAAAATGTTAAGCACTTTTAAATATTCCAAAATAGAAAATAATAAAATATTTTGAGGTTATCAAGCCAATAATCTAAACTCAAAAGTCAACCGATAGGCTATATAAATTTTAATTGTGACCATATTTGTATTCTGATACATCATTTTCTTTAATTGGTGAACATCTGTGAAAATAAAATTAATTTTGTCCACTTTTAAATAAAACATGATTTATTAGTTCAAGGTCAAATTCCTCAAATTATCCATTATACTCATTAACCATTAGAAGTCTTATTTTTAAAACATTCAGTCTTTATTTTAGTGTTCTTTTTTTTTTTTTTTTGCTTTTCTATTCTCTCCACAAGTACACACGTGCATGTATACAGACACACACACACACACACACACACACAATCCTCATGTTAGTCATAATGCATTTATTAAATAAATGATGATATAATGTAAGTATTTGAAACATAATAGTAAGAAATGTTTTTAAATATTATTTTATAAAGAGAACTTGTTGACTGTTATGTACCTATGATATTTAAACAGTCCTAAGAAGTTCAAAGGGTGAAAATGATTGCACTGTGTTAGAATTCTACAAATCAGAGCAATATTCTCCAATAAAATAAAGTTGCTTCTTTTTTTTAAAGTGTATTTATTTTGAAATAGAGAGAGAGGGAGAGACAGCGTGTGGAAGGGGCAGGGAGAGAGGAAATCTCAAGCAGGCTATGCATTGTGAACGTGGAGCATGTGGGGTTTGAACTTACAGTAAGATCATGACCTGAACTGAAATCTAGAGTCAGACACTTAACCAGCTGAGCTACCCAGTTTACCCAAAATAAGTAAATATTATTGTAATGCCATGTTATCAGTAGCTTTATTATTATCCATCTCTTATTCTTCCATAAAGAGCTCAGACCACATTGACAAATTCTACAGCTAGGAATACATCTTTAAAAACACATTTAAGGTGGTCAGCTATTATTATGTAAATAAAGACATCCATATTCTTACTTATTCTACACTTCACCTCCATATAGGATAAACTCAACTTAAAGAAAATATGTAGCTAAGATTAGCATCCCTAGATTCTTTTATGAAATTGATTCAAGCTACTGACCAAAATAAATGGTCTGCTTCAATAACATGCCGTTACTTTTCAATTGTACTGGTCCCAACTTGTTCTTTTTATTAAACAAAATAAAAACTTGTTTATTAGATGAATTGATGTAGTTGTATATAGCTCTAATACATTTTTTGTGGCTGACTAGTATTTCTTTGCATGAATATACCACAATTTACTGGCCTATTCATTTATTGATAGACATTTAAGGCATTTCACTCTTGACCTTTATGAATTTGCTGACATGAATACTTTTATAAGGGTCTCCTGGTACAAATGTGCCAAGATTCTCTAGGGTAAATATGTAGGCATAGAATTGCTGAGTCATTGAGTGTATGCATGTTCAGATTTACCAGGCACTGCCGAATGTGTATGTCCTACTTTGTGTGACTCTCTCAGAACTGTCTATTCATCTCAGGTCAAATCACAGGGGGCATGGCAGAGGCCCTCGGGGCCAACCTGCAACCTTGCTTGCTTTGTCTTATTTGGGTTGATGATTTCCTTACATTCTGGCCATGGAATTTTTTCAAAAATATGTTTATTTGTCCTGCATGTTATATACTACTGTGGGAGAGTTTTAAGTTTGGTTGTTTGTTTGTTTGCTTAGTTTACCCTAACCACTCTGCTGAAAATGTAAATTTAGGTACAGTCTAGTCAACTCCTCTTGATTTATCTTTATCTTGCATCACTTTTTGCCCTCACAGATTATCCGGCTGTCATTTCTACTTTTAGTTTTAAGATTTTTTTGAAAAAAAAATTACTTCTTTTCTTTCAGATTTCATCTCTAATTCTCACTTTCTTTTTTTATTTGTTCGGTGGCTTGCATTACTCTTCGATGTGTATTATGCAAATTCTAGAGTTGCTCTAACTCTTTCTTCATTACAAGGAACAAGTATCATAGATTATGTGTGATAATGGCAGTGGGCAGAAGAACAGTCATTAAAAACAAATACAAATGTAACGCCACAGTCCAAACAGGAGATAGAATCCACATTCATAATTTGAACAGTGAATGCTTAAAATTAAGAATTATTAACTCTAACAGGGCCCTGGCACCTGAGGAGTATGGATAACTTAGGACAATAACGCAATTAGCAGATAGAAGAATCAGCCCGCACTCCTGGGACTATGATAATGTGTGCAAAGAAGAGGCTTCACATCCACAAGTGAGCTCCAGAACTTGGTGAAGAGGGTCTGGCCAAGGTACCTGAATGACAGAGAAAACACTATGAAACTACACTAGAGGGACTTGCTTGAAATCTGCCCTCTGGACCTTGCCCAAAGTCTCCTGTGTTGCAAGAAAAGTTGTTTGGGGTAGGGTGTCTTGCTGGAGACATTCTGTTACAAAACTGTCCAGAGAAGGTGCAGGGGGAAGCTGTTTGCCATTGGCTGTTGCTGATCTTGGGGCACTGAGTTCTCCCAACAATCAGTAAAAGGACCTTCAGTTCAAGAACAGAACACGCCCTGCACCAGCAAGACCATAACCTTGTACGAACCCTGAAACAGTGGACCAAGTTAAGCTGATGGACCCAAACTCCTCACTCATAGAAACTATGAGACAACAATGTATGGTTGGTTTTAGCTGATACGTTTGGGGTAATTTATTATGCAGCAATAGTTATTCTTTGGAAGCAGTATTTTGACCCTCTGTAACATTATTCCTGGAGCCTTGGCTAATCTTGAATGTAGCTAGTGGAGAAGAATCCAGGTTTTGCCACAAGTGAGGGATGCATCTAGAGTGAAAGATTGTAAATATAAAGGCATCAAACACAGGGCGAATTTTCCCCATGAGACATTTACTGAATTATGAAGTTGAGTAAGACGGGAAACTCAACACTTAAACCACAATTCTCTAAAATACTGAGCTTCATTGATGGCAGTCTTTCATATTAAGAAGCAAAAAACCACTGAGGAGATGCTTCACAGTCATAACATGCTGTAACTTGAAGTTCCAGAAGAGATATAACCTAGAAAAGGGGACAAAGAAATATAGATGGACTATTACAGCTTACTCTCTGATTAGATTGAGATGGTTAGTCACCTACTCTGTCTGCTAGGAAAATAAAAATGTGAAATTCCTTATGGTAATGTAGTATCACGTGAGGTCTCTACAAATGTTTTATGCAGTTTCTGGAGTTCAATTATAGTAATTTAATTTTTAAAATTCATGTCAAAAGAAAGTACAGAATTATTAAACAAACAAACCCAAAATAAAACATATTTACAGATGATCCAGATCTAACCAACAAGGATATAATTATGGTTAATTTGTTTAAGAACATACAGATAAAAAAGGATAAACAGGTAAAATATTGAGAATTTCATAAGAAAATTAGAATCTAAAAAATATAATAAAATAGAACTTACAGAAATGGTAATAGAATACGTGAAATGGAAAGTAGATTATTTTAATAGCATAATAATCTAAGAGAAAGAGAATTAGTCAACTGGTCAAAAGAAAATATTTACTCTGACACAGAGAAGAGTAAAAGGAAAATACAGAGAAGAGTGTAAGAGACCAATGGAATATAAAAGAGTTGCACTAGCTGTAATTGGAGTTCTAGTCGAAGAGAAAGAATTGGGCAGCAGGAAAAATTAAAAAGAGAATGAGTCTTAAAATTACTAACTAATGATACTAAATCACAGGACAGAAATCTGTGCATATAACCAGAAAGATGAAGAACAATCAAAGCAAATCAAGTAATACACTTCAGTACATCATAGTCAAAATAATGAAAAGGAAAAGGAAAGAAAGAAACAGAGAGAGAGAACACGTTAAAAGCAACCAAAGATAATATAGACATAACATTCAGGCACCTGGGTGGCTCAGTTTGTTGAGCATCTGACTTTAGCTCAGGTCATGATCTCAAGGTTCATGAGTCTGAGCCCCACATCGGGCTTTCTGCTGCCAGCCGGTCAGTGTAGATCCCACTTAGGGTCTTCTGTCCCCCACTCTGCTGTCCTCCCCCCACTGTGCTATCCAAAAAATAAATAAATATTTTTTTTAAAAAAGAAATAGATGAAACATTCAAGAGTAACAATCTGATAGGTAGCTGAAATATTATAAAAATGTAGCAACCAGTAGACAACATGTGGCATCTTTAAAGTGCTGAACACAAGTAAAATGTCCCTTCAAAATCTTCTGCACTGTAATTATTTCTATAAGTATGAAGACAAATTAAAGATATTTTTGAATAAACGAAAACTGAAATAAACTGTCACCAAGAGACCTGTATTTAAAAAACGCCAAGGGACAGAGAACAAACTGAGGATTGCTGGCAGGGAGGTGGGTGGGGGTATGGCCTAAATAGGTGATGGACATTAAGGAGGGTGCTTGTTGGGATGAGCACTGGGTGTTATATGTAAGTGATGAGTCACTAAATTCTATCCTGAAAACATTATTACACTGTATGTCAACTAACTTGGATTAAAATAAAATTTAAAACAAAAGAAAGAAAACACATTTTAATAAAGTAATTAATAAATAAATAAACAATACATTCATACATACATACGTACATACATACCTAAATAAAGCTAACGGGAATTATTTACTCAGAAGGAAATGATACCAGAAGAAAAGACAGAGAAGCAGAAAAGAATGAGTAAAACAGCATAAAATAGAAGTTAAGATTGTATAAAAATGAGTATACTGTATAGAGTTTTAAATATATACATAATACAATTCTTGAAAAGAAAAACACTAAATAGGGGATGAGGATAAATGGAATTGTAAAACTTATCATTTATATTAGGTTATGAGAAATCAAGTGTGCATGTTGTAATACCTTGAGTAAAAATATTTAGTGTAAAAATTTCAGTAAACTGAAAAAATAGTGAAGAATTTTATTCTAACACCTTAGTAGAGAAAAAGTTAAACAATAACAGATAACATTACATTAATACAAAAGAAAGCAACAAAGAAAGAAAAAGGAATATAAAGCCCCTAGTAAAATAGGAAACATGCAGTAAAATTTTAGATACAAACCCAAGGTAATCAATAAATTAAATGTAAATGATCTAAATATACATACAACAAGGGTTTATATTAAGAATCTATAAAGTACTACCACAAATCATAAGGACTAGATAGAAAACCAAAAAGATATGTACAAAATATTTATATACAGACAATTCTGTGCTATGCGACTTGTTAAGTTTACTTAAATATGCCATTGATAGAGTTCTAGAAAGATAGTCAATCAAAATCTTAGAGGTGGTTTCTACTGTGTCAACATTAAATGATGTTAATGTATTTATTATCAGTTCTTTACTATATTATTTATATATTAGCAATATATACTTTTTAGAATTTGGAAAACACTTATTTTTATTATATATTCACCTTGTAGGTCTTGTCTTCATTTCCTAACAGCTAAACTTGTGTCAGAGCTACGCAGGAAAATTATTTAAGCCTCTTCCCCTCATAATAACCCGTTAAGTTTCTAAAAAATTCAATTCTCCTTCCCAAGGATTAAATCAGATTCAATAAAACTGATTAGCACCTTACTGAACATATTGTTACTTCCATTTTAAGATGCAACATACCTGAGGCACAGAATACCTCATTAGAGCTGTCGTTAGTGACAGAATTTGGTAAAAGCATTGCAGTATTTCTCTGCTTAGTGTGAACCCAAGTGCTGTGAAACATGGGATAAAAATGGTTCTCTTATAAATGGAAATAAGCTAAGGTAGAGTAAAACCCTATGGTCAAAAACTACAAGATACTCCAGAGTGAAGTTGAATTTCCTCTCTATAATCCTTTACTGACTAGGTTTATATATAAGTTTATTAGTTTATCAATCTTCCTTAACACAGTTACATGCTATAAAACATCTGGTAAGGAAAAACAGAACACAGTATTTGACTTAATGCTAGTACAGTCAGGATATATATTTCTTATTATATTAGTAACAGACACAATTCCACAATACAATAAGTAAAAATGTTTCCCCTTAAAAGCAAAGTACTACCTTCTTGGAAATAAATTACCCTGGCGAGGACCATCATGGGGCTCCCGAGAATAGGTAATTCACTTCAAATGAATGAACCCTCAACCAAAGGGAGAGTGCTTCTCCTGGTGAATTTTAAACTGTCGTTTCACTTTCTGCCTCAGTTTCCTTATTTAAAACATATGGTAATACACAGCCCTTTTACAAGTGGGGATAATACGAGTGTATTAACAGGCAAGTTATGAATATATTGACACAGATTTAAATCTCCCCAAATGACAAATCCCATACACATGCTGAATAACAGACTCCAGCATTAAACTCATCTGTTTTTTTATTCACACTAACTTCTCAGCATTGTCTGAAACACACCTATGTACTAAACAAAAATCTCCCTGTATTTTACCACCTTAGGAACATCACTAGATGAGTATCTCTTGAGCTGAATACAAAGTATCTGGGTTGTTGGGCTTTCCCCCCTACTATAAAAAGACAATAACTGTTGGGGTCCTTTCGGTTAGAATGAGCAATTGATGTCTTTTTCAATTGTGCCGTACTTATAAAATTGAGCAGTTTGTATTCATCTGGGTGCTTTGTTTATTCACTTCTGTGTGAGCTATTGTGAACTGGAACTTTAACATGTAGTTGCTTTTCCCATTCTTTAGTGAAAAGATTTGTAATGTGCACCTCCCCCACAGTACTTGAAAAATATACACTTTATTGACCTATTATTGGATGTTTTGTGGTTCCTGAGACGATTTTATATAATTACATTGTGAATTCTGGCTTGAGTTCAAGCATCTTTGAAAGTGAAGCTCTGATTACTGACTTGTATGCATAACATAAGTAGGAGTAAATGAACACCTCCTTCAACCTTCCCCAGACACTCAGTTCTAACCTCATCTCCCCTTTCCTTTGCTTCCCTTTGAAACATGTAGAGTAAGGTCAGATTGTATTTGAGCATTTGGTAGTTAGGGATGTGTTTTATTTCCTTCCTCATTTGGCACCATTTGTTGTATCTAAACAGGTAATCTTTCCTCTTTGAGTCACCAGAAACAAAACACAGCCTCTCAGAAAGCGTTGGAGACTTTTAAAGGACCATTACTCTTCTAGACAGTGAATACACTGCTTCCGTAGAAAAAGAAAAGTATCTTGTCTCCCCCTGTCTCTCTCTCCCTCTCTCTCTTCTTCCTCTCTGTCTCGCCTCCTTGTATCTCTCTTTTGCATTGCATAATAAGAAATACTGTTGTATTATATACACTGATGGACCTTTCAGTGCAGAAAGGGAATGCGGGAAGAATCCACCAAATACTGAGTGCTAACTAAACACACCTCATTTCATCAAAAGGTTGCAGTTAATAGTAAGAGACTCACTAAGGTGTGGCATATGGACTCAAAGCCTTTGAGCAGGATGAAATTGAGTTGAATGTCAGCTGCTTTGCTTATGGACTATATGACATGCAACTTACAAAGAAACGTAGACGTGAATCTCAGTTTTTATATCAATAAAATGGGAATAAAAAATTCTGCCTTGAATAACTGTTTTTCTTTGACACTTCTTCCTCATAACTTTTGAACATAGACGTTCCTCAGACAAGGTGTCTCATGTCTCTGTGTGTATTCTGACCTGCTGAAGGATATCGTCCACTCGTGATGTTTTGACCCCATCTTTACACCAGTAACTCCAAAATGTGTATCTACAGCCCAGACATCTCCAGACTCTGTCTATGTATCCCCACCAGCCTACTTCACATCTCCTAAAATTCTTAATTGTATCTCAAACTTAAACCAAACTGTGGATCTCCCTCCTGACCTACAGCTGATTCCCTTCTGGGGCACCTGGGTGGCTCATCTGGTTAAGCATCTGACACTTGATTGCAGCTCAGCCCATGATCTCACAGTCATGAGTTTGACCCCTGTGTCAGGCTCTGCAATGAGCATGGAGGCTGCTTAAGATTCTCTCTCCCTGTCTCTTTGCCCCTCCCCCACTCGCTCGCTCTCTGTCTCAAAAGTAAATAAATTAATTAATTTAAAAAATGGATTACCTTCCAACATTCTTTTCCTCAGTGAAGAGGAAATCCTCCAATACTTAATTCAAAAACTGGAGATAACTGGAGTTATCTCGGACATTTGTCTTTTAAATGTCTCTCAAAATCTGTCCAGTTGGTCTGTCTTTCTTCCAACAAACTGATTCCAAGAACCATCACTCTGTGCCTCCCTAGAGAGACACAACAGGTGTTTAACTGACATTTCACGCAGTGGGTTTTTTTTGGTTTAGGGGGTTTCTTTTATTTTAGATAGAAAGGAGGAGGGAGAGTGCATGCTGGCGAGAGGGGAAAAGGAAGAGAGAGAAAGAGAGAGAGAGAGAGAGACAGAGAATCTCAAGCAGGCTCCATGTTCAGCACAGAGTGCAACTCGGGGCTCAATCCTATCACCCTGGGATCATGACCTGAGATGAAATCAAGAGTCAGACACTCAACCGACTGCACCACCCAGGCACCCCCACATAGTTTAATACTCCTTACAATAGAGTGGATCTTTTAAAATGCAAACCTGATCATATTATATTCTGTCTTAAAATCCAATTGTAAAATAGTTAATGTGCATTGAACATTCAGTGTGTTCTAGATCTTGCCTTAAGGATTTTACATAAGTCACCTCATTCTATACATAAGATGGGAATTGTTGTTATTATTACTGAATTGTTATTATTATATTCATTTTATAGCTGAGAAGACTGAAACACTAAGAGACTAAGAAACATGCTCATGGAAACCCAGCTGCTAAGTGCAAGAAGCAGGTCATAGTCTAGGTTTAGAGTTCACATCCCTAACAAGACACTACACTGTTGCCCAGTATCTCCTGTTCATTCTTGAGAATAGACAAAGATTTAAGAATATCTAGCTACAATGCTCTTATTAAACCCATCTTGCAATGTGTGTGATTGACTTGTAGATTGCAAGAACCCAGTGATAAATTTTCAGGAATATTGCAAGCTTATTGGTAAACACAGCCATTATTAAAAACTAAATTTTATTAACTTACAATTAAATAAATTTTCATAAAACTGAAGGCAAAGATAATAATTACTCAAAGCTCATCACTTCCTGCTTATCTTTTGCTCTTGAGGTTATGTCTCAGCATAGTAAAAATACAATATAATGGTGAACTACCGGAAATATCTTCCCAATTCCGTGTTCATATGATACTGCTCATGGTTGGGGCATTAACTGCATAAAAACTGTAAATGCTTCAAATCAGGACTTTGTTCATCATTTTTGCTCTAGGCTTAAGAAAATAATGGAGAAAAATATTAATGATAACTGAGTAAACTTAAAATGTTTGCTGACTATTGACATTGTATTGTGACCAGCACAAAAAAATTGAGGAGATACACTTTCAGTATTCAAAGATTAGTATCCAAATCAGTAAAGGTGTTTCTCATACCATTAACGAATGAGTGAAGTTCTGACACGCATATTTGTTTCATTTCCATCTTGCTCTTTCCTGTAAATGAAAACATCAGCTAACAGTCACGTTGGAATCATATTCTCTCATCAGTTGCAACTATTGTCTATGGACACACTAGATGGGCAAAAATCAATAAAAGTATTCTGTGAAAATCAGTTACATGGAATTGATTTTAATATTATCTAAAACATGTAAGCTATTCTATATACATTTAAATATAAAGCATTTTATGAATTCTGAAATATTGTTCAGATAACCTAAGATGTGTCTTCCTTTTAATAAATTTGACAAAATTGGTAAATCCTTACTGCAAGGTGTTTTGAAAGCTATAAATCATGCACTTTGTAAACAATAGAGACTCTTCTTTTTATTTTTTCATATATCCCACAGGTTTTTATAGAACTTATAGACTTGATAACTATGTGATATGTTCCAAAGTATTCTATAAACTTGACATGTTCTTGTTTGACATTGATCTCCAGCAAGAAACCAGGCAGAGACCTTAAAGAGATGATTTATGAGTATAGAAAAAAATGAATAACCATCACCAGAAGACAGCCTGTGTTATTTGACTCAAGTAATGGCAGACTAACCATATTCACACACTTTGAAAAGAGATGAGACTCTTGTATTGTTGAAATGCAATATTTATGTAATATATTTTTTGTCTCAGAGCATTTGACAGATTCAAGACACTGGGTAAACAAAATGTTGAAATATGGATTGAATAATAGCACCAATGAACATAATTAGGAGACATATATCAAATCAACAGTAAGCACTTTGCATGAGTTGAACTTATGCAAGAAAATAGAATGAGTAGACCTGATGAGGAGGGGGTGTTCTATTACCAGATGTTTGTTTAACCAATACATGCATGCAAGCTGGACATACCTATATAATAGAAGGGTTAAGAAGGTTGGATGAGGTTGGCCTAGAATCCATTTCAACGGGCCCTTTATGTTCTTAAGATGGTTTCAAATGTCTTTGTAAATTGTAAAATATTTATTTCTAAATTAAGGTGTTTTAAGTTTTTCTATGAAAACATTATGATAGCTAAAGATGTATATAACCCCATTCTAGAATTTGACCAAGTAAATTAGTCACTGGGTTAGTTTTAAATGCTAAGCACTGCACCTGGTATCTCAAAAGTATCCCAGATGATGAATATATTATTCTCAAAAGACAAGATGGGAATCAGATCAAATATTATCCTTATATAAAAATAGACTCATTTTTATCCTCTAGGATTCAACAGGGACTTGGAAGTCAGTACACTATGCTTCTGTTTTGTTTGAAGCACTTTCAACACCTTGATTTGATAATCCAGGAGTTGAATATTCTTGAAACATTTTACTCTTGGAAAGAAATGCTCACATCAAATTACTAATTTTGGATTACTATTTATC
The DNA here is from genome assembly GCF_007474595.2 of Lynx canadensis. Taxonomy (NCBI): domain Eukaryota; kingdom Metazoa; phylum Chordata; class Mammalia; order Carnivora; family Felidae; genus Lynx; species Lynx canadensis. The sequence goes on along the minus strand of NC_044307.1, from coordinate 127,097,747 downwards.
ATAATCTGTACCCCCCCAAAAAAAAGAAAACACTGGAAGAAATTGAAAGTACCAAATATCATAGAAAGCCTGTCAATGGAAAAGGATTACCATTAAATTCTAAATGCAGAAATTTGTCATAATTACTATCACTATGAGAAAATAAAAGTAATAAAAATAAGTGCATGAAAGTGAAGCATGTTGTAAAACATCTCAATCACCAGAAAATATTAAAAGGTAGAAATAATAACACCATATCTTGGTGCTGATTAGCAATTAGATTTCACAGTTTTTAAACTCCATCTGGTCCTAAAGTGTGGGTAACTCTAAGTTTCGATTACTTAGAACCGCATTCAGCTTCAAATAATAGAAAACCTAAGCAACGATTTGTCCACAAATAGAGATCTGTTTTTCCAACAGAACAGAATGTCCAGAGGAAGGAAGTTACTTGTCTTGCTTTCTTTGTTCAGTGTTGCCATCAAACACTCTACTTCTCTGCTCTGCTGCATCAGTGTGTTGGCTTCTCATTCTCTTGAATTGTATCTCATAATCACAACCAATCAGCCACAAATCTCTGCCTAAAACTTTGTGCTCAAATTTCAAAGTACAAAAAACAAAACAAAACAAAACAAAAAAAAACAAAAAAACAAAAAAACAGGCTAAGAATTCAGGGCAAGTGGGAATTTAGTATTTCCTATTAATAGAGAGGGTAATGATTTTTCTAATATTGTGAAAATATTTTTACAGAAAATGGAAAATAAACAAATACTTTCAATTTGATAGCAGTTGGTTTCAACTGCATAGTAGTTCCAGTAAACCATCATCCTTGGCTACAGAATCAATATGTTTTAGTTCTGGCATGAATCTCATGGGTCATCTGGCCCAGCGTCTTACTTTAAAGGTAAAGAAAACTGGGATAGAGACAACTTAAATTATTTGTTCAAGATCATACATGCTACAAAGTTGTGGGTAAACAGCAGTCACAGATTGCTAGCAAGAACATATTTTTTAGGTACCCATAGAGATCCGTACACAGACACATAAAAAGACTCACAGTCTAATGGCTGGATTGGAAGGCATCCAGCGTATTGTAATGGTACTGAGATCTATGTGGGAAACATATTCAGAATTTCTTTTTATCCTCATCCAGATTTTAATACTAGATTTAAAAGTTCTGCATTAAATAATTGATTCCCAGTCTTTGCAGGTGGGATTTAGTACAGTAACACAAAATAATAGGGAAACGGCATTTAGCAGCATCATTGTTATTTGCCTTTCAATTTTTTTTTTTCATTTGAGTTGATCTGTGTTTTTAAATGTTACCTTTGGAAAAGCTGTCCACAAAGCATTGGAAAAATAGGGAACTATATTTAAATGGTATAATTGTCAAGGAACCCATGTGTAATTGTGCCATACTGAAGCAGAAAGTATTGAGTCACATCCACAGATGATATTTTATAATAGGCATTAAGAAATTTAAAAGTATGTAGACTTATTGGCAGCAAATTACCCATAAGTTGGAGGGGATGATTGGCGCAGAACAAAAAGGTCAATTGTGCTTGGAAAACACATCCTTCCCGTAAGACAGCCCCCGAGTAAAGCCACAAAGCAGACATGTGTGAACCTTGAAATAAGCCGTATTTTCAAATAAGTGAAGTAATTGTATATGAATTTATTGTGTACATAAGTGTAGCACCCTACCTGTATTACAACTGAGAGCTATAAAACCAGAGAGGCATGTTATGGAATCAGAATAACCTGAAAATGGGTTGACGATCTCAGCTGCCTCGTGTGTAAACTGGGAATAATAACAGTATTTACTTCACTGTGCTGTTATGAGAACACAATGAGATAAGGCAAAGCGAAGCACCCAACCCAGGGGCTGGCATATAGTGAGCACTCAGTGACTATCAGTGGTTACTATTATTACAAAGCCATATCCTTCCCTTCCCAGGGAACCAATGACACAACCTGGAAAGATGAGCTGCTGGTAACTCACAGACATGAAAACGTGACACACCGGATCTCGGCACCCTTGGCGTCTACCTAAAGACTTTTTACATGTCTTAAACATCACTTCCTTGTTTACAGGTGCTAAGGGACAGTAGCATTGAAATGGTATTCAACAGTGTCATAGTCCTGTCATTCTATTAACTGTCTTTAAGCCAATGGGATTTATGGAGGATAGAGAGGTTTATTATCTCATTATCCAAAATATATTCCATGGTGTGTAAGTCAAATTTACAATTTGAGCATCAAATAGTGTTGGCTATTCTTTATTCTCATTTTATTCCAGTGCAGAGTACGCCAGATATGCTAAAAGTACTGGCCAGAAAAGCATTCTATTTAACCAGCGTTCTCATTGGAAATAGTGATCCTCCAAATATAGCTCTCCATTGATTTTTACCACCACAGTGATAAGTCATCAAGTATCAGTGCCACTTAGGCGGTGTGACTGTGTGTGTGTGTGTGTGCGTGTGTGTGTGTATGTGTGTGTGATGATGTGTATGTGTATGATTGAGGGAGAGAGAGAGAGAGAGAGAGAGAGAGACAGAGAGAAGAGATTAAGAAACAGAAAGAGACATTGAGTGGGGGGAAATCTGTGTTTATTATATTTTTGCTTCTTTCATCCTAAGATGACTCCGTTTGGTGCTGTGAAATTTTTAAGTGCCAACCAAGATGCAAAACCATCACTGTCACACAGAATAAACCCTTAAATGAGCAGATGCAGTTGCGTTTGTCTAATATGCTATTATTGATATGTCATTATTTCTGTCTACCTTTCTCTCTGGGCATTGATCACTTTTGCTCAAATTGAACACTCAATTTGTCCTATTTATGCCATAAGAAACAGCAACTTACATCACTTGCCCTTCAGTATTCCTGAGCTAAGCTTCATGTCTTCTAATAAATCATTCTTCCTTGATGGGGGGGCATATTTTATTCATCTTCGGGTCTGCAGAGCTTGGTATAGTGCTGCTGGTTCACAGTAGACACTGAATGACTAGCCACCATATTGAATTGAACTATACCATTTAAAATTGTCTTTAGGCAAGGGTTTTTATATCTACCCCCTCTGGCTTTTCTAATTGAATTCAAATAATTTGAAACGAAGTTTCAATTGTTGTAGAGGGGTGGCATTTCCATCCTTAATTACCAGTGACCTACTCTTATCTATCGATGTTAACTCTGGTCTTTTAATGTCAAACATGACATTGATCCAGAAGCCAAATGTGATTCTTTCAGTTTGGATAAGAGCCTGAACCTATATTGTTTTGGATGACATTATCATACATGAACCTTAAACATGCTCTTTATGGTAATGCAAACTTCCTAGTCTAGAAACTCTAGCATAGTTTCTACCTTAGAGGCAAGATGGAAACATCATCCTTACTGTTGTATCTCTCATTGTTTCAACATCTTTAGCATGGTAAATTTATGCATGTTCTTCCTATTTTTTTCTTTCAGGAAAGGGGCTGTGGAAAAGGTATTTTAACATTCATATTTTCTAGTGAATGTTATTAAAATTCTATTAATTCTAATATTTATTATTGTTGTAGTAATCTTTTATAAATAAATAAGATCAAATTGCAAAATTTAATGATTAATTTTCTCCCCTAATTTATTAGACTGTTAACAAATTGTCATCCATTTAACTCCTTTCCTTTTTTCTTAAAAATCCATCCTCAGTATACATTATAAAACCAATCATAGAGTAATGAAAACCTAGGAATATTATGGTATAACTTGTAAACTTCAAGTGTAAATTCTTGAGAACTGATTATGGTGAGTTTTTAGATTTCATAATTTAATGGAACTTTAGAAATAAATTGCCTTAATTCCTTCGTTGTTGAAATAAGGAAGCTAAAATTATATGTCAGTTAATGATCGCCCCCAGTCATAGTTGGTGAGATGCTCAAACTTGACAGAAGATTTTCTCACTTTAGGTCTAAATATTTTACTCTTAAATCATGTGATCTCTGACTAATCCCTTTAAAAAGGAACTGAGTAGAGAATGTGTATGGGTGCCATTTACAGACACGTAGAGCCACATACTCATTGTTGGCAGGTAGTATCAATTACTATGCAGATAACTGTATATATACCATGGTGGTATATCATCAATTCAAATATTTAGTGACAATACCAACTTAATGTCTTATTTGAAAAAGCTACTAAATGTTAAGAAATCAAAAACCTGTATCATCAATTGCAATGATGCCAGAAAGAGGCATGGAGCATGGAAAGGTCACAGTTTGGGAGAATGTGTTTGACTTTTCATACCAGAGCCAATACTTCATACGAGATATATTCATACGAGATATATTCATACAAGATATATTCATACTTCATACCTCCTACGAGATATATTATTAGTTACACCTATTTCATAATATCTGCTATATCATACGATTAGTTTTCCTTATTAACAACATTATGACCAATTGCTACCATTTTTGAGAACCTACTCAGAGCCAAGTTTTACTACATCATTCAAGAGATTACAACAGGTCCCATAAGTGTAATCTAAAAGAAATAATAATAAAAAATAAAAATAATAAACAAAAAAGCAGAATCAGACCTACAAATACAGTGAATAAACTGATGGTTGCCAAAGGGCAGGGTGGTAGGTTGGGCAAATTGGGTGAAGGAGAGTGGGAGATACAGGTTTCCAGTTAGGGAATGCACAAGTCATGGGAATAAAAGGCATAGCATAAGGAATACAGTCAATTATATTGTAATAGCAATGTAATAGGACAGATGATAGCTACACTCGTGGTGAACATAGCATAATGTGTAAACTTGTCAAGTTACTAAGTTGTACACCTGAAACTAATGTAACATTGTGTGTCAACTCTACTCAAATAAAACCATAAAGAAGAAGTACAACAATTCTGCAAGATAGATATGATTGCCCTCATTTTACCAAAACAATATTGTTACCAAAAAAATACCAAATTGCTAAGTAAGAGAAATAGAATGAAAAATCCAGGTACACCATAACAACCTCTACCAAATCAATCACCCCAAGTAAATAACTCTTGCTCTCTTCCCATAAATCATTCTTCCTCCTTGTGCCAGTTGGATTCTTTGGAAAGAAAATGCCAAAGCAGAATTTGCAGTACGAAAGATTTATTTCAGGTAATGTGTGTGACAGCTAACAGAAGAGAAAGCAGAAGTGGGCAAAGCTCTCCGACTGCGGTGTGGGTCTGACACCTGTGGAAGAAAGGGGGGACAATTAGGAAGAGAGAGACTCAGGCTATGGTATAGGTGTGAGAAAGTCTGAAGCTCAAAGGGGTCTAAAGACTGTCAGTAGAGGAATCCTGCCTTCAACAGAAATAACAACATCCCGCTCTATTATGCTTGGGCATTGGTTAAAGCTGCCTAAGGAGAACATATCCTCACCTTGCTGCAATCAGAGATGGTCCTTGAGGCAGCATGTCTCTTAAACGGTGATTAAAGTAGTGCATGCCTATGGCCAACTTACTTTGTAAAAGTCCCTTAGAAGTTCCTAATTTCCTTGACTAAAATGGGGACACTTGATCTAACTTAAAGTGTTAGCATTTGTTCTGCTAGTAACCAATTACTAGAAAGCATCTAGGAATTTACCAGTACATAAAAAGCACTCGAAATATTTTCATGAAAATAAATGTAGGGCATTCAATAACACCACTTTTAGTATTTTAAATACACTATCTCTACAGTTACTGGCTAATTGGGTAGAAAAATAGAGAAATGGTCTTTCAGAATGTATCATTTTAAGTTTATCATTCTCAACTCTGGATTTGCTTTTGCCAGTGCTAGGGATAACCCTAACCCAAATGCATCAACCATTAAACATCTATGGCCAGCCACTAGTACTATGGAAGAAACATCATTCCCGAGGGTAATATTCCTGTTACTATTTTATATTATCACACTCAATTAAAAAAATTCTAAAGTAAAGTTCATTGCAACGTGATTGCTCAACTCCCAAGTGAATTGAAGACTGTTAACTTGGCCAAATGAGATAGGTCTTTATTTTCCAGCCCTTATCTGGATAATTTAGGCAGAAAATAAAACCACTGAGGAAGGGCTGAAAGATTGTTTATTTTAGAGTTGATAAGATTATGGGAAAATTAAAGAACTACTCAGTGTACACCAAGGAAGATATTTTTCATACTATGAAAAATATAATGACGGAGCATATTTTCTCTATCTTCACTAACAGTCGAGCAAAGGAAAATTAGTGCTACCACAACAAATCTATTTTAGAGTATAAGAAAAATTATCCTATATTTGGGATTTTTATACTACAGAATAAGTCACTAAGGTAGGTAATATAAATCTTTCTATGGGTGTACTGATTGATTTATTAATTCATTCATGCATTCATTCAATATTATTTTTCAATATTTACAATATGTAAAATTTTAGGCTTTACAGTGGAATATCATGAAACATAGTATGAAATACAAGTCTAGACCACAATAAGTGTCCATTCTGTCTATAACTTAAAATCAATATCAAAAAGTAAGCCAGAGTGGCATCAGAACATTAGAGTAGCAATTTCAAAACTTTGTCTCATTGCAAAAGCAAGATATGAGCTGGCAAAAACTGTCAGAATTAACTTTTTTTTTTTTTTTTTGAATTCTGGAATCAGAACACAACAATCAGGGGAATATTTAATGAAGAGAAAAACTGTTGGATTTTGGTAAGAGAGCTCTGGGGCACTTTAACTCATGTGGTTGCCATCTGCACGACTCAGTTTAGCAGCAGCAGCCTTGAGATGGCAACCTGTGTTGCTGGTGCAGGTTATTGGTACCAGAGGGATCAATATGCACCTTGTTCTTAAAGAATTGTGGCTGTGTGTTTTGGCCTGTCTAGTGGATGTCTGAAGGATCATCTCAAGGGCTTGATGTGTTTCATCTACCTCAGAGCTGTCACAGGATTGTGACAGCATCCCCAGCAGTGTTTGCTGAAAACATGTAAAGGTAAATGTATTAGCCATGGCCACTTGGACCAAATTAGAATATTTGAGACAAACAAGAGACCAAGAAGCTTGGGAATAAAGAGGTTGGGGAAGGAGAAACATAGGGAGGAAAGGCTTTGAAAACCTCCCACATAGTCTCAAGTATATAGATGGTCATGAAAATGGCTAAGTCTGAATGCACGCTCAGAAAACACCTGAGAAGAACCTAAGTTTTCACCTCTGGCTGAACTTCAGGCTCTGTGTGGCAGGAAGTCAGGAAGTGAAGACCACAGCAATCTTATAAATTACCTGGCAAGTGGGGTGCCTGGGTGGCTCAGTCAGTTAAGCATCTGACTCTTGATTTTGGCTCAGGTCACGAACTCACGGTTTGTGAGTTGGAGCCCAGTTTGTGAGCTTGAACCCCACATGGGGCTCTGTGCTGACAGCACAAAGCCTGCTCGGTATTCTTTCTCTCTCCCTCTCTGTCTCGGCCCCTCCACTGCTTACACTTTCCCTCTCCTGTCTCAAAAACAAAACAAAACAAAACAAATAAACAAACAAAAACTACCTGGCAAATCTTGGAGTGCCTGAATACAGAGTCCATCTGAAAAGTCAAAGAGAGGTGGTTGTTGTTTTTTTCTCCTTTCTTTTTTGGTTTTAAGTACTTAAGAACATCTCTGTCAAATCTTTAGCTGACTACAAAGCTGAAGAAACAGAAATGTCAGTGGCCAAGACAAAGAATGTATATTAACAAAATTAGTTTAGGAAAAGAACTAGACAAACAACCCACCAAAACAAATTGTAACAACAAACTATGGGGAAGGAGAAGAATCTGATTTCTAGAGTTACCACACTGCAATGTTCAAAATATCCGTCTTTCAACAAAAAATTATGAGACAGGCAAAAAAAAAAAAACAAAATAATACACATGAATGTTCATACCACTAACAGGAAAAAAAAAAATTAGTAGTAACTGTCACCAAAGAAGCCCTGAAATTGATCTGACCTAACAAGTAATTTAAAATAATTGTTTTAAATATGTTAAAGGAGCTAAATGAAACCAAGAGAATGATGCCTCACAAAATGGGTAATATCACTTAAGAGATGGAATTTGTTTTAAAGCCATATAGAAATTCTGGAGGTAAAAGGTATAATAACTAAAAGAAAAATTTCAGTAAAGCAGTTCAATAGCAGTTTTGAATAGACAAAAATATATCTGTAAATTTGAAGATTGATTATTTGAGAGCATCCAGGGTGAAAAACAGAAAGAAAAAAAATAAAGAAAAACAGTAAAGAAAGATGAGACTTCTGGAACACCATCAAGCATGTCAATATAAACATAACGGAGTCCCAGAAGATGAGGAGAAAGAGACAGTGGTCAAAATAATATTTGAAAAATTCACGGCTAAACACTTGCTAAATTTGCATACTGAATCTACACATCTAAGAATTTCAACAAACCCAGCTTGAGTAAACTCAAACAGTTCTACACTAAGACTTCTTGAAAATTGCTGAAAGACAAAGAAAGAGTTATGAAAGTAGCAAGACAGAAGTGAATTGTCTCATACAAAGGAAACTAAATAGTATTAACAGCCATTTCTCACCAGAAACTATAAAGGCCAGAGGGCAGTATGATGAGATATTTAAAGTGTTGAAAGAAAAAAAAATCTGTTAGCAAGAATTCTATATCTGGTAAATTTCCTTCAAAAATGAAGCCATTCTTATATAAACAAAACTACAGAGTTCAGTACTAGCAGAGATGTCTTGTATGAAATGTTAAAGGAGGTCCTCAAAATGAATTAAAAGGACTAGAAGTAACTCAGAGCCATAGGAGAAAAATAAAAACCCTGGTAAAGGTAACGACATAGGTAAACACATAAACCAGTATTATTGTATTTTTTATTTCTTTTTCCTCTTTTCCTCAACTTTATTCTTCATTTTTAGCAAATTTCTTTATAATTGTAGTTGACACAAAATGTTATATTAGTTTTAGGTGTGCAGCACAGTGATTTGACAAGTTTATATATTAGGCTATGTTCACCATCAGTGTAGCTTCCGTCTATCACCATACAATGCCATTATAGTATCATTGACTACATTCCTTATGCTGTGCCTTTTATTCCCATGACTTATTCATTTGTAACACCTCTTTTTAGTCTATACAATTTAAAAGACAATTGCATAAAAATAATTATTAATCAATGTTAATGGGCACACAATGTGTAAAGATATAATTTGTGACAATAATAATATAAGAGGGTTGGAATTATATAGAAGCAACTTTGTATACTATTGAAACTAAGCTGGTATTAATTGGAAATAGAATAAGATGTCAATTGTATTCCCCAAGGTTACCGTTAAAAAAATAACTAAAAAATATACAGTTAAATACCATGGGCTCCACTCACATCATATAAAATAGATTGTAATGCAAAAATTGTCCCAAGAGAAAAAGAAATACTGTATATTACATACTACATATTGATAAAAGAGTCTGTTTTTAAGAATTTTTAACAATTACAAACATATACCCAGCTGACAACAGGGCCCCAAAATCTGTAAAGCAAAAACTGACAGAGAGAAATACAATAGTTTTAAACTTCAATATCTCCCTTTCAATAATAGAGCAACTAGACAGAAAATGAAAAGTAAATAGAGTATTTGAAGAGCACTATGATGCAATTAGACCTAATAGACACAAGTACTGCAGAATATACATTTATCTGATATGGACCTGGAAGATTCCCCAGGCTACACTATATTCTACTCCATAAAACAAATCTCCACAGATTTTTAAATAGCTAAAGAATAAAATATATTTTCTCCAACTTCAATGGAATGGAACTGCAAACCAATTATAGAAGCAAATCTGAAAAAAAATTATGGAAATTGGACCACATAGTTTAAATAACTAATAGTTTAAAGAAGAAATCACAAGAAAATTTTGATAGTACTTTGAGACAAATGGAAGCAAAATCCCAAAATAATGAAACCTGTAAGATGCAGCTACAGTAGTTCTCAGAGGGAAATTTGTACCTATAAATCATACATTTAAAAATAGAACTATCTAAAACCAATAGCCTAATTTTAAACATAAAGGAACTAGAAAAGAAGGGCAAACTAAGTCCAAAGCTAGCAGAAGAAAGGAAATGAGAAAGATAAGAATGAAGATTTAAATAAATAAATAAATAAATAAATAAACAAACAAATTATGGAATAAGTGAAAATAAAAGTTGGTCCCTTGAAAAGATCAACGATACTGACAAACCTTCAGGTAGACAAAGAAAAAAGACAGATTATTCAAATTACTTAAATTAGAAGTGAAAATGGGAACCACAAAAAAATGAAAATGAGGATATTGTTTCTGGCCTTAGATAAAAATATTATAAAAAACTTCATAAACAATTGTATGCCAAGAAATTAGTGCACTATATTATTAGTTGAGTTTATATGTTGAATCACCCTTGAAATTCTTGGGTAAATCGCATTTGGCCGCAGTGTATAATCCTTTCAAATGCTGCTTGGTTCAGTTGGATAGTATTTTGTTGAGAATTTTGCATCTATTCTTACAAAGATGTTGTGTTTTTCTTTTCTTGTGATGCCTTTGTCTGGCTCTGGCATCACGCTAATGTTAAATTCACAAAACAAGTTAGAAAGTGATCCTTCCTCTCCTATTATTTTGTAAGAGTTTGAGAAAAATTCGTGTTAATTTTTCTTTAAATGTTTGGTAGAGTTAATCAGAAAAAGTGAGATTTATCCAAGAATTTCAAGGGTGATTCAACACATTAAATCAATCAATAATATATCACATTACCACAATGAAAAAAAATGCATGATTATGACGATTGATATAGCAAAATCACCTGACAAAATCCAGCATCCAGAATGTATAAGTTACACTTAAAACTCAACAACAAAAAGGCAACCAGTCCAATTTAAAAATTGGCAGAAGACATGAACAGGCATTTCTTCAAAAAAGATATACTGAAGTATCCAATATGCACTTGAAAATGTGCTAAATAGCATCAGTCATTAGAGAAATGCAAATTCAAACCACAAGATATCACTTCATAGTAACTAAATGGCTACAACAAAAATACAAAAATTAAAAAAAAAAGAAAAATACCAGAATGTAACAAGCGTTGGCTAGTAACGAAACATGGAGAAACGAACTCTCACACATTGCTGGTCAGAAATAAGAGTGCTACCACTGTGGAAAACATTTGACTCTTCTTCGAAAGTTAAACACAGTGTTCCCATAAAACTCAGCAATTCCTCTCCCAGATATATATCCAGAAGAATGAAAAATAGATGTTCCAGCAAAAACTTGTGCACAAATGTTCAAAGTAGCACTATTCAAAATTGGTCCAACAATGGTAATAATTCAAATGTCTATCTATTGATGGATGGATAAGTAGTGGTATATCCACAGGATAGAATCTTACTCAACCATAAAAAGGAATGAAACAAGGATATATGCCACAACATAGGTGGATATCAAAGGCATTATGCTAAGTGAAGGAAGACAGTCACAAAGGCCACATTTTGCATGATTCCCTTTATATGGTATATTCACAGTAGACAAATCCAGAGAGACAGCCATCTTGTGATTGCCAGAGGCTAAGGGATCAAGGAGTAGGCATTAAGGAGTGACCGTTTAATGGTTGTGAGGGGCTGGAGAGAGGGGGAAATGAATAGTGACGGCATAATGGGTAAAGATTTTCCTTTGGGGTAATATCAATATTCTGGAACTAGATGGTGGTGATGTTGTACAACACTGTAAATGTACTAAAAGCCACCATGAATTTTATCTCAAGTTAAAGAAGTATAAATTAATGGGCAGCATAATATGATCCTACGAAAGATGTCATGCAGTGGTATATAATTCCTACCAAACAGATGAGACAAAAAAATGTTCTGAAGGAATGTGGAAGGAGAGTTCAATAAGCTTCAGAAGGGGAAATGTTTACTAGGAGAATCAAAACTTCCTCTGAACTTTCAAAGAAGTTAGGATGGAGATGGCTAAGGGGGGTTTGAGTGAGCCGCGAGGAAGTGGGGAGAAGTTTAGAAGCAAAAGATAATGCTCTGCATGGGGTGGCATAGTTCTGCTATCACCTGAAAAAAAAAAAAGACCCATTTTCTGAAACATAAATGGCAATAAATGAGTCATAAATGAGTCACATGTAGCTCATCGATGACAACTGTTTGGTGCACATAGCTATTTAAAACTGGGAAAAATCCACTTAAAATCTGGATTTTGAACTTTTCTTAAAAATTAAATATATAGGAATGCCCAGGTGGCTCAGTCTGATGAGTGGCTGACACTTGATTTCAGCTCAGGTCATGAACTCGTGGTTTGTGTGTTCAAGCCCCACATCAGGCTCTATGCTAACAAAGGCAGAGTCTGCTTGGGATTCTTTCTCTCCCCCTGTCTCTACCCCTCCCCTGCTCAAGCTTTTGCTCTCTCTCTCAAAATAAATAAACTTAAAAAAAATAAAAAAAAATTAAATATATATATTTAATATATATGGCAATGGACTCCCTATTCTTAAACATTACAGATTTACTGGAGCAAAGCAATGGTGGGCCCTTTCCAAAGGAGTCTGAAAACACTCAGTTGCATTACTTATTTCCTGGACATTTAAATTTGAAGGACAGAATCAAAATTTTTAACATCTTTTTTAGCTTCTACAGTACCGTAATTCTAAAGGAAATTTGCAAGAATAACCTTTCCATGAACCTTAAGAATCTAAGTAATAATTTTAAATTTTTGAGTCATTATGCATCCCATAGAACGTAAGGTGCTCTGTGTTACAGACATCCAGTTTTAATTTTACATCAAGCCATCCAACTCTCCTTATGAGATGAGCAGATTTATTATTTCATAATCTCATTTTAGGATTTTATAGACCAAATGGGACACATGTCCTAGGAAATGTTAATGTGGAAAGGATTTGTTCAGAAATATAAATTTTCTCTATTTAAAAAACAGAATTTAAAGAAAGGATGTATTTTTTCAATCAGTTTTATAATGGCACCCCCACGCATATTTTGCACCTTCAAAATATCCCAATTCTATATATTTGTAGCTGAATATATTTTTGTTCTGACACAGCTGGAAAAAGCTTCAATTTAGCAATTTAGATTTAGCAAACAATTTGTGCATAATATGGCCCATTTGCTTTTGGTGTTATTTCATCATGATTTTAGAGCCAAAAATACTGCAATATAAAAATCAGCAATTGAGTATGTGCAGTGACTCTGATGAACTGGATTTTCAATAGTGTTTTGTTTAAAATATTATCCAGCCTGCTTAGAATGTATAATTTCAAAAATGTCATGGCTTAAAAGGTAAGATGCCCCTTACTGGGTCTAATTTCCATTACAAATCAAGAGGACACAAGCTGTGATATCACTCACGGCCTATGTGAGAAGAACTTAACCCGCTGACCCACCTCATTCTTCTCTGTTCTTGTGAACACTGAACCAAGGCTATGTCTGATACATTTATAACTTAATTTGTTTTGAGATTGTACATCTAGATTTTATGCAGTTTCTCAAATGGGAAGCAAATTATGCCCTACCTTCCAAGACTCTTGTCCTCTAAATAAAAGAAAGGACAAGACTCAGTTGCACTGAAACTAATCAGTGTGGGCTTTTCAGGATCTTCCAGGTATGGCCAGTGAGACACTGAAGCCCCGTTTTGTTCAAGTTTGGTTCAGGAGAAGAAGTTATAAAATCCATAGACACAAACGCAAATGCACACACACATACACACACACTCAATGGATGAGGAAAGGTGATCTCAGGATCAGGACCTCCTGCTTTGAGTTTCTAGTGGTTATCTGGAGGCTAGCAACCACTTGACCTCAGAGCACTTGTTTTCTTGCCTTTAGGATGAATGTTCTCTGGTGCCTCCCTGATTGTACACAGCTTGACTTACTAAAAAAAGCTGTGTGTGTACTGCTCTAGAACTCACTCAAGTCTAGACTCTATTTTTTTTTTATTTTTTTAATGTTTATTTTTGATTAAGAGAGAGACAGACAGACAGACAGAACACAAGCAGGGGAGGGACAGAGAGAGAGGCAGACACAGAATCCGAAGCAGGCTCCACGCTTTGAGCTGTCAGCACAGAGCCTGACGGGGGGCTCGAAGCTACAAACCGTGAGATCATGACCTGAGCCAGAATGGGACACTTAACTGACTGAGCCACCCAGCCGCCCCAGGGGTTTTAATGAACAGGATTAATGAAGGGAAAGAAGATGGTGAGGATGGGGGGACAAAAGGAGGTAAAGAAGAAAAGTACTGCATCCGGAGGTAGCAGAATAAGGACATGAGAATGAGAATCAACATACCGTCGCAGGGGACTACAGGCTTCCTCATGGTGCCCAATTAAAAAGTGGGAGCCAGAGATCATTAGAAGTGAGGATGGAAAAGTAGGATGAATTCAGATGTCTGCAGGCCTTAAATCCCAAGATAACCCTGAGTCCTAGCATTCTACCAGATGGCAGTAAATATCCTTCAAAATTAAGCTTCTAAACGACTATACACTTATTATATTTCTTTCTTAAGGTGAATATTACCTTAATCATTATTTCCCACACTTCCTTTATGAAAAGAATCAATTGGAGTTGTAAAAAGCCTCACATTATGAGGCCCCTCTGGAAGACTGAAACAATACTGTCTGAGAGGGCACAAGAATCTGGATTCTTCACAGGAATCTTATGGTCAGACATGTTTGAAAATGCTAATGGTGGAATTTCCTTAGCAGTAATTTCTATCAAAAGATAATGTGTCAGGGGTGCCTGGGTGCTTCAGTTGTTTAAGTGTCCAACTCTTGATTTCGGGTCAGGTCATGATGTCTGTTGTGAGATTGAGCCCCATGTAGAGCTCCCCACTGAGTATGAAGCCTGCTTAAGATTCTCTCTTTCCCACAGCCCCTCCCCCACTCATGCTCTCTCTTTCTCTCTCTCAAAAAAACAAAAACAAAAACAATGACAAGATAGAAAAAAACCACACCAGGATGTGTCAAATTTGATGTTTTCTTTTTAAATTTTAAATAACATTAAAATAAAAGGAGGCTATTGTATACATTGGAGAGAAATCCGTATTATAATAAAAAAAATTATTTAGTATGTCACAGTTAGGGTAAGATTTAAATTTGTTACTTCAGAATTGTATGAAGCAATTTTATACCATTGAATGACTCTGAATTAATTAACCATAAAATGCTGATAACCAGTTTTCTTCCTATATTTTCTTTTTAAAAGGAAATGAATGAAAATACAAAGAAATGATAATTACAGTTTTATAAATTCCAAAGATTAATTTCCATGTCCAGTCTAATTTGTGTGATAACAACATTCTGTCAACTTTAATTTTTACTCTGAATTTTCACTTGGTCATGGTATATGTATTTGCGTTTTTCTTTATGCTTTGCTGGGAATTCTTAAAATAGGTGACATTTTAATCCAGGGGTAATACAGAAAATATATATGTGATATAAGCTGTGTGATATGTTCATATAGCTTCCAAAGTACCTCGCAATTCATCTACATGACAGTTGTTATTGAAGCTTAAGATCATTAGCACAGGAAACTTGGCAAGGACATAAGACTGGGTTATAAATATTGGCTTCAGATGTCATTTTAGGACAGAATTAACTTCTCTCAGGATGTAGTAGCTCGGATTATACAAGAGATCTCAGTTGAATCCAAAGTTATTTGTGAGATTAATGAATTAGACTGAAGGAAAAGCATAGAATACAATTTGAATTCATGTTGCTTTTGATTAAAAAAAAAAGTTTTGGGGGCACCTGTGTGGCTCGGTTGGTTAAGTGTCTTTTTCAGCTCAGGTCACGATCTCACACTCCATGAGTTCAAGCCCCATATCTGGCTCTGCGCTGACAGTGCAAAGCCTGCTTGGGATTCTCTCTCTCTCCGTCTTTCTGCCCCTCCCCTGCTCAGGCTCTCTCTCTCTCAAAATAAGTAAACAAACTTTTAACAACAACAACAACAAAAAGTTTTGGTAGCGAAGTTGAAGAGTTCAATTTTTGTAACTTATACATTATCTAACATGAGGAAAGTTACTTAACTTCTCTAAATGTAGTTTTTGTCCTGAGTCAAATTCAAGTAGATGGAAACTGTTTTGTTTTTTTTTTTTTTTCTATGGTTCTTGGCACATGCTAAGTTCTTCTCCTTCCTCTTTCTTTTCTATACTTCATTTTCCTTCATCTTCCTCCTCTTTTTAGTCTATTATCATTAGTTTCATCATCACTTTTACACATTTACTGATACATCCCTCTACCTCTGTTTTCTCAAGGTTCTTTAGTTCCTTGAAAACCTTGCAAAATTACATTTTATCTATGAGAGTAGCTGTATATAGAGCAAAAATGTACATCAAAACACTTTCTCAGTGACATACAGTTTGAAAAATAAATACTATTTATTCAAATATCTATTGTAAAAATGTATTAGGGCTGTTTATAAAATTGCATGGATTCTGACAGGATAAAAAAAATAAGTGATGAAAATAAGAAGGGAAAGAATGAGGTGAAGTCAGAGGAAAGTTTAATACACCAAGGAATTCCATAAAATAATTTGTAAGAATTTGGGCTGTAAATTTGCTTTTCCCAAAGCTAATGCATACAATAATGATGATGGTCATAACCAAAAAAGAGAATAAGGAAAAATTATGTTTCATAAGTTACAGAGTTGGCAAGATGGGATCACATCACCAAGAACAGCAGTGGAGGGCAGTGATAACCACTGCTGTTACTAAGAATAGAGACAATTTTTTCCTTTAGTCCTCATGAGGTAAGTACTGATTGGTAGAAAGGGCAATGGCCTTGGCATTCCTCCAGGAAATGAGTCTGTCCCAGAGGGCACTGGTATCACCAGCATTTGGAATTGAGGCATTGACATGAGACCAAAGTAAGGTTCAATGAAAACTACCCTACAACTAGCCAAAATAATGTTGCTCCATTGTGGACCTCTATGATGGTCTGACATGACAGAGGAGTAAGTTGTAGAATGCCTTAGAGAGATAGTCTTGGCATATTTTTCAATCCTCAATAAATCCCGCAGACCTAGGTAAAAATTGTGGGGTAGTAAGTTTAAAGTTGTATTCTGATTAGTACCTGGATAGTAAAGATAATACATTGTCAATTTAAGGTGGATCACATGACAATCACAGGCCTGACATCTCCTTGTGAACTGTTAGGAACTAGCAACAACATATGAACAGTTGGAAACTCATTCCATTTCTACACAGGTGTGCGCAAAGGAGATAACATATTGTCAGAGTCAACATTTTCCTCAGAAAAGGAATCCAGTTTTGCTTTAACACACAGGAAAATGGCCTGTGATGGCTTCCAGTCGAATCTTATTGAATGTTGTTATAACCGAAGGCACAGGTTTAAAAATTGATTCTAATTTATATCAGTTTAATAATTATTTACCTGAATAAATATATATCCTAATATATGTGTGTTTAATTATTTAATGAAAGCTTATAAAATGCATCTGGAAATTCTCATGGTTTTGACATATCTGTTAAAATATACGAGTATACCTGGACTCAACATAATCACCCTTTTATTGAGAGAGGTGGAGTAATATTATGGAAGGTGTTGGAGACTTAAAGTAGAGAGATCTATGTTCTGTTCCAGAATGCACATGAACTTTCTGTGTAACCACTATGGTGTTCAGCTAAGTTTTCTTTTGGGTGAAATGAGAGATTGGTAACAGATAAGTTCAAAGGTCCCTTCCATGTACAGATTTGAAGGGATTCTCACTGACTTTAACGTTTAAGCAGTTGTATGTACGTTATCCATGTTAAAATTTTATTCAGTTGCTAAAACAGCTCTTTCATCTTTCACCAAATACAGCTGAGAATTGTCTCCTCAAGCAGGAGTGAAACAATTACTCAGTCACCAAATCACAAACTAACTACTTAACAAACATCCATAGGTTACGTCAATAAGCAAAATAAGTAATAAAAATCATTCCTATCACCTAAGACATACAGAATAGTCCTCATTTTAGAAACATAAAAACTAGTGACCAGAAAATGTAAGTAGATTTCAAAGGCCGTACTCCTAGCAAGATAGAATTTGAGTTTTGATTTTTCAACTTCAAGAATTATGATCTTTTTCTAGTAAGCCATGCTCTTGACGACATGACAGAGATTCGGGTTATAGAGATAGATAAGCCAAGACATTCTAAAGAACAAAACAACAGTACTCAGTGATAAATTGTGTCAAAATTATTCTTTGAAGATTATGTTAGTTTTTCCATAGCAAGCATGCATCACTAACAAGCACAAATCAAATCACTAGGCTGATAAAATATTAAAAAAAAAAAACCCTGAAATGTGGGGCGCCTGGCAGGCACAGTAATTAAAGCATGAGACTCTTGATCTTGGGGTCGTGAGTTCTAGCCCCACATGGGAGAGTGGCAAAGAGTACTTGAAAAAAATTTTTTAAACGTGCAAATGCTCAATTTAATTTATAAATACCCATTATTGGAGACTCAATACATTGTATTTACCTTTACATAATTGGAAAGGAAGCATGTATGCCATTTAAAAATTTTTCTGTCATTAAATTTCTGGAAATTGTCAACTGGGCTTTAAAGAAAGAGGAAGACCAAGAAGATTTTTTAAATAAATAGTTATAAAAAGCATCCCTGTTTCAGCACATGACCTTTGCTTTGTCACCACTTTCCTAAGGAAAGACAAAGGGGGCACTAATGGGGTCCAGGATATACTACCCCCAAATATGGTGTCTGGGCATATTGATTACTTTAAGCTGAAGACATTTGAGAAACAGCCAGTACAGGAAGGATTTTCCCTGAAGCAGTTCAAAAGATCTTTATGTGAGAAGGACCCTCTCTCCTACCAGAGGAAAGGATCATCCTTATCTCAAAAAAGAAGAGTGAGATAAATCTGAATGAACAGGTTTTGCTAACTTTCCCTCAGTTTACTACCCTTAGCTCATATCCTTTTTGTTCGGCCACATTTTTCTACCACTTTCTCCTCTTCATCAAACCTGGTATAAAGACACTCAGATTAACTCTATCTTTCTGTCTTCATTTCCAGATGAAGTGCCCATGTCAGGTAAAATTTACACGAAATAAATGTGCACACTTTTCTTAATTTGTCTTTTGTCACACAGACCCCACTGAGAACCAAAAGGATAGGAGGATGAAGGTATTTTTCTTTCCCTCCAGAATAATACTTTCAGACTTTAGCTTTCTCATACGTGAGACATAGAGACTTGTCAAAATAGTATCTAAGGTCCGTTCTGGTCAATAACATTCTTAGAGTTTATTAAAATAATTACTTGTAAGGGTGCCTGGCTGGCTCAGTCAGTAGAGCATGAGACTCTTGATCTCAGGGTCATGAGTTCAAGCCCCATGTTGGGCATAGTGCTTTGTTTAAAAAAAAAAAAAATTGTAAAACAGTTAACAAGTAACATCAATAGAGAAAGGAAGAGAAGAAAAGGGTAGTGTGATTTTACAACGTATAGTAAGTCAAGAAAAACCAAATTTTTGACTAACAATGACTTTGGAATTTTTTTCTTTGTAGGAAACATATCTCAAAATAGCAGAAGATGGCCCAAAATGTGAAGAAGATTTAACATTTATCTCATTCTTAGGCCTTGAATCACTGCATAGAAACCATGATAGTCTAATAATTTCCATTAGATATTATAAAATCATAAGGATTTGCAGTTAAACATATAGACTACAATCTTTTATAAGCTACATTTTAAAATGGGGTCAATATCATTAAATTTCAAATACAGAATGTGAAGGAAATGAACTACTTTACGTTTCAAGTGATATCCTTTTTATGAAAACATGAATCTAAATCTGCAGTTGTACTAACCTATTGCCTAAGGCATTAGAAAGAAAATACCAGTATCTCTGTGTATTTCCACAATTAACTGTTGTACTTTCAAAACAGTGCACTATCAGGGCGCCTGGGTGGCTTGGTCAGTTAAGCCGCCGACTTCGGCTCAGGTCGTGATCTCGCGGTCCGTGAGTTCGAGCCCTGCGTCGGGCTCTGTGCTGACAGCTCAGAGCCTGGAGCCTGTTTCAGATTCTGTGTCTCCCTCTCTCTGACCCTCCCCCGTTCATGCTCTGTCTCTCTCTGTCTCAAAAATAAATAAACGTTAAAAAAAATTAAAAAAAAACAAAATAGTGCACGATCAATATATAAATTATAAGGTATTCACTGTAATTTTTATTTCTTAATCTTCATAAATTCATTAACAGTCAAGATAACCAGTACCTGGGACAATCTCAACTCAAAAACCATGCAAGGAGGAACCTGAAAATATTTCACGTTTGTTAGATTCTGAATATTTGCATTTAAAAATAAGTACCCCAGGGGCCCCTAGGTGGCTCAGTCAGTTAAGCATCCGACTTAGGCTCAGGTCATGATGTCACAGTTTGTGAGTTCGAGCCCCGCATCGGGCTCTATGTTGCTTCAAATTCTATGTCTCCCTCTCTCTCTGCTCCTCCCCCGCTCATGCTCTGTCTCTCTCTCCTTCAAAAATAAACAAAAACATTTTAAAAAATTTTTAAAAAAAGCATCCTAAAGATTTAAGGCCAAAAACAAAACTAAAATAAATCAAACAACAATCACAAAAATCGGTAAACATCAGACTTTCAAACGGTAACTAAGACCACCAACCAACATAATTTAGGGTTGGAAAATCTATAACCCACAGTAAAAGGTGTGTTTAGGTTAAAAGAGTATATGTTATTATCTCCAACATGAATTTAAAACGGAAAATTAAAATGAGTTGCTTTTGATAGACCCTCATTTTCAAGATTCAAATCTCAAAACATTTCAGAATGACATATTTATGAAATGCTCATCTAACGAAAGACCGTTGGATATTTATATTGTTGTAATCTTATTAAGTTTGTAAGTAAAGGTTGGGAATAAAGCGCAAAACTTTAAACTGGACATCCAGACGTCACTGCTAACCACAGACTTACATTCTTTCTCTATTTATACCGTTTGTTTACTTTTTGCATTTCCTCAGCTTGGACAGGGACTTTCTGCTTCTAGTCAATTTCACTCTTATTTTTGGCACGTAAGTAAATTTTCCAGTACTTCTGGAAAATGTTACATCTAAACAATCCTTAGCAAAGAGATGATGGAAACATTCCTATTGGGATTTAATAAATTGGGTGGTGATAGTTGTCACTATTGTCCCAGAAGATATCCACGGTAACCCAAAACAGGTCTCCCAGTCATCTCTAGGAGGCTGACAGCAGTAATAGTTGGTGACTTCTCTCCTTCATCCCTCCCCAACACTACAACCTAAAACTACTATCCCAGTGGAAAACAAAAATGGCCTCCCCGGTTAGCCTGGCAACAACAGTACATATTCCAGCCCCTCCTGAGTTTTCTGAATGATTCATTGAGGATTTCTGTCAATATGGTAGTCTGGAGAACTTAAGGCTGGTCTCTCGTGAGTACAGTTAACTCCACTCTCCTGTCAGTTACCAAATTCTTTTCCATCTAATCACATCATGTGATTTAAAACTAAACTTTGGAACACCATAAACGTATACTTCCCCCCCCCAAAAAAAAATGCCAAAAGGCAAGGGGATATTTTGTGTATAATAACTTACAGCTTTTATGGATTACACATACTCTGTTAAAAGGGAATCGTAAAATTAATTTCCAGATCAATACTCATCCGACACCTTCATTTGTATGCTTGCAAAAGAAGTTGCCTTATTCAAATCCCAGGGTTTTCTGTTATTATTTTAACTGGGGCTCTCCACTTTATCTACCTGCTGGTGAGAAGTAGATTTTACTTGTTTTATTGCCCAGTCAGGAGAAAATTTCCACACCAGGGTAGCCAAACTAAAAATGAAGAGGAAATTATAAATACAGCTTGAGGAGGAAGGAAAGACCATTTCCTTTCAGCCACTCTCGATTTGGCCTGACTGTATTATGACGAATATCGTGCAGCCTGAATATAGAAAGTGCTCCTATTGTAAAACCCTCAGTGCCGCCTCCAAACAGAACACAGAAGCAGCTTCCCACCAGGAACTCCAAGGAACACCCTGCATCCCGAAAGTAGTTTCCTATCTCCGTAACTTTCAATCTCAGTCAGAGTCTTTAGTTCAAAGGTAACAATTGCTGCTTATGGCACAAACGTAATGATTAACAAGATTTTTATATCGTGGTAATGGATGTGCCTGTGACCACTTCGGGGTCTATGTTAATGCCCTTTGGAATCAGGGAATGACTCCCCAGCTCTTGCTGAAATGTCCTAATACATGTCAGGAAGGGAATAGAATAAACAAAGATTATGACTTACTTGGATAGGAATCTAAGATATTTTACCATTTATCATTTCTCCTGTTTAGTTTACACAGAGAAATTCTAAATATTTCCTGGCATACCTGCATTTTCAAAGTGACCCGAAATGAAAGAGGAAACATAGCAATTTTATACAATGTAACAAATCTTACATGTTATCTTCTAAAATTAAAATTTTACACTTTAGGGGCACCTGGGTGGCTCAGTCAGTTAATTCAGCTCAGGTCATGATCTCGCAGTTTGTGGGTTCGAGCCCCACGTCAGGCTCTGTGCTGACACCTCAGAGCCTGGAGCCTGCTTCAGATTCTGTGTCTCCCTCTCTCTCTGCCCCTCCCCTACTCATACTCGGTCTCTCTCTCTCTCAAGATAAAATAAAGACATAACAAATATTTTTAAAAACTTTACACTTTACATTGAAATCTATGACCATTTTGAGTTGATTTTTTATGTCGGGTATGGGATTTAGTTTGAGGTTTAGAGCCTGGTGAACAGATCTGGGACATGACGGCAAAAGCGTGGTCTATAAAAGGAAATAATCAATAAATGGGACTGCAGCAAAATTAAAAATGTCTGCCCTCCCAAAGACCTTATTAAGAAGATTAGAAGACAAGCCGTATAGACTGAGAAAATATTTGCAAACCACGTATCTGACGAATGACTTCTATATGTAATACGTAAAGAACTCTCAAAATTCCACATTAAAACAATAATCCAGTTAGAAACGGGCAAAAACAAAATAGATAGTTCACCCCAAACGATATACAGACAGCAAATAAACTTTTGATAAACGATCAATATCACTAGCCATTAAGAAAATGCAAATTAAAAGAACAAATAAAATATCACAACACACCTTTCAGAAAGGCTAACATTTTTGAAGTTATAGCACAAAGTGCAAGCCAGGAGGTAGAGAAAGGGATCTCTTCTTCACTGCTGATGGGACTGTGAAACGTCTTCCAACAAGAGCAAGCTATAGTGGGGGTAGGGGGGGCGGGGGAGTAATCCCTCCTCCACTAATAAGGTCCAGACAGGGCCTTGTTCCCTATCTGCAGTGATCAGTACCTGTCCTAGGACGGCCAATAAAAAGGCTTCCTTCCCCTGACCAGAGCAATTGATTTAGGCGTGAGAAATGTGACCCATACCACGCAATGTAAGTCCTTCTGAGATTAATTCATGAAATCAGAAAAAACAAAACAAAACAAAACATGTTTTGACTTCATTTACAGTCACTCCGATGATACGGTACTTAATTCAAGAATATGTTAAAAATCTGTCAACCTATGAAGAAACTAGATACAGAATCTTTTTAAATGTTTATTTCTTTTTTGAGAGAAAAAGAGAGAGAGTGTGTGCATGAGCATGTATGCAGGAGAGGCAGAGAGAGAGGGAGACAGGAGATCCAAAGCGGGCTCTGCCCTGACAGCAGAGAGCCCGATGTGGGGCTGGAATCCACCAATCACGAGATCATAACCTGAGCCAAAGCTGCATGCTTGACCAACTGAGCCACCTAGGCACCCCGATACAGAATAATTTTAAAAGAATGTTTTGTAGTTTGTACATAAAATGTTAGCTTTAAAGGGGGATAAATTATAAAATATTGCTGACATATTCATTGGGTTTCTTTTCTTTCATATTGACAAGCTATGCCGAATACAGCCATTTACTTTAAAAATGTTGCTTTAGCTCCTTTTTAAAAAAAATAACTTCTTTCTTTCCTTCAATATCCTGGCCTCTGCCCCCTTACATCTCTGAATATGAAGCATGTCATCGTTAAGTTGCAATTCTTATAACTTCCTCAAATTCCTGAAAGCCATCTCCCCCTGGGAAAAACAGGAAGAAAGAATTGAAAAGTAACAGCAAATGAGCTCTGATTAGCAGATCACCTCTGGGGTTCAAAGCTATACCCCTATGACAGCTTAAACACCCCAGAAACTCAGTAAGAATTTTTATCACCATATCGTAACATGTATAAAATTGTCCTTTAATTTTTATCGAAGTTTGTAGGTGTGTGTTTCACGCAATTTATTATTCAAACCAAAATTGAAAACTAGAATTAGTATACACAGAAAACGAACTGACTAGGAAATGATGCATTTTTGTATTTTTCATTTTACCAGATTGAAAATTAAAAGTAAAATGACTTTTTTTTTTATTGAAGTCCACACAACATAAAATTAACCCTTTTAAAGCTTTCAACAGAGTGGCAGTTAGTGCAGTGATGATGTTGTACAGCTACTATATTAACTTTCAAAACATTTTCATCATTCTCCCCACAAAAAAACAAGAAAAAAACAAAAAACAAAAAACAAAAAAAAACAAACATCCATTAATCAATAATTTTACATAATCCCTTACCTTACCCCCCACCCCCAGCAAGCACTAATCTCCTTTTTGTCTCTATTATTTTAGCTCCTTTGGATATTTCATATAAATGAATTAATACACTATGTGACCTCTCATGTCTGGCTTCTTCTATGTCTGGCATAAAGTTTTCAAGGTTCATCCATGTTGTAGCATGTATCAATACTTTACTCATTTGTATGGCTAAATAATATTCCATTGTATAATGCTACATTTTATATCTCTGTTGATGGACATTACAGATGTTTCTACTTTTTAGTTATTATGGACATTGATACTATGAACATTCATATGGAATTGTTGTTTGAACACCTGTTTTCAATTATTTGCAGTATCTATCTGAGAGTGTAATTGCTGGGTCATATGGTAATTCTACCTTTTCCTTTTTAAGGAACTACCCGATTGTTTTCCACAATGGCTGCTCTCTTTTACATCTCTACCAGAAATGTAATATATGAGGGTTTCAGAGTCTCCACTTCCTTGCCAATGCTTGTCATTCATTGGTTATTATTGTCTATTATAACTATCCTATATTGTATATTATTAATAATATATATTGATAATATAAAATATTATTTTATTATTATAAAAATTATTGAGGTATCATTGAAATACAACAGTATATTAATTTCAAGATTTGTTGTTTTAAATTTCATTTCTATAATGACTAATCATTTTAAGAATTGTTTGTCATTGATATATATCTTTTGTTTTGGATACTTCTTTTTTTATTTTTATTTAACTTATTTTTTAATTAACATCCAAGTTAGTTAGCATATAGTGCAACAATGATTTCAGGAGGAGATTCCTTACCCATTTAACCCATCCCCCCTCCCAAAACCCTGCCAGTAACCCTCTGTTCTCCATATTTAAGAGTCTCTTATGGTTTTGTCCCCCTCCCTGTTTTTATATTATTTTTACTTCCCTTCCCTATGTTCATCTGTTTTGCATCTTAAAATCCTCATGTGAGTGAAGTAATATTGTATTTGTCTTTCTCTGACTGACTAATTTCGCTTAGCATAATACCCTCCAGTTCCATCCACGTAGTTACAAATGGCAAGATTTCATGCTTTTTGATTGAAATGAATAAAACTCCATTGTATATCTATACCATGTCTTCTTTATCCATTCATCTATAGATGGACATTTGGGCTCTTTCCATACTTTGGCTATTGTCAGTAGTGCTGCTATAAACATTGGGGTGCGCATGCCCCTTTGAAACAGCATACCTGGGGGGCGCCTGGGTGGCGCAGTCGGTTAAGCGTCCGACTTCAGCCAGGTCACGATCTCGCGGTCCGTGAGTTCGAGCCCCGCGTCGGGCTCTGGGCTGATGGCTCAGAGCCTGGAGCCTGTTTCCGATTCTGTGTCTCCCTCTCTCTCTGCCCCTCCCCCGTTCATGCTCTGTCTCTCTCTGTCCCAAAAATAAATAAACGTTGAAAAAAAAAAAAAAAACTTCATATGAAACAGCATACCTGGATCCCTTGGATAAATCATTAGAAAAATGTGTATTCAAGTTCTTTGTCCACATCCTAGTTGAATTTTTGTCATTTTGTTGTTGAGTTGTAAGAGTTTTTATATATTCTGAATATCAGATACTTAGTATCTGTCCTTTTTCTGTTTTGGGGGTTTTCTTTTCACTTTCTCAGTACTGTTCTTTGATGCCAAAAATATGTGAATTTTAATGAAGTACAATTTACCTATTTGTTTTTCTCCCATTGCTTCTGCTTTTGTTCTCACATATAGAATCCATTGCTTAACCCAAGGTCATGATGATTTACCCTTAAGTTTTTTGCTAAGAGTTTTATGGTTTTAGCTCTTACATTTAGGCTATTGATTCATTTTGAGTGAAGTTTTGTAAATGGTGTGAGGTAGAGGTTTTGTAGCCTTTTGAGCCTCATGAGTATTTGAGCCCCTGAAAAAAAAACAATTCTGACAACATAAAAGAATTATTTTACTGTGATTTGTTATCCTTGATTAAAAAAAAATATTAATGTAGATTTTGATGCATGTATGGTCCTTACAAAACTTGGAATTAGTTAATACTACTCCAGACATATCCCATATTTGATTTACTACCTACGTTAGAGTTACTGTGCCTTTCTTATTTATTTCTGCTGGCAACTTTATCACTTGAGCACTAGTCAAACAAATCTGGCAGTGACAGGGAAGTATCCAAAACTATAATGTCCAGAACATGTCTGTCAATGTTCCTAAGGTCCTCAAATGTGGTGGTAGGGGGTGAGGCTGTAAATCTCCTCTGTGATTACCACACCTCATACTTATATAGGGCTTTCCATTTTATAAAGCACTTTCAGCATAATATTCTATTTGATCCTACTAGTCTCTTTTGAAATAGACAGAACATGTGCTTTTTCATTATTTTATACATATGAAAACTGAATCTTTGCAGAGCTAAATGATCTTCCAACGTCAAATAACAGAACATACCAGATTAGTACTCAAAACCCAGTCCTTAGACTCTGGGAAATAAATATATATATCTTTTCCTTTGCCCTACTGTGATGAGTCAGTGTGATTCTGAAGCAAATTTATAAGAGGGGTTTATCAAAAATTATTTTAATTTTTATTGAAAACCAGGTTTAAAAATGTTAAAAAGCTATAAAGTGTTATTTCCTCTCTAAATGATTGTGCAGTGCATATTTATAAGCGTTTATACAATAATTTGATAACCAAACAGCTGCTGAAACAATGAATTTTTATGACCAGCATCTCAGTTAGTGTTTTTCTCCTAAGCATGATAAAATAAAGTTTGTGTGATACAATTCATCTATTTCAGATGCGTTTAATGTAAGCACCAGCAAAAGGATAATCAAGAGGAGAATCCATGAAATAAAATCACATGGGCAGTAGAGTAAAATAAAAACACATGTCAGTTACCTATTTTTTTTTAACTCATGTGTGTGCCTGATCATAGAGAACAATACTTTTTGAGATTCTCTAAAAGAAATCAAAACTAGGACTTTTTGGAGCTGCATGGTGTAGACATCCATCCTTTGCTCATCATCACGTTGCACATACTAAGTGAGCACCTTTCATCTGGACAGCCCCATGCTAGATATTATAATAGGATGACAATGTGAGTAAGATTTAGTCTCTGGCTTTAGTTTACAATCAAAGAGAAGTGACATATATGTATCCAGCTAACTAGATTGTAAAAGAATACACCACAGCTAAGGTAATGAGCTGCCCTGCAAGGTAATGAATTTCCTCTCCCTGGAGGTGTTCAAGCACAAGCTGGCCTTCCACTCAACAGCATTGTTATAACAGAAGCTGATGCCTGGGTAGAAGCTGGCAGTGAATCACTTGTTAGAGCACTTCCAATTTTAATATAAGCTCTAAAATAATACAGTTTACAGTTAAAGCTGTAAAATAAACCCCTTCTCAAAGCATTAGCTTGCTATTGTATTAATGTTTTTGGCCTGCTTATGATTTTCTTTATTCATTATTCATATGTACTTGTGAAACATTTTTATTACTTCTTGAATGAAACATTTTCTACAAGAGAAATAGCCTGGTGTGTCTTTGGTAATAGCAATTCCATCCAAGATAAGTCTTACAGTTATTCCAAGTGACTTTTTGTTTTTTTTTTCCTTAAACAGCCCTCTAACATTTGATAATGTTGATTCCACCACCAGAACTCTCTGCAGTTAATGCTATCACATTACTATTATACAGTGGATCAAAGGATTGTGTAAAAACTGAAATATAGTGTAATTAGTAGCTGAAAGCCCAACTAACAAATGTAAAATAAATTTTAGAGAAATACAAAGGGTTATTTGGCACTGATCACGACCATATAAAGCATGTCAAATTAAATAGCATCCCAATATGCTAACAATGTGTTTTCTAAAAGGTGAAGAGGTTAATTGTGTTGTAAAAGGAATTTCCAAAAGAATGCATCATCTATTTTACATTGAAACCTCAATTTACTATGGCAGGAAACCGTATTACTGAACTTTGCAGATTAGCAAGTAATTGACCAAACATTCAGAAATAGTTTTCCCTAATTGTTGGTTGTTGGAGCAGTATATATTATTATATTTAGCAATCCCAATGAAGTTGAATAAATTAAAGTGATCTTTGTTGTGAACTAAAATTTGTATTATACATTTTTAAGTTAATAAACTTGTATGAATTTGCTCAAAGATTTCTGTGATTACATTTGTCATGGTTGATATAAAACTGCTCAGCCTTTTGGAGGAAATGAATTTTTTTTCAGTGTTTTATGTTTAGCAAATGAGAATTGCTGATTATTATTCATCCTAACAACATTCACTTCTCAAATTATGAATCGAATACATCTTGATTGTGGCTTACGGTAATATGTGAAAAGTTTAATTAGTGTATACAAATGAGTTGGGCTTTTTTTCAGTAAATCTTATAGGTTTTGTTTTTACTTACAGTTTTTAGTTTTCAACTTGTCCAGCTTTCGAAGGAGTAGAGAACCCAGTGAAAAGTGATGGCTTCCAGATAGCAACCAGCATTAGTAAACGCTCTCTCTCATGTATGTCCTTCTTTTTAAAGAATGTATCATCCTTTAGCTGAAGAAATACCAGAGTGATTCTTAAAACGTAAAGGTATTAGTAATGGACAACATTACCCAGTGTTTGTATATATATACACACACATATATACATATATACACATAGCAAAACCGGTGCTAACTTCATATACTCTGCACAGGCACAGTCAGTCCTGGATAATGTGTAATAGAGACAATTGGTATTTACAAATGTTTGTGGATAGGTGAAAAATTTATGTAAGATTTAGGTAAAATTCAAAAGGATTCTTATATTTAAAACCCGCTACATATTATCGTTATTTTAAAAGGCAGAGCATGATTAATTAGTTCACAAGCACTTTAAAGAGTCACATTAAATAAACAGCAGACCAAATTGAGGGAGGAAACCACTAAAAATTAAGTCGTTATTATTGTTCTACTCTTTTATATGAGCATATAATCTTTCAGTCGCTGTAAAAACAAAAATAACACAAAAACAAAAACAAAACAAAACAAAACAAACGAACAAACAACTCAAGGCAAAATAGCTCACACTATAAAGGAAATGTATTGGCTCATGTGACCCAAATGTTCTGTGCTTACTTTTATCCTTTCAAAGAAGCTTGCTTTAGCAGTTCAAATGCTGTGACCAGAGTCCAAGTCTCTCTCCTTCTCAGTTCTGCCTCTTCGGGTGGGCTCTGTTCATAGCAACCTCCTGTCGTCATGGCCTGACATTGGTTCCCAGTGGCTCCCAGGTCGTTCCTCTTCCTCCTTAATGTCATATAGAGAAGATAACAAAGTTCTATAAGAAGAATTTTAAAAAGCATCTTTTCCAGAAATCCTAGGGAAGGTTACCCTTCAATTCCTTGGGTGCATTTGGAACAAAGGCCTTGCATCAATCACTCTGGTCAGAGGAAGGCATGTGATGATTGCCTTAAGCCAATAATGAAGCTATAGTTCTGTGGCCGAAGAGGGGTTCCACTTCCCCTGAAATATATGGCCTGTGTCAGGGAGGACAAATCCCCACAAAAATAGAGATAAACTTTTATCAAAAGAAGAGGGAAATGGACACGAGCTAACCACCAGAAAATGTACATGACACTTGTGTTGTACGTCTCTCCCTTTCTATTGATCTTCTCCTTGCCTTCAAGTAATTAATAGAAAAATGATTTTTTGTAAAGATCAAAGATCATGAAACTGGTGAGCCAATTATTCTCTTTCCTCCCATTTAGAGCTCATTACCAAATGTGTTTATTACAAGAGGCTGCCTCCCACCCTGCTTAACATCTATGGAAAAAAAAAACTAAAGACACTGCTGAATCATAGTCCCTTTTGTAATATACTTCACTGGCTAATTCTTCAATAGTAATCATAAATGTAAGTGATCTTCTCTCCAAATGTAGAAAAGGTGAAGATACATAGAGTCCGTCCACTATTAAATCATATTCCATAATTCCCTTACCTTTCCAAAGAAACCTGTAGGCCTCAGTTCCTCAATTACAAATTCTATGGTTGTCAAATTGGGCCCCTGAGTCAATCATATAAATCCAAATAAAAGTTAGTGGAAAAATAAAATATGTGGATATATGAAAAGACACAAATTATTACCCTGGCATTTGGATATTTGTAGATGCAGGCTCCCTATGCCAAAATCGTATGTGATGGGGCTCTGCTAAATAGGAGAAAGGCCATTGTCCAAACTGGAATGGTGACAGATTATCTTCTATATTCTCCTTCAGATTCATGCTCCACCTTGGACTGTGTTCCAGTAGCTAACCTGTCTAAACTGCTTAGATTCCCTGGTTATCTCTGATTTATGGCTGGGCCTGGCCATTTAAAATTACCAGTAGGAGATAAGTAGAAAGATGGAGAAGGATATTTTGAAATTCTCTCCCCAGCTCTCTCTCCTCTAGTAATTCATGGTAGGTTGGTTCTGTCCATCTTTAAGACCCCACAGTTCTTTTTAAGCAGTCTCCCCCAAAAAGCTTTTCTCCCTGGTTCCAGTAACTGTTCCTTTCCCCTACACTTTCAGATATTGGGATGTTCAGAACTATGACAATCTGAGGGTTGGATTGTTGGATTCCTTGCACTCACTTTTGTATTTAATCCAATAACTAGGCTCACTCCAATATACCCAGCAGAATATCCTATTTCTTTCCAGGACCATGACTGATACCAGGGCCAACAGGGACATGGGAATAATATAGGAAAGAACAAGTTGTGCTCAGCAAAAAGTGGGAATGGTTCAAATACACTAGAGAGAAACCTTAAGGAAAGTGCGAAATAAAATAAAGAGGGGGCCAGATGATATAGAGCCTCTAAATCCAGAGGCCTTTATAGAGTTTGCCTAACAAGAATAAAAGAACTACAAAGTGTTTGTGAGAATGATCAGGTATGCTGAAAATATCAGTTTGGCGGACTGGAAATTGAAAAGACTTAAAATAGAAAGAAAGTTTAAAGGACCATAAAGATATCTGAGCAAAGACAGATATAAGCCTGAGCAGAGAAGTTGGTAAAGAGGACAGGTGAAGAAAAATGGATGCATAGAATCTTTTAATTATGGAGAGTTGAATAAGGAACATGAGACGAGAGATATGGAGTGTGATCATATGATTTACCATCCAAAGAAGGACACCTTTAGAAGTGATAAAAGTTGTATTAATACCTAAGGTAATTAATGCCTACCAGGATTAGTCCCATAAAATGGAGGCATATAGTCAACCTAGAGATAAACAAACAAAACATTTCATGATAGCAAACCTGAGTTCTTTAGAAACTGATCGCTTTTGGTGAGGACAAGGAAGGTAAACAAAAATGCTAAATATCTAGCTAAAGCTAAATATGTGGGAATGGGGAAAAAGATAAAGGGTCATTTTTGTACATAAAGTTGAAAATGCCCAGATAGCATTTGGCAGTATAGAACCAAACTCATGGTCAATTGAGAACACAGGATAAGAAATATGGATTTGAATCTCTTCCACATAAAGAATGAATCTGTTCTACCAAAGAGATAATTTCCCTGACAGAAATCCCTTCCCTCTTAACTATTTATGCCTGTGAATTATTACCTCCACAGCAGTCTAGGAGCCTGAAGGGCAGGGCCAGCCTCTGATTCACTTTTGCAAATCACCAGGCTTAGCACCCTGTTGTATATCCGAAAGAAACTAATACATATTTGTTGAGTTAAAGACTTGTTTTACTTAGGCCACTTGAATAGCATATCCATTACCATGTTTCTGTCCTGCTACTACTCTGCCATACCTCATCTTTTACCTAAACAATCCTGCTGCTGCTCAATCTGGTTTGCCATGTAAAAATAAAGAAGAGTTTAAGAATCGGTGTCTCGCCAGGGACTGAGCTATGGCAAGATTCCTGTGCTGCTTGAAAGTAAGCCAGAGCATAAATTAACTGCGTTGTACATAAAAGTCTTATGTCTTGTCTGGGCAACTGAATGGACAATACTGTCACTGGAGTACTGGTTAAACAGTGTTATATATTTAAATGCTAGATTTTTCTTACTCTCTTCTTCATATTTCCTTTTGAGGAGATGTTTTTGAGGTTTTAGGAGATGTTATTCTTTTTTTTTTTTAATAAGATGAATGGGGGAAATTTTCTTTGTATTTGTAACATTTTGATGTCCCAGATCAGTATTTGACCTCCAGTAGGTCACGTATACTCTTAACTGCCTACTTATTCTCATGTTTTTGGCAACTGGTTTTATAGATATATCCATTTTACTTTTTTAAAGTAGCTGCCATTTCTTCTTTTGTCATAAAATCAATTTCCCTGCTCTGCATCCAATAAATATGAAATCCATGCTGATAGAGTTTTTCAGTCATCATTTGGCAAAAAATTTACCAAATGTTTGAAACAGTGCTGGGTAAAACACATGAGATATGGATTTTGTGGGTCGGGAAACACAAAACTAAATTAATAAAACATTGCCCCTGACCTCACACAATTATAAATTTTTATGATGACTGAATTATGTGATTCTTTTGTCACGATATTATTTGACAGAAATAAAAATGTCTGAAGTCTATAGAATCTCTTTCTCTCCCTCTCTCTGTTTCCCTCCTGCCTTCCTTTTTTCCTCATATTTAAGACAGCTATTTTCAGAGCATGTCAATATTGAATATTCATTAATTTTCAAAGTCCTGGGTTTTTGCCAGTTTAGATTTAGTTGATGTTCCATTACACTATTGGGCACATTTCATGGTTCTCTAATCAAATTAGCTCACTTCTAAACACAAACATTTTTATAAGACTTGCCCAAAGCAGTTGTGACTTAGCTCCCATCTTATTTTTTTTAATAAAAAAAAAAAAAAAAAAAAAAACCAAGCAGCAGGTTATTAAGTTCGGCACATCACCTGCTGTGCAAAGAGACCAACACACAAGAAAAGCAGCCAACCTTCCTACAGCACATACTGTAGATCACACAGTGTAACACAGACTGTAGATCAGAGAGTTGTTACATCACTAATATTCAAAGCCCCTTGAATTTCAATTATACTTTATTTATTATCTTAGCTGCTTCACCATTTGTAATGCATAGTAATCTTCTACACATTCACTGCTTCCACCTTGATGGTTGCGAAGTATCTTCTATGATGCATTTTGTCATTTAATATTACGTTTACTATGCAAAACACAGCTAAATCTTGACAGGCCCCATAAAAACCCATCCTAAATGAACCATTATATTGTATGCTGTCAACGTGGACTAAAAAAATACAGTGCCACTCCACCAAGCTTGCAGAAGCAGTAGAAAATAGGGAGGGATGTAACTCCCAAAAAGAAGATAGCAACTACATATTTTGCACCGGACGGGACATATCCCGGCGGGAGATGGGGTGAGGATAACTAGGGAAATGGCAATAATTAATTAAAATTTGATTTCGTTCAGGAAGTCATTTTTCGAATTCTTACGGGAGACTCAATGTCTAACAAGACCTCGATTGTCTAGAAGTTCAGCCAATGCAAGAGAATAAGAGGTACACACGTGACTGTAAAACAAGGCCACTGTCATGCAGGACGTAACAACAGCAGACGCAGCAGACCATGGCAATAGAGAAGAGGGAGTGAATTGCTGTCCCTTGGGCATTTGGGGAGCGATGCGCTCATGACTCCCAGGGCCTGTTAATCTTCTCAAGGGTTCCGAAATACAGCGCAGTCAGCCTACTATGTTGGAATCATGGGGACCAGTGAGTTCTGGGATCTTTGGCACCTGACAAGTTCTAATAGGCAGAGAGGTGATCCCCTAACTAGTCTGCATGTCCAGCTCACCATGAGAGTCATGAATAAAGGGATTCTTCTGCCCTATCCAAGAGCTGCTCTACTGAAGTCCCAGAGTAGAGTCTGTATTTTTCAAAAGTGTGCTGGGCAAATCAGATACGTAGCAAGGCACTGAAGACACAACTGTGCATCTGTGACTTGCTAGATGTTAGAGCTCCTGCCACCTGTGATCAACACTGAAATATGTTTTCTGTTCCTTACAATCCCTGGCCTGATAAAAACCACCCGTTTATCTCTCACCCTTCAGCAACCAATTTTTGTGGCCAAGCTAACAACCAGGACACTACAGTGTAAGAGCTACATACTTCTTTAGCTTTATCTCAACCAGGGTTGTTTTCCCTCCAGGTAATTCAGCGTCTTCAACCAAAGGGAGCCAATACACTGCTGCATTGAAAATAATATTTTTTTTTCAACGTTTTATTTATTTTTGGGACAGAGAGAGACAGAGCATGAACGGGGGAGGGGCAGAGAGAGAGGGAGACACAGAATCGGAAACAGGCTCCAGGCTCTGAGCCATCAGCCCAGAGCCTGACGCGGGGCTCGAACTCACGGACCGCGAGATCGTGACCTGGCTGAAGTCGGACGCTTAACCGACTGCGCCACCCAGGCGCCCCGAAAATAATATTTTTATTAATAGGAGTTAAGGCACAGAATTAGAAATTAGTTTAATCTTATTATCTATAAACATGTGCTGTTTAAAAGTTATAAATACACAAATATTATATGTATAATATACATATATACATATATGTACATATACACATATATATGACATGTGTATGGTATAAAACATATCTCATGTGGACTTGAAGATAGTGGAGTTGTATATATATATATATATATATATATATATATATATATTTTTTTTTTTTTTTTTTTTTTTTTTTAGAAAACAGAAGTTGGAAAGCAAAAGTTACCTCCAAGAGGTAACTTATGGAAATCTAACAGTAACGTTATGTAGAAAATTACAGCTTTTTTTTTTTTTTTTTTTTTTTGAGGGAGGCAACAGGCAGGGAAGGGGCAGAGAGAGAGGGAGAGAGAATCTGAAGCAGACTCCACACTCAATCTCACAAGTCTGAGATCATTACCTGAGCTGAAATCAAGAGTTGGATGCTTCACCAACTGAGCCACCCAGGTGCCCTGAAAATTACAGAATCCTTAATATCACAATTTAAAAAGTGAACGTTATGGTAAAACTTTTATACACTAAGTGCAAAGCTCCACTCCACGACATGGCATGATGAAGTAGGTGCTCTTTAAAATCTATCTGCACCTTGTTGATACTAAGATTGCAACTTGACCATATATTTAACCTGTATTGAGACTTCAGAATATATCCTGTGGTAATCCTGAAGTTGTGTCCTAACACATGGCTCATGGCTTTCAATGGGCAGATTTAGACCTGAAAAGGGACCTTTAATATCATTCTTCCTTCTATTTATGTTTTTATTTCATTTATTTTATTTCAGTGTCTTCCTTTTACAAAATACCTGGAAATTCTGGTTAAAATAAAAACAAGCATAGTTTTCAAATTAAAAAAAAAAGAAATTAAATACTCTAAATTTTTATTGGAAAATTAAAAGGTTTTAGGGTGCCCAGTTAGGCAGCTACATTAAAGCTGCCATAATCCATCCTGTTCCAAATAATCTAGAATCTTGATTGTTAAAACGAAGCCAGAGAACAAAGTCAAGACATGAGGACTCAAGCGTGGAGAAATGAAACTGACCACCTGAATAAGTTAGGACATTAGAGGACTTCAACTTCAAATACAGAGACACACTAGGAAAAGTTCACCTTCTGGAAAGGAAACGTGACAAGAAACTTCTGTCTTAAAGAGAACTGTGGTTGGGAAAATAAAATAAAATAAACTCTCCCCTTAAAGTTTATAATTTGGGCCTCTCTTCACACCAATGGAATTTGATTTTATATTTCTTGCAAGTATAAGTTAAAAAATTAAGAAAGAAATTAAGTTATCAAACTAACTCAAGTTTGTCCTGTGCCAGTAAGCCCTAAGGCACTCTTGTAAGGATTCACAGCCACTCAGATTTCATATGATGCAAAGAGATAAAACTCAGCTGGATGTGAACTCCCAATACAGAAAGACATATGTCAACACGAGGAAGAGTAAGCAAAAAGAACACGTGGTTGAATTAGATAACCAAGGAGTTTAGATATTCCATCTACTGCATACAGATTTTGGAGGAAGCACAATTAAACTTTTTTTTTTTTCAAATGAGTGAATCTAGACCATAAGTGAGAAAGAGGACCCGATCAAACAAAGCCAGATGGATTCAAAAAAAGAATGAAATAGTATCTGTGTATAAGATTATAAAAAAAATATGTATGTCCATATCTATGTAACCACCACACAATTTTTAAGAAAGAGAATATTTCTAGACCTTAGAGGATCCTTGTGATACTTGCCAATCAAGATCCTTCCCTCTGAACCATAGTTACGACTGCCTTGATTTATAGAAAAATTATTCCTTAATTTTACTTACTTGTCTTAAACACTATAATATTTCATTTTGTTTATATCTGAATTATACATACGTAAAGTTGCACTTTATTCATTTGGTTGCCGTCTTACTTTCTTCAAAATTATTTTTGAAATCCTTTTGTGTTCAGTTATAATGCACTCACTTTTATTAGCCTGTATTAATTTGTTGCATGCATATGCCACAATCAGCCTGTTAATTCTAGTACTCATGAACCCAAACAGAATTCCACGAGTAAAAATATAAACATCAAAAGGAATTAATTAAAATTAATGTCATGTAATTAAAAGTAATGTTACATAATTAAAAGTGTTATTAGGGGTGCCTGAGTGGCTCAGTCGGTTAAGCATCCGACTTTGGTTCAGGTCATGGTCTTGTGGTTAGTGAGTTTGAGCCCCCATCAGGCTCTGTGCTGACAGCTCGGGGCCTGCAGCCTGTTTCAGATTCTGTGTCTCCCTCCCTCTCTTCCCCACTCACACTTTGTCTCTCTCCCTCTCTCTTTCTCAAAAACAAATAAATATTTTAAAAAAATTAAGTAATATAAAACAAAAAAAATTGATGAATAAAAATAGATAATTTGTGAAGTGGAAGAAAGGTCAACAGGAATTATACAAAGTTCATTAAACAGAAACACAGTAAAGATTAAAAGCCACAGAGAAGAGAATGAAAAGGTGACAATATATCTAATCAGACATCAAGGAAGAGGATGAAGATAATGGGGGAGAGGAAGAATACTTTAAGAAGAGAGTTCCCCAGATACTAAAAAATAAATGAATATTTACGTATAAGATACACAACAAATGACCTATCTGGTAAAGGGTTAGTATTCAAAATACATAAAGAGCTTATAAAACTCAAACCAAAACACCCCAAATAATCCAATTAAAACATGGGCAGAAGACATGAACAGACATTTCTCCAAAGAAGACACAGAAGGCAAACAGATAATGTGGAGGTTCCTCAAAAAATTAAAGTAGAATTACCATACGATCCAGTAATCACACACTGGATATTTACCCAAAGAATACGAAAATGCTAATTCAAAAGGATATGTGCAACCCTATTTTTATTGCAGCATTATTTATAATAGCCAAATTATAGAAATATCCCAAATAGATGAATAGAGAAAGTGTGTTACGCATATATATATATATCTCACTCTTCTTCCAGTATATATAATGCATATATATAATGCATTATATATATAATGGTATATTATTCAGCCATAAATATAATGAAATCTTGCCATTTGTAGCAACATAGTTGGACCTAGAGGGTATAATGCTAAGCCTAATAAGTCAGTCAAAGACAAATACAACAAATACCATATGATTTCTTCATATGTGGAATTTAAGAAACAAAACAAGCAAACAAAGGGGGAAAAAGGAGACAAACCAAGAAAGAAACTCTTAATTATAGAGAACAAACTGATGGTTATCAGAGAAGTGGGTGGGGGATGGGTGAAATTGATGAGGGGGATTAAGAGTACATTTACGTGATAAACACTGAGTAATGTATAGAATCGTTGCAATACTACCTTGTACACCTGAAACTAATATCACCCTGTATGTAAAGTACACTGGAATTGAAATTTTAAAAAAATGTGTGCAAGAAACAAGAATCTTACCAATTATGGATCTTAGTAAAGAGAAATTCTGAAAGACATAATTTAGAAACAAAGAAAATAATCCTAAAAGGAAGATCTGAGCATCTAGAAGGAATAGTGAGAAAAGATAATGCATATATTTGGGTAACCTAAACAAAAATTTAGTATATACAAAATAACAATGCTTAATTTATGAGACAAAGAAAAAGACAAATTAAAATCCTGCACAAGATTAACATTTATAATGTGAGGAAATGAGATTATAATTCAAGTGTTCTTTAATCCTTGTATTAT
Source organism: Lynx canadensis (assembly GCF_007474595.2). NCBI lineage: Eukaryota > Metazoa > Chordata > Mammalia > Carnivora > Felidae > Lynx > Lynx canadensis. Next base: position 127,058,886 of record NC_044307.1, on the reverse strand, counting down.
TCAAGAAGTATGTGAATTTAAACCTTAAATTAATGTTGTTTAAATTGTAATATTATAACTTCCAAACCAAAGTTGGTTGAAGGAAATGTAATAATAACAATAACAATAATAACCACAGCCGTAATAGTTAAAAATAATCCCAGGATGGCAGTAAGTGAAGTAAAATGACCAAAAGTGTATGTAAACACGTAACATAAAAATAGTTCAAAATATATCGGTAATCCATAAAAGTAAGTTGACAAATCAATTACCAATACTTGAAGGTAGGTTGGAATTAAAAGTGGGAAACCCTGCTCCATGGTATTTATAATAGTTCCTCCTAATAACTTTATAAGTTTTGAAGGGCCTGCCTGGCACAGTCAGAAGAGTGAAAAACTCTTGATCTCAGGGTTGTAAACTCGAGTGTAGAGATTATTGGGTGTAGAGATGACTTAAATAAACACACAAACAAACATTACAATAAGTTTTAAAGTAAAAGAATGAAACATACTATACAGTTAGGAAACACTAAACAAAAGACAGCTGATATGGTTGTTAATGGGGCATCAGCAGGGGGATTGAATCTCAACACGTAATGTAAAGAATGGATTCATCAGGAGCTAAAAAGTTCTCAACTCATTTGAGGGAATAACCTAGGTTCAAAACACATGAGGCAAAATTGATAAAATATAAAGAAAATTTAACTCATTTAAAACTTTAGTGAGATTATTTAACACTCTTCTTCCAGTAATCTATGTTTGCAGCAATAGGTAACAATATAGTTTTGATAACAGAATTAAGTAACTGTGAATAGACATATATAGAACTTATAAAATTAGCATTCTTCTCCAGCTCACGTAGAGCATTTATGAAACCTGCCAAGCTACTGGGACATGTGGCAAGTCCTGTATTGTACAGACCAGAATCTTCGACAAGAGAAGAAATGAAAATCATCATCATTGATACACTGAATAGCAACACCAATGGCAACACAAGCCTTAGAGAGAGCCACAAGCCTGGGTGGCTCAGTCAGTAAAGCGTCCGGCTTCGGCTCAGGTCATGATCTAGCAGTCTATGAGCTCGAGCCCCACGTCCGGCTCTGTGCTGAGAGCCTGGAGCTGCTTCGGATTCTGTGTCTCCCTCTCTTTCTGCCCCTCCCCTGTTCATGCTCTGTCTCTATCTCAAAAATAAATAAAAACATTACAAAAAAATTTTAAAAAAAGAAAGAGGACAATTTTTTGAAGATTTTAGAATGTTTACCAAATAGCAATAGCCAACTAATTAACCCTAATGAAAACTTGAAAAGATTTAGAAGTCAATGAAAATGAAAATATTATATATGGGGCTTGTGGGATAGGGCTAACATAGTTTTCAAAAATAAATAAAGCTTAAGTGATTCTATTAGAAAAAAAGAAAAGGCCAAAATTTAATTAATTAAATACCTGCATTAAGTACTCTTTTACTCAGCTCCCCAAATTCATCCTGGCCTAGAAATGTTAGTTTCCCTTTTTGAGTTTATTTTTGTGAATGGTGTAAGAAAGTGGTCTAGTTTCATTCTTCTGCATGTTGTATGGAAACCAATTTGACAATAAATTTCATATTTAAAAAAATGTTGGTTTCCCTTTTGTGATCTCAAGTTCCTGGTCCTGATTAGACTTAGCTTATACTCAAACTATTTCGTTCTGGCCTGATAAGGTCTTAAATGGACTTAGTCACACCCCTTCACTGGACTTCACAGCACAACCTTTACCCAGTTGTACAATCTCAGCCTTTTACTGGATAAAATCAAATATATGAACCACTTGTACAATCAACCCATCCTTTTCTTTCAAGAAATTTACACGTGCCTGTTCTTTCTTGGGCCTTAATAATCTGGCAACAACACTGATAGCAGTGTGCAAAGAAAACATCTAGAGATGAAGAAATGAGCCGGCTGAATTTACATGTGTTCATTTTACTGAAGAGCATAGACTCCTGAGGCTTTGTGTTCAGATGTTTTCTTTGTGGTGATAAGAACATCTTTCTCTGTATTTAAGAAAAGCTAGATGACCCTGCTGAAGATCTCACTGCACATAGACCTTAGAGTAAATTCAGAACCTACCACTAAGTTCCAAACTGTCACCTCCTCATATTTTTTCTCACCATGTCATCCTAAAAGGACTTTTTCTCTCTCCAGTAACCATGGAGGACAAACTGGTGAGAATTTTTTTCTTTCTTCTTCCTCTTCTTCTTCTTCTTCTTCTTCTTCTTCTTCTTCATCTTCTTCTTTTTAATTCCCACCGCAAATGAAGATACTGCTCAGTCATTGAATATGGGAACTCATCTTGCCTTCTTAAACTGAACTGGAATAAAACTGATACACTAACCAGAAAACCCTAAGTAACTCTCTCCAAGATCTCCAAGATGAGTTTGTCTGAGAAAATCTAATCACATGCCTTGTTCAATTAAGTGTTATATTCTATCACTTGCAGAAATCTAGATAAGTTCCTGGTGAGGGGATTTTGTTGTATTGTGTAGGCACGTATACTAGCCATTTCCTTGAGAGGATATGTGACCTATAACAGAAGAGTCCCCACATATCAGCTACTAAAATATATATTCCTCTACACTGAATAGTAGCTTCTATTTATAGACAAGTTCATCATCAGGAATCACCCCCAGTAATCTGCATATATTAATTTTATTTATTCCTGAAAGAAATCCTATGGGATAGGTACTTTTATCCTCATTTAACTATTTGAGACACAAATAGTTAAGTAGAAGTAATTTGACAAAGGTGAATGGAAAGTGAAAGGGGGGGCGGGGGTGCAGAGAGAGAAGGAGACAGAATCCGAAGCAAGCTCCGGGCTCTGAGCTGTCAGCACAGAGTCTGAACCGGGGCTCCGACCCACAAACAGTGAGATCATGATCTGAACCAAAGTTGGGTGCTTAACCTACTGAGCCACATAGGTGCCCCATAACTTACACAAAAGTTTCTAAGATTCATCCTGTGCTACAATCACCCACCTTGCGCAACTATACTTTTCATTACTATACTTTCCATTATTATACTTTCATTGTAAGCCACATAGTGTCTGCCTTTACTGGGGATTTCTTGTATGTAAAATGTTATTGTTTATAGTTAAGAGTCACTATTATGTAAACCATAATATGATATAGTTTATTGATTCCTCCAACTCTATTCTGAGTAGCATATGAATAAAGGCCTGAGCTTTGGAATGAGATTGTAAATTCCAAACCAGATCTATATATTCTAGCATATGGGGAGGGGGTACAAAATAGCCTCAATAACCATCAACTTCCTTTTTTGTAAAATACTGATATTAATAGTACTAACTTCAGAGAGTCGTGATGAATAAATTAGATAACATATAGAAAGAATTTGAATAAATTTTATGTGACTCATTAAGTGCCCAGCACTTTACAAAATTAATGATTCAAGGATGTAAATGCTGAATGATTTGCAAAAAAATACATGATGATGATTTTAGAAAATAATTAATATTAAAGTGATTTATCATTTAAATTTTTGCTAGGATATCCAACCTAAACACTTATATACATCTAGAGTGTATTTATTATAGGAAGCCAGTATGAATTTCTCATTTGTTAGGTTTCAGACACCATAGTTTAATGTTTTAAACATCTTAATATATTCAGGAAAGCCAAGAGAAATTGGCAAAGGTTCAGAGAAATCAAATGCAGTTAAAAAAGAAAAAAAAAAGCACCTCTTAAAGTACTAAGGAAAGTGAGGTTATTGAATCTGCATTACCCCGATTCGATAACCTCACTATGATTCTGGTGAAACTTGAGTGACAACATAGAACAACACGCTCTACAAAATTATAACGCTCCGGAAGAGGGTTAGAACTAGAAAGTGCCATAAATCTTTGGAGGATACCTGCATTTACACAATTTGGAAACCGATTATTTAGTGAACTTCAGCCAAACTGATCTAATTTAATTTTTCCTGTGCTAATAAACACATATTGGATCAAGGGCAAATCTGGGATGTGAGAAATTACAGATATCTGTATGTGTTTTGAAAGAGATTTCTTTTCAAGCAAGAGTATAGCCTAGAGGTGCTCCTACTGATACACATTTTCGCTAAATGAAGAGTGAAGCCAAGATTACTATTATCATCTGAATTTTTATTTAAAAGGTGAAATTTTAAACAGAAATCAATTTTGAACGTTATGGTTTGGGAAAAATAATTTCTCACTTAGATTGCTCTTGCAGTATATAATAAGGATTTTTGGTACAAGATGATGCGTTTACCTAAGGGCCTTGGAAGAGTCGCATATATGGGTGACGCCTTGTGTTCTCTAACATTTTCATTTCTAAAACCTTTAAACTATATGTATATGCTTTATTATGTCTCAATCAACATTGATCTATTCTGCAAAGAAAACTTTGCAGTTTTTCTTTCTTATATTTTTGAAGGGTCAAAGTTTACATTTTTATTTTAAGATTTGAAGATCTACTTAACATTTTCCCCCCTAGGCCTAGTGACCTTATTTAGGCCTCCTTAGTGGAATTAAATAAAGAAACTTTAAATATAATTTTTAAATTGTAGTTAAACTTATTCTGTTGGATGCTATAAACATCAGCAAAACGTTTAGATTATGGCATAATATAATCTCTCCTATTATAGCTTAGATTATTACTCAAATTTTATTGACATTTATGGATATAAAGGTATATATATATATAATCTCAAAAAGGATAGAAAGTCTCCCAGTATAGTTACGCTTTATGATATTGTCAAAACATGTTGTATTTGTTTGAGAATTCTCAGTAATATTTATACATAAATTATTAGCTTTCACAATCGTCAGTAATTGTGGAAATATTAAATAGACATTTAAATACAACTCACTAATAGAATATTAACATATAAAGCATATGATTTTTATTTCAAATTACAGATACAATCCTTACCTATACATGAAGGTATTATAAGTTGTTAACCTATAAGATATAAGTAAAAGTCCAGATGGAATATTCCTAGTAGTACTATTTTTTTGGGTTTATTTATTTGTTTTGAGAGAGAGAGACGGAAAGAAAGAATATGAGCAGGGGAGGGGTGGGGGGGGGAGAGAGAATCCCAAGCAGGTTCCTTGTTGTCAGCCCTAGAGCCTGATGCAGGGCTTGAACTCAGGAACCAGTGAGATCACGACCTGAGCCAAAATCAAGAGTTTGAGTCTTAACCAACTGAACCACCCAGGCACCCCAGTATGACTACTACATTTATGCTGATTAAACATAACACTACCTAACAAAATTAAATGAATGTGATTCCCAGTTTCCAAGATACCACAAAATAAAATGAAATTTGCATTTGGTCTTCAGCTTTCCAAATGTTCAATCTGAGGCTGAAACACCTGAACAAATGTTTGAAAGAATCTGAGTCCAAAGTCAAACTTCTGTGCATTTGTAGCTGGCGGATAAAATACTAGTATTATCAATTATCAGAACTAGTATTTTAAAATTTTTATTGCAGCATCTTTTTTTTTTCATTTTCTTTTTCCCTTCTTCTTCATAGTTCTATTTCTCTTTCCTTCCTTTCCTTTTAGGAAGGGAAGGGGTGCTGGAGGAGGGTAGCTGCAATGGCTAGAGCAGGTTGTCAGAGTCCAAGAAGGTGGGAAGGATATTTATGTGGAGAGCGACCTGGCATGGGAGGTCAGAGTCCAAGTACATAAAAAGGATGTCCCCATAGAAGGGCAGCCTGGTATGGGGCCTCAGTTAAGGTGAGGAGGGCATTCTTGCAGGAGAAAAGCTTGGCTTGAGGTGTTAGTGACTAAGAGAGTGAGGAGTGGCCTAAATGGAGTGTCAGATGTAAGGTCAAAGGGTTTCTCTTCCTTGGGACCATTCCTGATTCCTTTAATTCATGTTTATGTAATAGATACCCCTCCTTTAACAAAATGTGTCCTTTTTTTTTTTTTTAATGTGTATACTATAAACTTCCACAAGGATTTACTTACAAAAGACAAATTAAGAATGGGTAAGTTTACATAATGTTTTTATAAACATCAAGGCTCAGGTATTCCTTTGAATTAGCATTTTTGTATTCTTTAGATTAATACCCAGTAGTGTAGTTGCTGGATCACAGGGTAGTTCTGTTTTTAACTTTTTGAGGAACCTCCATACTGTTTTCCACAGTGGCTGCACCAGTTTGCATTCCCACCAACCGTGTAATAGAGCTCCCATTTCTCCACATCCTTGCTAACACTTGTTGTTTCTTGTGTTGTTGATTTTAGACATCCTGACAAGTGTGAGGTGATATCTCATTCTAGTTTTGATTTGTATTTCCCTAACGGTAAGTGATGTTGGGCATCTTTTCATGTGCCTGTTGGCTATTTGTGTGTCTTCTTTGGAAAAATATCTATTCATGTCTTCTGCCCATTTTTTAATTGGATAATTTGTCTTGAGGATGTTGAGTTTTATAAGTTCTTCATAGATTTTGGATACTAACCCTTTACCAGATATGTCATTTGCAAATATCTTCTCCCCTCCGTAGGTTGCCTTTTAGTTTTGCTGATTGTTTTCTTCGCTGTGCAGAAGCTTTTTATTTTGATGAAATCCCAATAGTTTGGTTTTTTGCTTTTGTTTCCCCTGCCTCAGGGGACATATCTAGTAAAAAGTTGCTAAAGTCAATGTCAAAGAGGTTACTGCCTATGTTCTCCTCCAGGATTTTAATGGTTTCCTGTCTCATGTTTAGGTCTTTAATCCATTTGTGGAATTTAAGAAATGAAACAAATGATCACAGGGGGAAAAAAGAGAAAAATCAAACCAAGAAACAGACTCAACTGTAGAAGAACAAACTGATGCTTACCAGAGGGGAGGTAGATGGGGGGAATAGGTTAAATAGGTGATGGTAATTAAGGAGTGCACTTGTGATGAGCACTGGGTGTTATATATAGTGTTGTACACCAGAAATTAATATCACACTGTATGTAAACTAACTGGGGTTTAAATTAAAACTTAAAAAAAAGTAATAGGTAAGTGATTCAAAGGACTGTGAGACAAAAGTCTGCACTTCTAATTTGTGTTTATTGCGTGATTCTGGAGAGCTACCTTAGCCTCCCTTTATTTATGTTTTCTCGTTTGTACAATTGAATGATGTATTTTTTTCTTTCCTGATCTGCAAAAATACTAAAGGCTCTCTATTTCCTTGGAGAGATCTTGACGCTTGATGTAGACTTCATAGTAATATACAGTCTTGGGAAGCATTTCAGCCATTGTGGAAATTAGTACCATTATTGATTCTGGATCTATGAGACATTTAAGCTAAAATCCAGGAAACAGCCAATTTTCAGAGTCACCGATGCACATTCATAGCTTGGTAGAATAAGCAAAAAAGGGGAACTTTAGTTCATAGCAATGGTGAGAAATTATGATTTACACTTGTGTTTTCTGACTTATTTTTCTTAAATCACTCTTCTGTGCCCATTCAATTCATATGGACTACAGCAACCACGTGAGATTTCTATCTGAAGCAATTCTTTAACGACTGATTTGTTTTAACCACATTAATGACTTTTCTACATGTATGATGCAGTTTTTTTCCAATTTAAACTTAAAGCTAGGCACTTAGTAACAACGATTTAAACTTTTCAGGTCACTGGAATAGCAATGTCCTGGAGCTGTGCCACTTACAGCATACCAAGCACTCACTATGGGAGTTGCCAGATGAAAATCCATAGGCAAGTTCCTGCCCTCATAAACATGTACTTGGTTTGGCTGACAAAGTATTTAACCAAAAATTGAATTGGACTTCTGATAAGGAATGCATGATCTCTTCAGCTCAGCGCAGGCCCACCCTTGCCTGGTCCTTCTCCCAGATCTAACTCAGACATTTATGTACTGGTCTGACCTGGCAGGTATTCGAGTTTGCTCATGATTTAACATAACTGCCAAAGTGACAAAACTTAATGAAGTATGGGAAATTAAGCAGGCTGCTAAAATGACTTGAGTAATTTGAAACTATATATTTTCAAGCATATCCTTAAGTAGGTGACAATTATGTTCACTGACTACTGAATCACAATAGAACACGTGCATGTGAAAATAACATGATTGTGTGCTATTCTTGCTAAATGTCTATACTCACTCTGCATGAGAGTATCAATAATTTTTATCCAATAAGATTATTATATGAGCAAAAGGTGAACATAGTTGCTCCCAAGTCAAAGTCAGTAGCAGATGCAAGGTGCCTCATTTCCAATGATATCTGCTAAAAGAAATAGAGCTAACACTATATAATTTGATTCATAGAGTCTTAATTACAGGATATAAAATGTTCTGTAAATGAGCCATTATATGTTTTCCATTTTGTTAGTTACTTCAGTAAATAAAAACTTCAGAACTAAACACATTTTTAGTTAAGATGCAAGTTGCATGTGCTGAGAAACACATTATTTAAAGAGTAGTATGCCCTTGTTTAGAAGCCCCAGATCTTAAATCCTTTTAGTTCAATGGACTTCCTATATGATCTCAGGCAAGCCTCCTCTCAGCACAGAAGTCTTTACAGCTTATAAAATGAAGACTAATACCTACTGTAGATGAATCCCAACAATTATGTAGATTTAGAACACTGATTTGTAAAGGACATTGGGCTTTTTCAAAGCAAATGAAAGACAAAAACTTACACGTGTTTTTATTGTTATTGCTATAAATTTTATCATTCTTTTGGTCAAAAATTTTCTTAATGATAGATTTATGCAAGAAATTGTTATTTGGAAGAATTGTGTCCATGCTAAAAGTCTATTCATTTGTTAAGTCAACCACCCACACAACAGTTCATTTTATCTATAATTTGTACATTCTTTGAGTTCTTTTGAATTACTGAAAAGGAAATATTTTCTTTTTTTCATGTTTGGGAATACATTATTATAAATCCTATTCCACATTCCTCCCTTCAAAGTTAAAAAGAAAAGAAAAGGAAAGAGAAAAGAAACAAAAAGAGGAGAAAAGATCCTAAACTAAAGTATATTCTAAATGAGATAACTTAGTCTATAAACACCCATCAAAATATTTTTTTATTTTTGTTTCATACATGAAGTTGCACAGGATATGACTCAATTTACTCTGATTTTAAATAATTAGAAGTGGAAGTAGTGTTTTTTTCATAGAAAAAAAAGTAAACAAAAGGCTTAAAATCTAATTTATCCAGATAAATAATCTGTGTATATAGGAAGGTGGCTGCGTTTACATTTTGGGATGTTGTGTCCATGAAGGTCCCTTTCATCCCAAACACTTTCCATTAGTTCACCATCAAGACAGGTCATAAGTGGTTGCAACTGGGTTTGTAAACTTATTATATTTTGGAAGCAGATGACCTTGATTTTTGCCTATTTTTCCTTTTTTATTGGTTTATCACAATAAGAGATAATCAACATTTCATGTTATAAAAATCCTGCATGAGCACAGGTACAGAATTAGCAGTAAAAAGGTCAAGGCATATATTACATTATAAAATAACTAAAATAGTGATATACTATAGTTCACACCCACCTGTGTCTATCATTAACAGTTACGAAACGAGCAAATTGATTTCATTGTTGGAACATCCTGGGTTTTTCATACCATCATTTGATGTGTACATGTGGGTAAACTCATAAGAGGAAATGAGGAAGGGCAAATAATGTAGTAGCGATAGAAAATAATCAGTTCAACAAGTGGATCCAGCTGGGTACAAATTGAAGTCACTCGATTCTTCCCTTTGTCTCTTCACTCTTTTTCTTTCATTTATATTCATTGACTGAGAAGAGCCCTCAAAAAATCATCTCATAAAGCCACAATGAGATAATATAATCAAGATAATTCCGAGAGTCAGTATCTAGTAATGAAATCTGCCAGGAAGTATATTCAGTGTTTCATCGTTTTGACTCATGAAATGGTTTTCCACATGTCGTTCAGAGAACTCTCCTTGTAACATCAGAACCTAAGGACCTCAGTTCACGTTCTTCCTTTCATGGTCATACTTTCTCTTATCTCTGTTATGTGCTGGTTCCTGTCCTCCTCCCAAAATTCATGTGATAATTGATGACAAGGTCTTTAGAGAGATTATTAAGAATAAAGTCTTTATGGTAGGCTTTATGGTAGTCTTTTCCATATGACTGGTGTCTTTATAAGAAGAGGAGATTTGGATGCAGGGACAGAAACACTGGAGATTTACAAGCACAGAGACAACCATGTGAACACAAAGCAAGAAAGCAGTCATCTACAAGTCCAGCAGAGAGGCCTGGGAAGTAACAAAATCTGCTGATACTTTGATGTCAGACTATTAGCCTCCAGAACCATGAGAAAATAAATTTCTCCTGTTCAAGCCACCCAGCCTGCGGAATTTTGTTATGGCAGCCCTAGCGAACCCACAGAATATCCTATAGCCAACTCTGGGTTGTATCCACTTACTGGTGTAATGGGATGTCTAACAAAGCAGAGAGTCAATGAGATTGAGCATTTACTTTGAAAGGAGATCTTAGAAATTAGGCTATTTGATGTCTAAAGATAAAGGAGACAGGCCAACCAAATTAGAAAAGCCATTCTATGAAATTCCCTTCTCGGGAAAATTGTAAGCAATTTTTTTTTAACATTTATTCAGTTTTGGGAGACAGGGCTTGAGTGGGGGAGGGGCAGAGAGCTAGAGAAACACAGAATCTGAAGCAGGCTCCAGGCTCTGAGCTGTCAGCACAGAGCCGACCTGGGCTCGAACCCACGGACTGCGAGATCATGACCTGAGCTGAAGTCGGATACTTAACCGACTGAGCCACCCAGGTGCCCCAAGAAATTTTTTTATTCCAGGAAAAAACACTATTCTTTTTCTTAGCACTTTAGCAAAAAATGTCTCTCCCCTTAGTAGGTATATTTAATCACAAGTGAGTAAGTGAACAGGTGTATTAGATCCTCTGGGTAGGAAGAGACCAACATCCTATTGTCAACTATATATTTAATATATTGATGTCCACGATGTTAGCTCAATAAAGACTTGATGGTAGTAAAGGGCAAGGCAGTCTTGAAATTAAACAATCTCAGGAAAAGAAGTAAATTGCTTGTTTAACACAAAGGCCTGAATGTTTGAGAGGTACTTTTGCCTGCCTCATTTCAATATACAGAATGAGTGTGATTTTACACTGGATTTATCAAATGAAGAAATTAGCATGAGTCACCTTGCCCAGAGCCTTTTGATCTTTGGACACCACTTCTTACCTAAGCCTTGATTATTTATTAACCATGTCACTCTGCCAATGGTCTCCTAATGAGAATATGAGCCCCAGCCGTAACAAAGTACACATATTATTCAGTTAGGCCTAGCACCTCAAAATTAAAAATTTAAATTTTCCCAGGACAACAATTAATATGCTTTCAGTCACTAAATACTAGTTTGTATTTTCTAGAGTTTGATACGAATGATATCAAGTGGTATCAGCCATTTGACTTTATTCTTCCTTAAAAATTTTTTTTTTCCGTTAGTCTAGGTCTTTTGCATGTTTCTATCATTTTTGGAATCCATTCATCAATTTCTGCACAATAGCCTCCTGCGACTTTAATGGGGATTGCCTAAAATTTTATCAATTTCAGGAGAAGTTCTATCTTAACAATATCAAGTTCTGATTAATGTCCTTCACATAAGTCAGTTCCTAGTCTGTTCCTAGTTTAGTATCAGCTGTGGACCTGGGATTACATTAAATGAGAGTCCTTTTGTCTATTGTGATGATCTCATGTTTTTGTTTTTTAGTTTTCTCATTTGATTGATGATATTGATTGACTTTTATTTTTTTTATTTTGTTTTTACATTTATTTATTTTTGAGAGACAGAGCACAAGTGGGGGAGGGGTGGAGAGAGAAGGAGACACAGAATCCGAAGCAGGCTCCAGGCTCTGAGCCGTCAGCACAGAACCCCACGCGGGGCTCGAACCCACAAACCGCGAGATCATGACCTTAGCTGAAGTCGGTCGCTCAACTGCTCAACCGACTGAGCCACCGAGGCACCCCTATATTGATTGACTTTTAAATGTAAAACTAACCTTTAACCTTATGTAATCAGGCTTTTATATTTTTACATCCTACTGGATTCAGTTGCTAAATTTTTGTTAAGAATTTGTTCTATCTATATTTGTGAAGGATATTAGTCTGAAGCTTTCTTTTCTCTTGACATATATGTTTGTAGTTTAAGAACTGGGATAATGATGATTCACAGAATGTATTGTTAAGATTTGACTATTTAATTTTCTAGAAGCATTTGTTTAGGAATGGTATTATTTTTCCCCTAAATACTTAGAATAATTCAGCAACTAGGTGATCTGGGTCTGGAGCCTACTTTGTGGGAAATTTTGCAACTACAAATTAAATTTAAAAAAATAATGCCATTCACATTATCTATTCACTTAGAGAAGACTTTACTAAGTGAGCTTTGAAAGTTTGTGTCTTTAAGGAATTTAACACATTTCACCTAGAGTGTGGAATTTATTTCCATAAAGTTGTTCAGAGTATTCCTTTATGATTCTAACCATACATAACTTACAGAATTTGTACTGATGTCACTTCTCTTGTTTCTGATATTGGCAATTTGTGCATTTTTCTCCCTGTTTGGTGGGTTAGGCATTGATCAATTTTATTGATTGTTTCATAAAATTGTTTTTGGTTACATTGACTTTATTGTTTTTATTGTTTTCTATTTCATTGATTTCTGCCCTTATTTTCCTACTGTCATTAATTTGAGTTCAATTTGCTCTTCCAGTTTCTTAAAGAAAACGCTACACACACTGATTTGAGACTTTTTTTTCCCTCATGTCCATTTGGTGGAGTAAATTGCAAAAAAAAAAAAAATAAATAACTTGTATATTATTGATAAATCTCAACTAATTATCCAAGGAATTATTTTTAATTCCTACCTGTCTTTTGTTTTAGTTACATTTGATTTGTTTAAATGGTACTTTTTTAGTGAAAGTGAAACTCAAATAATAATAAAAATAATAATATAATAATAATTTGCAAAAGAAAGTAGAACAGCAGGTGCTGTTATTTTAGGAAGCTTTATTATTTGGAATCATTTTCAGCTATGGAAAGATTCAAATCTCAAAGTCTCAACTAATGAGGGAATTTTTGTTTATTAATTTCTTCCTGCTATAAACAGTGATCAAAATCCTACTCAAAAAAGAAGCTGATAGCTCCCTGGAGATTGCACATTGTGGAATAAAAGTTACTATTATTAAGTAACATTTTCTTGAATGTTTAAGGATTTTTGAGAATAGAATAAGAGTTACCATGGGTATAATATTCACAAAGAATTTGATAGCTCTCTGGAGATTGGATACAGGGAAGTAAACATTTTTATTAAGTAACATTTTCTTGAATGTTTAAGGATTTTTGAGGAGAATGAGAATTACCAGGAGTACAATATCTGATACATATTCCACTGGTTTTTAAAATAGAACCTAACAATCATTGCAATGTCTTTAAAGATTATTTAGGAATTTTGATTTCAATTCTGACATGTAAAAGACTTGTAAGTGATCACTCCTGTTCTTAGAAGCATTGAGCTAAACAAAGTGAAAGCAGTGGCCTTACTTGAACCCATCAGAAGAGTAAGGTGCTGGGGCAAACTGACCTCCCCAAATCTGGAGAATCAAGTGAATACAGAGAATCACAGCAGCGATCAGCCTACCTGAAACAAAAGTACATGAAGCCATAATCAGGTAAGAAGACTTCACTGGTAATTTTGACAAATTACTGAAGGCTGCCTATGAACTAGTATGAGAATGAGAAGCTCCTGGGGACTGCAGGGTTACGGGAACACCAACACTTTCATAGGTTTCAATTCCAAGAACACCAACAGGTTCTCATGGTGAAGAATAAAGAAAAATCCCTTGTTTTTCTGACAAGAGGAGAGTAAAGCAACCATTTTGAAATAGACCCAAAGAATTATACATAACATTCATCAGTGTACTCTCCAGAGTAGACTTTACCAGAGACGTATTATGCCTAAAAGATGGGCACTCCCCTGACTTCAGCATCTGATAGCCTTCCTGCCTTACCTAAAGGGAAGTGGCTAGGTAGGAACTAAAAAACACTTGTGAAGGTCATATACCAGGATCATAAGCCAACTAAAAGAATGAGACTTAATCAGAAAATTATAGAATTAATTTTAGATATCTTGAAACCATCTTTGTGGATCATTCTGGTTGTTGTTCTCCTCTAAGCAGAATTTGTAATGATGTCAGTGAAACATCTCAGAAAATTGCATGGCAATCTTGGTGGCCTGGGTTTGCTAAGATAAATGTAGTCTTTTCCTCCAAGTGAATTCCTTGAATTGATTTGAAGCTGTACAACACAATCATATAATCTCTTGAAATACCAAGGATCAAGGCAAACTTTCTGGAATTGTTTTCATAATACTTCCGTGTCTAACTGGGTGATATAACTGACTGTTCTTCTTCACATTTGTTTTATACTGATAACTCTATATAATATTTAATGAAAAATCTTGAAACATTAAGTTTGATGACATTAGTGTTCCATTGATAAAGAACTAAAATGAAAAGACATTAAAGTTTAACTTTTCCCCCTAAATGCTAATAGAGAACATGAAAACAAAAAGGTTTCTTTAAGAAATCAAATATCATCTTCAAGGGTATGAGGGAGTACCTATCCTGTGGGTATCAAACCCTGGAATGCATAGAGCCATTATTATGCTAATAAAATACTTCCAATAAAATTTCATGGTGATTATTGTCTTTGACCACCCAGCACCACATTCTTCTTTCCTCTCATGACACAGTTTACCTTATCTCAAGCTTTGGCATGGTTGCACCACTTATAATTACCTATACCCCTGTCCACGGTTTGGTCCAAAGATAGGTACATAACACAGGTGAGACGATGGTTTTTGCAGGATCTTTCTGCTGGAGGCTTAAGTAGTCACAAAAGAACCTTTCCTTTCTCCCTTATCATGAGTATATAAAATGTGACCACAGAGCTGACAAAAGTAATTCTCATTATGTAAGTATGCCTGAAAGAATTAGACACACAGGGGGAAAAAAGAGATGACAGATAAGAGATTGCCTCTGTTATACCCTGAGTTTCTAAGATTCCTGGAGCCTAGTAACTTTGCAACTTTTTTTTTTCTTGGCCTTTAAACTATGGTGTAGATATATATAGAGATGATAGATAGATAGATACATAGATACATAGATAGATGATAGAAGATGATAGATAGATAGATACATAGATAGATAGATAGATATAGAAGACGATAGATAGATAGATAGATAGATAGATAGATAGATAGATAGAAGGAAACATACGTACATAGTTATACTATATATACTGATTTGACCAAATATTGAGGAACATTGTTAGAGTTGGAGTTCAGTCATGTACAAGGGAAAGGGTACTTAGATTCAGGGGATAGCATCAATTTACCATAATAACTGCAGTTTTCCTTCCTTGCACCAGCACTGTGTAAGGTGTGTTGAGGGAAATGGTAAATAAGTGCTGACCTTTTCCCCAAAGAATTCTCCTCCTTGTTAGGAACATAAGAAGATCATGGATGTAACAAAGAATAATAGAACTTAGAACATACTAGAGAGCTTTTGTGTGAGGAAATATAGGCTGTTCAGTGTGAGAAAGCACTAATAATTAGATTGTCATGTCTGTAAATATTTTGACAGTACACTTTCTAAGACCTGCACAGTAGTCCATTATATTGATAGATGTGCCATAGTTTGCTAAGGCAATTCCTCATTTAGGATATTTTGGTTGCTTTCCTTCTATTCCAGTGTTTCTCAGCTTCAGCACTATTGACATTTCGTACCAAATAAATCTTTGTTGTGGAGGCTGTCCTGCACATTGCTGCTGGCCTCCACTCACCAGATGTCAGTGGCATACCCTCTCCCCACAGCTGTGACAAAAATATCTCCAGAAATTGCCAAATGCCTCCTGGGAGACAAAATCATCCTTGATTGAGAATTACTCTTCTACTACAAATACATTTTCAGGGGTGCCTGGGTGGCTCAGTCGGTTAAGCATCTGACTTCAGCTCAGGTCATGATCTCACAGCTCACTGGTTCAAGCCCCACTCCAGGCTCTGTGCTGACAGCTCAGAGGCCAGAGTCTGCTTCAGATTCTGTGTCTCCCTCTTTCTCTTCCCCTCCCCCGCTCATGCTCTGTCTGTCTCTCTCTCTCAAAAATAAATAAACATTAGAAAAGAAATTTATAAATAAATAAAAATACATTTTCACTGTTTTCCTGACATAAAAGTAATAAGCATTACTTAGAAAATTAATAAAATTATAGAAGGGGTGCCTAAGTGGCTCAGTTGGTTGAGTGTTCAACTCTTGGTTTCAGCTCACACCATGATCCCGGTGTTGTGGGATCGAGCCCTGTGTCGGGCTCCGTACTGAGCATGGAGTCTGCTTAAGATTCTCTCTCTCTTTCTCTCTCTCCCCTGCTCGGATGCTCTCTCTCTGTCTCTCTAAAACACATACAGACAGAAAAATAAAATGGAGAAAGTAAAAATTATCAATTATTAGCATTTTATAAGTCACTTAACACTTTTTTTGCCACATTTCAACATAATTTATTTTTATCTGATATTAAACTTAAATCATATCTTATTTGGCATACTATAATTTTTATTCAATGTTCCACATAAGTCATTAAATACTACTTAAGAATGTGGTTTTGATTGACTATGCAGTGTCCAATTGCATGACAGGGTCTTTTTTTTCAAATTAGGAGAATTCTCCTGAGTTCAGGTCAAACTTTAGTGATGGTATAATGAGCTCTTTGTCTAATGAGAAAATGATTCTGAACAAAGACCTTTTCATTATTATATTTAGTAAGGAACATATTTAGTCAACCAATTGGTCCTATAGTGAATCAATACACTCTTATTTTTTCAATTTTTTTGATGTTGGTAGTGTCCAGTTGGGTAAATTTCATTTAAGAATGTTTCAAATCCAAGAACACCTAAAGTTTTATTTAACTAGTGGAAGAACCTATACTAGTTTCAATATAGTTATGGCATAGTTTTTACATATTTATGACACTGTGCTAAGGACTGAATTTGTAGACTTATCAAACAATTTAACCCCACCCGTAAGGTGTTTTAAAGGAATGAGACATGCATAACATCAATACACAATGTGATGTGAACTATAGCCAAGAAAGATGTGCAAAATGCAATGAAAATTCAGAAGAAAAGAGTACACTGGAAGAGATCAAGCTAGGGCTAGATGAGAAAGCAATATTTATGGGACATCTTAAAGAAATGATAGAATTCTGACATGCCAAGCAAGGGAAGGAAAGGGAGGCCATTCCCGACAGAAGAAATGACTTGAACATGGAAGAAGGACAAGAGTGGTAAGGCTGGAGGGCAGTGAAAAGGCCTGGAATTCTAGAAGAAGGTGTCTGGGGTGAAGAAGGAAAGAGCAGAAAGCAGATGGAGAAGGAGGAAAGGAATGGAAAGCAGGATAAGTTAATGACAGCCTGCTCTTGTCAGGCACAGTGGTTTCAGTTTCATTGGCATCGTTTAATCACTCACATCTCCTTGTTTCAAATGAGAAGACCAAGGCACACGGTTACCCAGCTATTACATGGCAAAAATGGTTATAGAGCTAACAAATGGCGGTGATGGTATTGAACCCAAGGATTGACTCCAGTTGTCTTTGATTTATGCTATGCCATCTTTCAGAGGCCATATAGTCTATTACCAACATTTAATCGAAATAAAGCTGAAAATCCTTTCTTAAACCTTCCTTTGAAGCTAAATACATCAGTGGTCTCAGAGAACTCTGGCCACCTATTCAGCTGCTCCCACTATAATGCAGTACATTTACATATATACAGGTCTACCTACTTTCCTCAACCCACTGCTACAGTATTTTAAGTTTCATGAGTCAAGAAATCTTCTTCATCACTTCTCTGATTTCAATGTCTGGAACAGAGCGTCTCAAAATGTTCACTGATTCATAAAAATCCTATGAAAGTGGGGATGGGGAACACCCGCTTTGCTCAGTCTGTAGAACATGCAACTCTTGATCTCAGGGTTGTATGCTTGAGCCTCATGTTGGGTGCAGAGTTGACTTAACAATAAACATTTTTTAAAAAATGTTCATTGATTAGATAAAACCAAATCCAAGCAGGGATACGTAGAAGAGCATTTCCCTCTCCCCGCAAAATGTGGTCCATCTGCCTCTCTTTGGAGTAATCATAAAAATTGAGCAAATGCCTTTATCTAGTTCTTTATCCACATATGTTCCTAGTGGATCCTGGCTTGTCGGAGGGCCCCCAGTACAAAGAAAACCCGCTGAAGCATGTTTCCCAGAGAAGTGAGAGTGTTAAGTGTGCTTTAAATGTTAGGCTTAAAATTGGATTGATTTTTGTACTAACAGTGTAATTTCCAGGTATTTGTTTTAATAACAAACAGTATTTGAAATGGCTGCTGAATAGCAGTAAGTTTATCGCTAATTAGAGGAGCGTCTCACTGATGCAAGCTAATGAGAAGCAGAGCAATAACTGAGCAGAGTGCCAAAGTTTCAAGGGTAGCATCACAAATGCAGTTTGCTTAGTTCTGTAAATATATGTTGTTTGCTTTATTTACAACAGCCCACAGATTACTCAAGTGCATAATATGCTGGTATATTAGGTGAAATAAAAATCTCACGAACATGAGCTCTCACCAAAGTGCTCTGTCTGCTATTAAACTTTTATTAAGAACGGAGATAAAACAATTCTCTTTGGAGCAGGAATTAGAGTGCCTGCTGATGATCACTGAAGTGAATGAGGATGAGACAATAAGAGAGAGAGCCATGTTCTCAAGGAAATCCCGGCTGATCACGCCCATTGTGCTCTGACCTTGCACTTACTATCCCCAGAGGTACTTCAGGTCACTTCACATAAATGGATAACAAAACAGCTAAATGTCCTGGAGTGAGTGCCGCAGTGTGTGAAGACACAAAGGCCACTCTTGGGATGGGTGTCTGAATGTAGGTTTTGTTGTTAGGACAGAAAGCAGCTTCAGAGCCAGAGAGCTGAGTACAGCATTCCATGGGGAGATGTGAGCTTTAGAAAGAGACACGTAACCCGCAGTTTCTGAGGGGCTGGTCGTGGGCTAGACAGACAGTGAACAAGTAATGGCAAGGGCCAGATGTTTGGGAAGATCCTTAGGGAGGAGCTGGAACCTGGAAAGTTGAAAGGAAGGGATATTTTCATAACCAAAATACATGGCCATGGCGTTAACCCAAACAAAGAGAGGACATTTCAATGGAGTAATTGTTTTCACTCCAGTGGTTCATTTCTGTTTTACTGGGAATGATCTGACTGAATCAGTCAGTTGTTCCAGCTTTGAAAAGACTTGAAGACGCGTTCAAGTTTCTTACCAAAACAGTCAAATGAAAACTTGCTGTGGACATACAATTGGAATGTTCACTTTTATACGTAATATTCTTACTTATGTAATTCTCACATATCATATGTCAAAAACAGCACAACAGCTGAAAATCGAGCCCATCTAAGAGTGTGCCATCAGCTCAGCCGAGAAATAACAGCCTTGGAAGCCAGGCCACACAGAGAAAAGAGCACAAACCTTGAAGTTAAACAAGTCCTGAGCTTAAGAATTGACATTGTCACCAACTGGCTGTGTGAATTTTGGCAAATTACCAAGGCTCTCTGACTTGCAGATTCCTCATCTACATATTCAGGATAATAATATGGACGGCTAGGTATTGCTTGTCTTGGTCTATTTGGGCCAGTATCACAAAATACCATAGACTGAGTGTCTTATAAACAGCAGAAACTTACTTCTCGCAGTTCTAAAGGATGCAAGTCCAAAAACAAGGTGGCATCAGATTCACTGTCTGATGAGGGCTCATTTGCTCAATGATGGTCATCTTCTCACTGTAACCTCACGTGGCAGAATGGGCGAGGGAGCATTCTGAGGCCTCTTTTATAAGGACGCTAATCCCACTATGAAGTCTCTAATCATGACCTCATCACTTCTGACATAGGAAATAAGTAGGAATGGGGAATGCTCTGTACAAGATACCTACTCCTGGATCTTATAACATTGCTGTCATTCATTTTATGTATCCATATGCTGGAATCATCCCCAATACATTGTTGCAATGATTACTTTAAAGTTATTAGATCAATAAGGATAAGAAAATTATTTTTTGTTATCAGTATCCTTCTCCAACGTTCTTCTTTTCTTTCGTAATAAGGATTCCTGATTATATCACGTATTTTCCTTCTCCTTGAAGAAATTCTGTGAACATTTCT
Source organism: Lynx canadensis (assembly GCF_007474595.2). NCBI lineage: Eukaryota > Metazoa > Chordata > Mammalia > Carnivora > Felidae > Lynx > Lynx canadensis. The sequence goes on along the minus strand of NC_044307.1, from coordinate 127,038,624 downwards.
TGCAGGGCAGATCTGACATGATGAAATCCCTGTTTTTGTTTGTCTGAGAAAGTCTTTATTACCCTTTCATTTTGAAGGATAATTTCTCTGGATATAGAATTCTAGACTGGTCTTTTCCTTTCCATTACTTAAAAACTTCACTTCGGGGTGCCTGGGTGGCTCAGTCAGTTAAGTATCTGACTCTTGATTTTGGCCCAGATCATGATCTCACAATTCATGAGTTTGAGCCCTGTGTTGGGCTTTGTGCTAATGATTCAGAGCCTGCTTGGGATTCTCTCCCGCCCTCTCTCTCTGCCCCTTTCCCACGTGTGTTCACTCTCTGTCTCTCACAAAATAAATTAATTAATTAAATATAAAAAAAATTAAGTTATATAAGATAAATACATTTTTAAAAATAAAATAATAAAATAAAATAAATAAAAATTTCACTCTGCTCTTGCTTGCATGATTTCTGATGAAGAGACCACTGTCATTCTTGTCCTTGTTCCACTATTTTCAAGGTGTTCCTCTCCTCTCTGGATTCTTTCAAACTTTTCTCTTTGTGTTTGGTTTTTGCAGTTTGATTTGAAAATCAAATTTTCGATGTTTATCTCATGTGGTGTCTTCTGAGCTTCCTGGGTCTACGGTTTGGTGTCTGCCATTAATTCTAGAAAAACCTTCAACCATTATTTATTAAATATTTCTTCCCTTCTTTCCTTTCTTTTCATGCTGGTATTTCAAGTATGCATATATTACAACTTTTGAAATGGTCCCAGTTTGGTCCTAGGGATATTGTCTTCTGATTTTTATTCTTTTTTTTTTTTTTGGAATTTCATCTTGGGAAATTTCTAAAGACATATCTTCAAGCTCACTGATATTTTCCCTGGTCATGTGCAATCTGCTGATGAACCATCAAAGTCATTCTTCATTTTCATTACAGCGTTTTTTATTTTTAACACTCTTTTTGATTCTCCTTTAGGGTTTCCATTTCTTAGTTTATATTACCCATATATTCTTGCATATTGTGACTTTTTTTGTGCCCTGTCTTTAGACTTCAAGCAATATGATATCCTGGATTGGATCCTGAAACAGAAAAGGGGGACAACTGGTAAAATTCAAATAAGGTCTGCTGTTTAGTTAATAGCAATGTACAAATATGTATTTTGTAGTTTAGACAAAGGTACCACAGAAATATAATAACACAGTAATATCAGGAGGCTCTCACACCTGAAACTGGGTGAGGGATATGTGAGTACTCTGTACTATTTTTGCATAGCTAAACATACTCAAAAATAAAATAGCTATTTAAAAATTTCCCAGAAAACGAAGTCTTGCCTTCTCTTTCCTTCATAGCTGTTACTATGATACTTGAGTGACCTGAGACCCAGACTGATCTCACTTCTTTAGCCTCAGTTTACTTTTCTATAAAATTAGGTTAATAATAGCACTCATCTCTGATACTTTTTGTTAGGACTAAATGACAGAAGCCATGTGAAGGACTTAGCACAAAATCTTGAACCCAGTAAGCACCTGCTTAGCATTAGCTATTGCTATTTTTATTGATGAAATAATTGATTTTTCATATATTCCAGTCCCACTGGACTCTGGACTCCTTAAGTGCTTAGCATGGTATCCGTCAAACAGACAATACTCAGTAAATATTTGTGGAGCAAATATTGAATGAAAGTATAGATTCTAATATTTTTCCTCTTCTCTCCCTAGATATGCTTCTCCTAACATGACAGAAATAAATCCCTTGCCGGTTGGTTTACTTCAGTGATCAGAATTCACTACAATATCGCCCTCGTTGGCTCTCCTACTGAACTTTTCCCCACCTCAGACCTTGAAAGAAACTGCATTTCATCTATCATCCCAGAATTCATGCCCTCTATTTATTCTACTGCACAAAAGAAATCTAAACTGCAGAAGTGTATTTTTTCAGCCAACACATCTTTTGGAAGTCAAAACTCTCCTTTTATTGAATTTCTAACTTTATGTTCAATAAGAATTCCTGACTTGCCCCTAGATAGAGACTTTTTTTCTTAGTGTTGAACAGTCTTCAGAATTAAAATGGATAAATTGTAGCTGTGAAGTGTCTTGATTAATCTGGAGTCATAAAACTTGCAAAGCAGAAAAAAATTTTAACCACTCAGAATTAATTCAATTAAGTCACTGAATCTCAAGCTAAAAAGATACTTCAATGACACATAATCTGAATGCTGCATTGCTTATCTGAACACAAGCAAGCAACGATTGCTTTCAAAACCATTGTTCCTTTTAGTGTTCCATACTTCCCCTCCTCATACCATTAGTGATCAAACCTATATACTACTTATTCTATTTCCTATTTATTTTTAAAATACCAGTGTAAACTTCATTGCTCCTGGAAAAGTCTTAATGCACACGCACATACACAAATGGAGATACCACAAACATGCACGCACCAAAAAGCAGATTTGGTGTGCCTGCTATGTGGTCCCATGGCATCTGGTCGTCCTTCATCAAGGCACTTATTACACCTGTTTCAATTTCATTTTTAATTGGTTGTCTTGCTTGCTAGACTTTAAACTCCATGGTCAGATAACCATGTCTATCTGGTTCTTTGTTGTATTTCTAGTTCTAAGTACAGTGCAAATTGCTTAATTCAAACTTATTAAATGAATACATGAATGATTTAATGAATTAATTAAAAGAAGTTTTTAAATGTTGGCAATGTTGAATACCAGGCCCTAAATATGCTATTACTTTGACATTAAAATTGATTTTATAAAATGGATGTTAGTGTTTCTGGTGTTACATGAAAAATAAGCATGTACAAATGCCACCAAGAATTTGCTGTCTTAACCCTTATTTCCAACCCCTCTCATACCGAACACTTGGTCCAGATTGCAAAAAAAAAAAAAAATTTGGAATACACCTTTTCTTTCACTGAGGTAATTCCTTAAACTGGTGTGGTAGAAACATGTTATCACTTGAAAAATTGTTTTAGCAAAACTTGGCTAGTTTCTTTAGTTATTCCCACCCAGTGAACCCAAATTTAGAAATAACTTATTCCATGGAGTTTCTGGTGGTTCAGTCAGTTAAGTGTGCAACTCTTGATTTCAGCTCGGGTCATGATCTCACAGTTTGTAGGTTCAAGCCCCATGTCAGGCCCCGTGCTGACAGTGTGGAGCCTGTTTGGGATTCTCTCCCTCCTTCTCTTTCTCTCTCTGCTCCCACCCCCCACAATTTGTGCTCTCTTTCTCTTTCTCAAAATAGATAAATAAACTTAAAAAAAAATAAATACCATGTTTCTAGAATTTATTGTATCATAAGAATCACAGGAAGGAGGAAAAGTTATTTCTTTAAGTATCTTTAAATAAGTAAAACAAAACCCAATATATCCAACAAGCAGCACTATGTTAGCATATAGTATTTTGCATTAAAAATACTGTGACTGAGACTTTTCATATGTGCATAGGTGGAAAAAAATTCTGCTCTAAAGGCTTTACTGCTCATTGTGCTTTTTTTTGAATACAAAATTTTCCAAAACTTGATGTGATTTATGGTTTCTCATTTTCTTGACTGCTTCATTATCCTCTTATACTGTCCAAACTCTCCCCCTAGTTTCATTGAGAAATAATTGACAAGTAGAATATTGATTTGTATCAGGTTAAGGCATACAGCATGATGGTTTGATTTAAATATATTGAAAAATAATTACCACAAAAGTTTCAGCTAGCATCCACCTTCTCATATAGATATAAGAAAAAGAAAAGAAAGAATAGAGGAAAAGAAAAATTTTTACTTGTAATGAGAATTCTTAGAATGCACTCTCTTAACAACTTCACTGTATGTCATATAACAGTGTCAGCTATAGTTATCATGTTGTACATTACATCCTTCGGACTTATTTATCTTGTAACTGGAAGTTTGTGCCTTGTGACCACTTTCCTCCAATCCCCCTCCCCCTCCACCCCGCACTTCCCATCCCCACCTCTGGTAACCACAAGTCTGATCTCTTTTTCTATGAGTTTGTTTGCTTTAGATTACACATGTAAATGAGATCATATAGTATTGATCTTTCTCTGTCTGACTTATTTCCTTAGTATAATGCCTTTCAAGGTCATGGACATGTTGCACGTGGTTGGATTTCCTCATTTTTTATGGCTCCATAATTTTCCTTGTATACACATACCACAATTTCACCCATATGTCCATTGATGGACACTTAGGTTGTTTCCGTGTGTTGGTTATTGTAAATACTGCTGTTATGAATATGAGGGCGCAGATATCTTTTCAAGTTAGTGTTTTCATTGCCTGTGGATATAGTCCCAGAAGTGGAATTGCTGAATCATCTGGTAGTACTATTTTTAACTTTTTGAGAATCCATTGTACTGTTTTCCATAGTGGCTGTACCAATTTATAATCCCATCAACAATGCACAAGGGTTTCATTTATTTTCCTCATCCATGCCAACATTTGTTATTTCTTGTGTGTTTGTTGATGGCCATTCTAACAGGTATGAGGTGATATCTCATTGTGGTTTTTGCATTTCCTTAATGACTAGTGATGTTGAGCATCTTTTGGTGTACCTGACAGCCTTTTGTATATCTTCTTTAGAAAAATGTCTATTCAGATCTTTTGCTTATTTTTTAATGATATTTTTTTTTGCCTTTTGAGTTTTTGTTTCTTTGTTTTTCTTTTTTTTAATTTTTACTAGTGAGTTGTGTGAATTCTTTATATATTTTGGGTATTAATTCCTTATTAGATAGATGGTTTGCAAATATTTTTAATATGAAATTTATTGTCAGATTGGTTTCCATACAACAGCCAGTGCTCATACCAACAGATGCCCTCCTCACTGCCCATCACGCACTTTCCCCTCGCTCCCATCCTCCATCAACCCTCAGTTTATTCTCAGTTTTTAAGAGTCTCTTATGGTTTGCCTTCTTCCCTGTCTGTAATTTTCCCCCTCCTCCTCCCCCATAGTCTTCTGTTTAGTTTCTAAGGATCCACATAAGAGTGAAAACATATGGTATCTGCCTTTCTCTGTATGACTTATTTCAGTTAGCATAACACTTTCCAGTTCCATCCACATTGTTACAAAAGACCATATTTCATTCTTTCTCATTGCCAAGTAGTATTCCATTGTGTATATAAACTACAACTTCTTTATCCATTCATCAGTTGATGAACATCTAGGCTCTTTCCATAATTTGGCTATTGTTGAAAGTGCTGCTATAAACATTGGGGTACAAGTGCCCCTATGCATCAGCACTCCTGTCTCCCTTGGGTAAATTCCTAGCAGTGCTATTGCTGGGTCATAGGGTAGGTCTATTTTTAATTTGTTGAGGAACCTCCACACTGTTTTCCAGAGCGGCTGCTCCAGTTTGCATTCCCACCAACAGTGCAAGAGGGTCCCCGTTTCTCCACATCCTCGCCAGCATCTATAGTCTCCTGATTTGTTCATTTTAGCCACTCTGACTGGCATGAGATGGTATCTGAGTGTGGTTTTGATTTGTATTTCCCTGATGAGGAGCAACGTTGAGCATCTTTTCACGTGCCTATTGGCCATCGGGATGTCTTCTTTAGAGAAATGTCTATTCATGTGTTCTGCCCACTTCTTCACTGAATTATTTGTGTTTTGGGTGTGGAGTTTGGTGAGTTCTTTATAGATTTTGGATACTAACCCCTTGTCTGATATGTCATTTGCAAGCATCTTTTCCCATTCCATCGGTTGCCTTTTAGTTTTGTTGATTGTTTCCTTTGCAGTGCAGAGCTTTTTATTTTCATGAGGTCCCCATAGTTCATTTTTGCTTTTCATTCCCTTGCCTTTGGAGATGTGTCAGGTAAGAAATTGCTGTGGCTGAGGTCAGAGAGGTTTTTCCTGCTTTCTCCTCTAAGGTTTTGATGGTTTCCTGTCTCACATTCAGGTCCTTTATCCATTTTGAGTTTATTTTTGTGAATGGTCTAAGAAAGTGGTCTAGTTTCATCCTTCTGCATGTTGCTGTCCAGTTCTCCCAGCACCATTTGTTAAAGAGACTGTCTTTTTTCCATTGGATATTCTTTCCTCCTTTGTCAAAGATTAGTTGGCCATACTTTTGTGGGTTCAATTCTGGAGTCTGTATTCTATTCCATTGGTCTATGTGTCTGTTTTTGTGTCAATACCATGCTGTCTTGATGATGACAGCTTTGTAGTAGAGGCTAAAGTCTGGGATTGTGATGCCTCCCACTTTGGTCTTCTTCAAAATTACTTTGTCTATTCGGGGCCTTTTGTGGTTCTATACAAATTTTAGGATTGCTTGTTCTAGCTTCGAGAGGAATGCTGGTGCAATTTTGATTGGGATTGCATTGAATGTGTAGATTGCTTTGAGTAGTATCGACATTTTAACAATATTTATTCTTCCAATCCATGAGCATGGAATGCTTTTCCATTTCTTTGTATATTCTTCAATTTCCTTCATAAGCTTTCTATAGTTTTCAGCATACAGAAGTTTTACATCTTTAGTTAGGTTTATTCTTAGGTATTTTATGATTCTTGGTGCAATTGTGAATGGGATCAGTTTCTTTATTTGTCTTTCTGTTGCTTCATTCTTAGTGTATAAGAAGAATGCAACTGATTTCTTTACATTAATTTTGTATCCTGTGACTTTGCTGAATTCATGTATCAGTTCTAGCAGGCTTTGGATGGAGTCTATCAGGTTTTCCACGTATAGTATCACGTCATCTGCAAAAAGCGAAAGCTTAACTTCATCTTTGCCAATGTTGATGCCTTTGATTTCCTTTTGTTGTCTGATTGCTGATGCTAGAACGTCCAACACTATGTTAAACAACAGCGGTGAGAGTGGACATCCCTGTCATGTTCCTGATCTCAGGGAAAAAGCTCTCAGTTTTTCCCCATTGAGGATGATGTTAGCTGTGGGCTTTCATAAATGGCTTTTATGATGTTTAAGTATGTTCCTTCTATCCTGATTTCCTTGAGGGTTTTTATTAAGAAAGTATGCTGAATTTTGTCAAATGCTTTTTCTACATCTGTTGACAGGATCATATGGTTCTTATCTTTGTGTATCACATTGATGTATACAAATATCACATTGATGTATCACATTGATTGACTTGAGAATGCCGAACCAGCCCCGCATCCCAGGAATGAATTCCGCTTGATCATGGTAAATAATTCTTTTTATATGCTGTTGAATTTGATTTGCTAGTACCTTGTTGAGAATTTTTGCATCCATATTGATCAGGGATATTGGCCTACACTTCTCTTTTTTCTCTGGGTCTCTGTCTGGTTTGGGAATCAAAGTAATGCTGGCTTCATGGAATGAATCTGGAAGTTTTCCTTCCCTTTCTATTTTTTGGAACAGCTTGAGAAGGATAGGTATTATTTCTGCTTTAAATGTCTGGTAGAATTCCCCAGGGAAGCCATCTGGTCCTGGACTTTTATTTCTTGGGAGATTTTTGATAACTGATTCAATTTCTTCGCTGGTTATGGGTTTGTTCAAATTGTCTTCCTGTTTGAGTTTTGGAAGCGTGCGGGTGCTTAGGAATTTGTCCGTTTCTTCCAGGTTGTCCAGTTTGTTGGCATATAATTTTTCATAGTATTCCCTGATAATTGCTTGTATTTCTGAGGGATTGCTTGTAATAATTCCATTTTCATTCATGATTTTATGTATTTGGGTCCTCTTCCTTTTCTTTTTGAGAAGCCTGGCTAGAGGTTTATCAATTTTGTTTATTTTTTTCAAAAAACCAACTCTTGGTTTCATTGATCTGCTCTACAAATATGTATGTGTATATATATATATATGTGTGTGTGTGTATATATATATATATATATATATATTTGTGTATATATATATTTGTGTATATATATATTTGGCCTCAACATAGGTAATCTTTTTATTTTTTAAGGTTTCTTTTGCTGTGTAAAAGGTTTTTACTTTGATGTAGTCCACCTTGTTGATTTTTTTAATGTTTTATTTTGAGAGAGAGAGTGTGTGAGTGGGGGAAGGGCAACGACAGAGGGGAGAGAGAGAATCCCAAGCAGGCTTTGTGCTGTCAGGGCAGAGCCTGACACGGCCTTGATCTCATGACCCACGAGATCATGACCTTAGCTGAAATCAAGAGTTGGACATTTAGCTGACTGAGCCACCCAGGTACCCCTCCACTTGTTTATTTTTTTTATTTTGTTGTCTGTGTTTTACGTGTCATATCCAAAAAAATAAAAAATAAAAAATGTTACAAGATCCATGTCAAGGAAATTTATTCCTATTTCTTCTTCTAAGAATCTCATAGTTTCTTGTCTTACATTTAAGTTTTTAATCCATTTGAAGCTAATTGTGTGTGTAAGGTAATATATGGGTCCAATTTTATTCTTTGTACATGTGATTATGCATTATGCCAGCACCATTTATTAAAGAAACTGTCTTTTCTCCATTGAGTATTCTTGGCTCCCTTGTCAAATATTAGTTGACTGTATGTGCTTAGGTTTATCTAGGCTCTCATTTTGTTCTACTGGCCTATTTGTTTTTATGGCAGCTCCATACTGTTTTGATGACTACAGCTTTGTACTAAAGCTTCAAATAAGGAGATGTGGTACCTCTTGCTTTGCTCTTCTTTCTCAGGATTTCTTTGGCTATTTGGGGGTCTTTTGTGGTTAGATAAAAATGTTAGGGGTGATTTTTTTCTACTTTTGCAAATAATGTGACTGGAATCTTGATAGGGATTGCATTTGAATCTATAGATGTCTTTTGATAGTATTGATGTTGAGACAATAGTAATTCTTCCAATCCATGGACACAAGATACTTTTCCACTTATTCTTTTCTTCTTGGATTTCTTTCATCAATGTATTTTATTTTCAGCATAGGTATCTCTCACCTTCTTGGTTAAATTTACTCCTAAGTATTTTATTGTTTTTGATCATATTATACATGGGATTGATTTATTTCTTTCAGCAATTTATTTCTCTTTCATCATTAGTGTATAGAAACACTGTAAATTTTTATGCTAATTTTGTATCCTGCAACTTTACTGAATTCATTGAATCGAACTAACAGCTTTTTGGTTGAGTCTTTAGGATTTTCTCTATGTAAGATAATATTGTCTACAAATATAGATAATTTTACCTTTTCCTTTCCAATTGTGATATGTTTTATTTTTCTTGCATGATTGCTCTAGCCAGGACTTCCAGTATTATGTTGAATATGAGTGGAGAGAATGGGCATCCTTGTCTTATCCCTAATCTTAGAAAAAGAAGTTTTCATCCTTTCACCATTGAGTATGATGTTATCTATGGGCTTTTCATATTTGGTCTTTGTTATTAAGATATGTTCCTTCTTTGTGTAATTTATTAAAAGTTTTTATCATAAAAAAGTGTTAAATTTTGTCAAATGCTTTTCTATATCTATTGAGATGATCATATGATTTTTTTCATTCATTCTATTAACGTGATGTATCACATTGATTAATTTACATGTGTTGAAACATCTTTGCATCCTTAGAGATAAATCTCACTTGATCATGATTAATGATGTTTTTAATGTGCTACAGAATTCAGTTTGCTATTACTTTAATTGAGAATTTTTGAATCTACATTTATCAGAGATATTCACCTATAGTTTTCTTTTCTAGTGATGTTTGTTTCCGGTTTTGGTATCAGGATAATGCTGACCTTGTAAAAATGAGACTGGGAGTATTCCCTCCTCTTTGATTTTTTGGAAGAGTTGGAGAAGGGCTGATATTAGTTCTTCTGTAAATGTTTGGTAAAATTCACCAATGAAGCCATTAGTCCTGAGTTTTGCTTCATTGGGAGATTTTTGATTATTGATTCCATCTCCTTACTAGTAATTGACCTATTCAGATTTGATTCATTCTTCATAACTTGTATTTTCCTAAGAATTTTTCTACTTTGTCTAGATTATCCAGTTTGTTAGCATATAGTTGTTCATAGTAGCCTTTTATGATCCTGTAAATTTCTGTGGTATCAGTTGTAATTTCTCCTTTTCATTTATAATTTTGTTATTTGGGCCCTTTTTCTTTTTTCCTTGGCTAGTTTAGCTAAGGGTTTGTCAAATTTGTTGGGGTCACACAGCTTTCTTTCTATGTGTTCTGCCTAGGTGCCCCAGTTGGACAGGCTAAAGACTGTATTCAGCAAGGAGCAGGGCTATAAATCAGAGTCTCTCCCTGGGCACAGCAGGAGAAGCAGCTCTAAAACCGATAAAACTCTCTGTTTGTTGTCTTAACTCAACTCAACCCGCACGTCAAGTTCCTTGGCCAAACAGGGCCACCGTCTTTGCTCTGCAAACTGTTGGCTCTTTCTGTTCCTCTCAGCTTGAGTGTTGCTCAATGGGCCACATAGCTTTCAGGTTTTTTTGCCAGGCCTTCTGTTTAGATGGAGTTGGAAGACACTCTCCACACTGGGTGGGGCTATGCCTCAGCCCCCTTTGGCTAAAATTTTAACCACGTTCCTAAATGTCACCTTCTGGTACAGGCTAATATTTTTACATAAAGAATACACATTAAACTGCTGGTGGTATCACAGAAGAAACCTTCCCTACTACTCACTAGCAGTGATGACAAAATAAAACCATGGGGCACCTGTATATCTTTTTCCAAACTCAATTACCTCAATATGTTGAGGGGATAAATGTGTCCTCAGCTCCTCCAGCATTCTGACACATTTTTATAAGCACGTATTATACTGCAAATTAATTATTCATATATGAATTGATTTCCCTGCTCAATTAGAACTCCTTGCATGTAGACTCTGTATCTTATCTGCCTGCATATGGAACAGGTTCTAGAACAATGATCAGAATAAAACAAATGGCCGACAAATGCTTCTGAATGAATGTATATTATAATCCTAATAATGATTCCTAACTACGATACTGATTTTGAAACAATAGTGTATCATAATTAATTTATCTTGTGGTTAACCATAGCCTACAAGGTAATATTTCTATAGATAAATTACCTTTTATCTTCCATTTTTAGAAAGACTTTCTTCTTGAACATCATACTATTTTTATGTTGCCATTTGCCTGGTATAAGATAATTAGGTAAAATCAATAACACATCATTGGAGGGGTGCCTGGGCGGCTCAGCTGGTTAAACATCCAACTCTTAATTTTGGGTCAGGTCATGATCTTGTGGTTTGTGAGATGCAGCCCTGCACTGGGCTCTGTGCTGAAGCTTGCTTGGGATTCTCTCTCTCTCCCTCTGTCTCTGCCCCTTCCCTGCTTGTGCTCTCTCATGCTGTCTCTCTCCAGAAATAAATAAACAGTATAAATAAACTATCTGTGAGAAAAGGAAAAACTGAGATGGTTCCAAGATAGACTTGTTACCATAGACAGATAGAATGCTATTCATTCACTAATCTAATTAATTTTGTTACTGGGTTGACAGGAAAACTATATTCCCAGCTCATGTGGCATTAGATTGAAAACATATGAGTAAGGTCTGGCCAATGGAATATAAGTCAATATCATGCATGCGACTTCCACATTGGCTTAAAAATCCCTTGCACAACCCTCCATTCTTTTCACTTTACACACTGTGGTTGTCACAAGGATCACCAGTCTCCAAATGACTGTATAGCACAATGCACCCCACAGCCCCAGTGGACCACAATGAACTTTTGTATGACTAAGAAATATACTTATTGGCTACACTTCTAAGATCTGGCATTTGGGACTGTTTTCCAGCATTTGCCTACCTTACTGCTTCACTCTCATCTGCTACTTTTATTTAAATATATGCTTTTTTTTAACTTAAATATATTAAATATATGCTACTTTTTATTTAAATGTCTGTTGAAGCTGAGGGTTGTTGGCTATAAGTGAGAATTTGGGTGCTATAGGAGCATCAGCAGGGAGAACTTATTCAAGGCTTTCTTTAGTGTAGTCTGGAACACACCCAAGATATCAGTAAGAGAAAACACCGAGGTATGATCAGAATCCAGGAAATTATCTAAAGGAGCCTGATGCTGAGAGATGCGTGGGTATCTAGAGCAGAAAGTCAACATCACCAACATCCCTGGACACAGTGAGGTGGGCTGAAATCACACAGCGCTTGAAGCTGAAAGAGTGCAAAAACCCCTGGAGCACTGGGAGCACTTCCTGATAGTTCTCAGGAAAACTGGCATTCTGTCTTCAGATGAACCTCCACCCCACAAGCATAGAGACTACTGTGCCTTTCGATATTCAGAGGTTTAAGCCACTTGAAGAACACAGTAAACTAGACCTGCTTCTCAATGAGTAAACAAAGAAAAATAACAACCCATTGTTAGAGGCATGGCACTTATAAATAGGAAAATAGATTGGAAGAAACCAAGTCTATGCTTGGCACATTAGAGCTATTGGATGAGAGGCATGGGACCACTATGTAATGTTATTCAGATTATTTAATACACAAGACACTTATCCAGTAGAGCATATGGGATCTGAAATTTAGCCCCAGTGTGGTTGTTAAGCCATGCTCCTTCTTAGGGCCACACATACCCAGAGGAAGGAGCCAACTTTTTAATTAACAGTAAAAGCACTATTAGCCAAAGCATATACCTATGGAACTGAGCCCACCTGGAGAATGTCTCTTTTTCACTAAATTTTAAAAGGTACTTTATGAGGATTCTTGTGCCATTTTGTGAAAGAGTAGTGGCTCTTAAATTAGATGGCAATTTAAAAAATAACACTAAAAATGATAACACAATTCTGGAGTGGTATTATCACTTCCCAACTAAATATATTTTACATTTGGGTGCCTGGATGGCTCAGTCACAAGAGCATGAGGCTCTTGATCTCAGGGTCATGAGTTTGAGCCCCACGTTGGGTGTAGTGATCAAATAAATAAATAAATAAATAACTTACTTTAAAACATATATACATACTTTTATATTACTTAAATATGCCAGTAATTCTAATGGGAGCCACTACCTAGAATATCAAGCATGAGAAGTATCTCAAAACACGTACCTTAAATACAAAGAGAGAGAACTCATGATGAGAGCATGTGCGCATGCGAGAGAGATAGACTGACTGAGAGGACAGATCCTGAAGAAATAAAATCAAATGTGTCCACTTATTCATTTATTCAACAAATAATTTTTGAATGCCTGTTATGTATCTGGAAATTCCGTGGGAATTTGGAATAAATCAGTGGGCAAAAAAGATAACAATCCTTATCCTCTCGGAAGTTACATGCTAGTGAGGAAAAAAAAAGACAAGAAACAGTAAACATAATAATTTATATGGCATGTTAGTAGGGATGGATTTGGGGGGAAGGGTCCTAAAGATTATACAATCTAGGAGAAACTTTTTAAGAAAAAAATTCAAACTGATGGCTCCTCCTGTTCTGCTTCTTATCCTCTTACCTGCTTTCCCTGAATAATTTAATCTAAAATTATTAGCTGCAGCTGAGCAAGGTAAGTGGCCATGCACAAAAGAGTGTGGGTACAGACCAAAATAATGAGCATAGCTTGGGCAAAGATCTTGGTCTTTCAGTACTTTCTTCCACTATACGAATCAAGTCTCCCCGGGGCACCTGGGTGGCTCAGTCGGTGGGGGTCTGGCATCTGACCTTGGTTCAGGTCATGATCTCACAGCTCATTGGTTCCAGCCCCACATCTGGCTCTGTGCTGACAGCTCAGAGCCTGGAGCCTGCTTCGGATTCTGTGTCTCATTTTCTCTCTGCCCCTCCCCCCCTTGTACTCTCTCTCTCTTTCAAAAATAAATAAATGTAAAAAAAAAAAAAAAAAAAGAAAGAAAAAAAAGAACCAAGCCTCTTTAAAGAAGTAGCTGGTATAAGGCTGAAGCAGTGGAGAATACAAAATTTGTCTGGAATATCTTATTGTACGAGAAAGGAAACAAACGCTGAAAGAATAATGAGGACTGAAAAAAAGGTACAAAGAAATTAGTGAAAAGAGGATTTCACTGACCTAAAATTGGGCATTTAATCATCAAAATAACTAATAATAAGGATTATAACAAGTTGTATAAAATATAAAATCATGAGTCAGTGTAGGTAGAAATGAAATAATTAAGAAATTGAAATATCGATTAGGAATGAGTCTGAAATTACCTCCTTGAAAAATACTTATTAATTATAGAGAGAAAAGTTTAACCTTCCAGGAATGAGTCTGTCAAGTGCCACCTTAAGTGATTAATATTATCAATAATGAGACAAAAAAATAAATAAAAAAAAGTAATGAGACAAAGCACATTGGGTCCACAAGACAGGATTCAATGAGAACAATAATACAACTGTAACAGTGATGCCAACAACTTCCATGCATAATCTAATTACAAAAAAGAATCAGATGGAGAATGGCCTATAATCTTCAAAAGTATCAAGCTCTTGAGAGTAAAAAGAGGAAAATAATTTAAATACCTTTAAAAAAAAAATGATGAGCAACTGATTCAGATTGAAGGAGATTGAAGGACACATGACATATAAATAAAACATGTGATCCCGAACTGAATTATTTTTTGCTTGTAAAAGTCACTATTGGGACACAAAGGAAAACTGAATGAAGTTTGAAGATTTAACACTACTGATACATTAATGTTATCTTCCTGATTTTGATCATTGCATAGTGACTGTACAGAAAAATGTCTTCTTATGTAGTAAATACACATTAAAGTATTTGGGAATACTGTATCTTGGACATCAGCAAAAATGATCCAAGAAAAACACATTTCTTGTACTCGTAACTTTCTATATATTTGAATTATTTTTCAAAGGAGAAAATCTTTAAGAAACAGATATACATTTAGGTATAAAAGTGAAAATGCAGAATGTGAAATTAGTACAAGGTATAAAATGTATCATACATATATTATCCTAGTGGTTTTACAATTAGCTGTCTAATACATATCTGTAATACTTTTTTACACATTTTACACACTTTTTTCCACATTTTAGCTTCATATTCTTTGCCTCCTTGTCTAATAATTCTTGATACAATTTTCTATAAAGAATACAAAAGACAAACTAATCTTTCTTCTAATAATGTTGATAATTTTTTTTAATAATTGACAGTTAAGAAAAGCCTCTTTCAGTTTCAAAACTTGTTATGGATAAGTAGCACCCATTGTCAAAAATAAGAGACACTTTTGACATTTCAAAGTCATAAGTTTTATTTTGAGGAGTGAATTTTGGGCCCTCTGTTACATTTGAATTTTGAGATGATCAGTAATTTTCAAAACATACAAATTTAATCAAAAATAAGGTATACACAGGGCATTTTAAATACATTTTGAAATTACCACTATGTTGAACGGAAATATATGATGATATTACTCTTTTGCTACATTGACTCATTCATAGGTACATGTGAAATTTTGGTCACTGGAAATAATTTTCTTTAGGCCAGTTGACTGTGATGGCCATTTTATTTTATGCAGATCTGCCAGACTTCACAAGATATGTCATATATGCTAAAATGCAATCTAATACATTGGGAGACATTAAACACCCCTCATTCCTCACACAAATATACTATTCTATAGGCTCACTATGATTTATGCACCAAAACACAGAAATTAATCAATTCTACTTTCTGTGATTCCCAACAGAAAAAAAATATATGGTGTATTTATAGTTGCTTCATTCAAGTATACCTTTAAGTTACTAACAGAAGACTACTTCCTTTTTCTCTTAGGTGTTCTGGAGAAACAATTACACTTATAATTTTACTCATCTGGTGATGGGAAAAAGAAATTCCAACAGATCAGTTTCTCCCTCTGTGATGTATAAACATTGTTTCTCTCTCCTGCTGACACGTAGCTAGAGCAGCTGCTAAAGGACACATCCTTATTACAGCATGAGCTATGAACCTGGACTTTGGATTACAGTAAGTGGGTTGACACCATTGCCAGTAGCCGAACACCTGGAAGCTACTGATACAAACACATGAAACTGGCTGTAAGCCATATTATATCTCCCATTAATCTCAAACTTAATGTACCCACATTAAATCCCCCTCGAGTTGATTCTCCAAATCCCATAGCCATTCTAGCGCCACCTATAATGAGGATCAGTTTGATGGAAGGGAAATGCTTTAGGTATGTCTTTAATTCCCCCAGGTCTGTAAACACACAAACCATTGAGGTCTTAAGATACAATAAGACGAGACCACGCCTCCAGCCTGCACCAGTGTCTCTCTGTGTCACCTGCTTTGCACATCTCTTTGCCCCTGGGCTCACCGCTTCCGCTCTACGGGGGGCTCCTGCTCCTGCCCAGGCTCCCGCAAACACAAAGTGCAAATGCGCCTGCAAGAAGCGTCGCCGTGCCTGCTGCCCCGCGGGCTGTGCCAACCAAGTGTGCCCAGGGCTGCATGGGCAGGGAGGCGTCACACAGGCGCAGCTGCTGTGCCTGGCATGGAGGAAAGCCCGGTCCAGATGTAAATAGATCAACATGTACACACCTGCAGTTTTTTACTTGTTCATACTATCCCGACCCAGTTGTCACATTCCTGTTTCTATTAAATATTTGAATGACAATGAACTCATCTAGACTCCTCTCCCCCCACCCACCACCTGCCCTCCTGCCACTCCCACCCAAAAAGACACAATAAGATGAAAAGGAGAGGACAGAGTGGAGGTAACAATGCACTATCAAGGCAATAATATATGAAGTAATAAAGATTCATGTACTAGAAGGCACTAAGGATTAATAGAACAATGAGAATATTTTTCCAGGAAAATGTTAGTAATTTCTAGAACCATACTATGTATTCTATCTCAGTAAGACACAGGAGTTAAACAGTAGGTTAAGAGTAATAGAGGCGGGAGAGACACTGGAGGTGTTTTACTGACATTTCTGAACATGTAATTCCAGCCCTATACAAACTCTTTCAGTGAAAAGAAAAACAGGAAATACTTCTAATATTATTATGTGGAGCTATAATAACCATGGTATAAAAAATTAATGGAGAGTAATATAAGAGATAATTATATTTTCCCTTAGTTATGAACACAGAATCAAAAATTTTAGACCAATTTTAGCAAAAATGATATCAATTTATTTATTTACTCATTTATTTACTTACTTACTTACTTATTTGAAAGAGAGAGCAAGAGAGTGGGGAGATGGGCAGAGGGAGAGAGAAAAAGAATCTTAAGCGGGCTCCACACTCATCACAGAGCCTGACGCAGGACTCAATCCCATGACCCTGGAATCATGATCTGAGTTGAAATCAAGGGTCTGGCGCTCAATAGACTGAGCCACCCAGGCACCACTCAGTTTGTTTTTTTAATGCATCATGGCTAAGACGGGTTTATCCATTGACTGCAAGATGCTTTATATATAACAATGTCAACATAATTCACGATAGTTGCAGGTTAAAGGGGAAAATTATCTCACCAGATATATTAAAGCTACTTGTTTTAAAATTCAGCATCTTAGGAAACTAGGAATAGAAACAAAACCAAATACAATAAAGCCTATCTATCAAAAATCAATTGCTAAAAACATACATGAAAAATGAGTTGTCAGAAACACTGTTTTCAAAATCAGGATCAAAACAATGTTACTACCCAGACCTGTCTATGAGAATCTTGCTGATAGTGTCAGATTAAATAAACGTACACATGACTAATAAAAAATTAGGAAAGAAATAACAGCATTTCCATTACCTGAGAATGTCTACATACAAATAACAAGAATTAATAAGAGTTGAAGAACATTGGTGAATAGAAGATAAATTAATGACCTCCACTCCAAATCAATATATGTTAGAAATTGTAATATTTACAGAATACCATTTATGATAGCACAAAAAACATACATCACATCAAAGAAATCTAACTGAAATAGAATAGGAAAGTATAAAACTTTACTGGAATGCATAAAAAATCTGTAAGGAGGAATGCAAACTACACTCATAGATAAGAAAACCCAATTTAAAAAAGAATGTCAGTTTTCCCCCAAATTAATCTATACATCCAATGCAATTCCAATCAAACTCCAAATACAAATTTGACTAGAGATTGACAAGTCAATTCTAAAATGTCTGTGAAGGGGGCCAAGAATAATTATAACCTTTTTGGAAAATCAATGAGGGGATTTCAAGACTTATATTAAAGTCGTAGTAGTTAAGACTATGAAATTGATACAAGAATAAACAAAGAGACCTATATTACCAAGTAGTGTCTACTGAAACAGAATTGTGCATAAAAGTAAAGTGGGTTTATAACAGACACGGTGCTGCAGATTAAGATGATCATGAGGCACCTGGGTGGCTCAGTTGGTTAAGCATCTGACTTTGGCTCAGGTCATGATCTTTTTTGTGAGCTCAACCCCCCACCCCTTCTCCCCCGGGGCTCTGTGCTGAGAGCTCAGAGCCTGGAGCCTGCTTCGGATTCTGTGTCTCCCTATCTTTCTGCCCCTCGCTTGGCTCACATTCTGTCTCGCTTTCTCTAAAAATTAAACAATAAATTTTTTTTTAAATGATCATGTAATAAATGGAACTGAAACAAATGGTTTCATAGCGATAAAGAAAAGGATACCTTCTACCGTGCAGAAAAAAATAAATGCTAAACAAAATAAATTCTAAAAAGTAAAACTTGAAACATTTAGAAGATAATGAAGAAAACATATCACAGTGTGGTATAGAAGGAATTTTTAATCAACTCCCCTTAAATAAAAATCATAGAGGAAAAAACGAACAAATTTGTCAACAATAAAAATGAAAATAGTTACACACCAAAAGACACTTAAAATATAAAAATACAATTATTCAGACCAAAGTGGATAAGTATCCAATATAGAAATTAGTACAAATAAATATGAAAGTAACTCATTCGAAATAGGAGATATGATACATGGAACAATTTACAGAAAAGAAATCCTACAAAACCAATAAATGTTGAAGATGCTCAACCACCTCAGTAATCAGGAAAATAAGAATTAAAATGACAAGATATTATCTTTTTTAAAAATTTTTTCAATGTTTATTTATTTTTGAGAGAGACAGAGTGAGAGCGGGGGAGGGGCAGAGAGGGAGGGAGACACAGAATCCGAAGCAGGCTCCAGGCTCCGAGCTGTCAGCACAGAGCCAGATGCAGGGCTAGAACGCATGAAACGTGAGATCGTGACCTGAGCCGAAGTTGGACGCTTAACTGACTGAGCCATCCAGGCGCCCCTAAAATGACAAGATATTATTTCATAGGTAATCGTATTAGCAACATTTTAAACATCAGTCAATACCAAGAGATGGTGAGAATTCTCACGGTGGTAGTGTACATATGTTTAACCATTGGGGAGTAATTGACAATATCTGGCAAAGTTGAAAACACATATCCATCAACCTAGAAGTTTCATCCTAGAGTAAAATCTCACAAATATATACAAGGAGACAGAGAAGCATTATTTGAATAAGGAAATAATAATGGAAATAAATTAAATGGAGATTAGGAGTAAAAAGAAAAACCATAAGAGATTCATGTAATGGAATACACTATATACCCGTGACACATGAGGATGAATACAGGAAAGTGGCAGTAAGCCACAGACCTTTAAATTGTTCCAATTTTTTCTAAAGAGATGCAATATTGAGATAAACTGTACAACTTATTTCTTTTTATTAGATTTTGATTAATGAATCTAACATAGACAACTTTGTTGTGTGTAAAACATATCATCAGCAGAGCTATTTTTGTTGTTATTGAAGTACTGAGCTATTGCAAATCCTTTTCACAGAGATGTCCTTATTCAAGTGCTGAATGGATAACATTGTGTGAACATGCCCTTGAATAAGATCCTGTAAGCTCATAAGGAACTTTGATGAGTCTGTGAAAAACGCTGAACGTGATTCTTAGTGATCCAATCATATACAACATTACTAAGAGCTTATGTGGCTTTCTTTGGCTAGATAGAAGCTTAGTTACGTTTAACGGTCTCATCAACGGCCCGAATGCTCCTCCCCTAACCACCACTGCAACGCACACAAACACGGACACACACACACACACACACACACACACACACTTCATTGCTAATGAAACAAGAAGAAATATGACTAGCAAATCTACTAATAAGTATGTAACACCAAGAAGATCAAAAGGCATAGTACAAATGTGTATCTGAATGAATGAAAAGGGACTGTATTTATTACCTGCAGCCAGTTTTCTTGCATCTCTACCTGGTGTGCCAACCTTAGCATATCAAGTAGACAGCATGCATTTTGAAGAGGGTAGAAGTCTTATTTTACACGCCAGAGTAAAGTAATTTTATATGTGCTCTAAGAGTGGATTAAGTAGTTACAGACAATTGTTAAGCTACTAAAATAATCATGAAGAAGAATGGATAGAAGAACAGATCCTTGCAACAAACCCATGTTAATTACCCTTGCAGCTGGGAGATCAATTTGCATAGAGAGTCTTTGAAGCCTGTCAGGTATGAATTGAACCACTGAGCTGCTACATTTGATAATCCAGCCCTTGAGCTTATTTTTTTTCCCCTGAAGATGTTGTTTCAGCCTACCAGGCAGGGCTTTTCATATAAAAGTACTCATTTCTAATTAATTTGGTCTTATATTTAGCACACAACACACACACACACACACACACACACACACACACACACTTGTGACTTTAAAGGAAATTATTAACAAAATATTATCAAAAGCATGGATACTGTTCATTAAAACTAGGAAAGAAGAGATATTTGTGTTTCTAAGTCTTAGGTTTAGTTTTCAAAATCTGGGAACTCAAAACTATCCTGAGACATTCATAGATTTGCGAACAGCTAATGATAATGAGGCTGTATTATGAAAGGCTTTACCTGTATTAATTCATGTAGCATTCACAATAGCCCTATGAAGTAGGTAATGCAGCTTTCTTCTTTTTACCCGAAGGAAAACGGAGGCACAGAGAACTGCGATAAATTGAGGACTACAAAGTCTCTTAGTTAAGCACATGGCAGGATCAGAATCTGAATCTTAAGAGCCTGTTTCCCAGCACATTCCTAGCCCATTCACTACTGTGCCTCCCCTAAGAAGTCTACACTATAATGCTTCTCTAAAGGAGGGAGATTCTTTTTCTATTTTTTTCTTATAATATTTTTTTCTTATAATATTTAATCATATTAACTTAAACAGAAACAGAAATACAGACTCATGGCACTTAGTGATATTTATCCAGTGGAATAATTTATATACTTCTGGATTTTGAAAATTGAAGAGCTAAGAGACATACAATGCAGAATAGGGAATAAGGAAAAACGTGTGAGGAAAAAAAAGAAAAGCTTTTTTTTAATTAGACTCTAATAAGACTCTACTAAGGTTAATGGAGTTTGTAGAAAATGTAGCAAAAAATCAGCCTGCATAACAATTACTCAACTTTTAAAAATTAGTTAGAATTGAGAACTATAAAAAATAATGATAATGACTTTAACATATAATCTGTAGATTTTCGCCAACATTTTGAGAGTAGTACATTTTCTCTTCTTTGAGTATGGATCTGTTTATTAGCATTCTAGTTGTCTTTCTTGCTAACCAAGTCTAGTTTAACAAAAACCCCAGTTTCATGTGAATGAAGAATCTTCTAGAATTGAGCAAAATTTTTCCCACAATTTACAGTGCTTTCAATCCCACTAAATTTAACTTGCCTTTAACAAACCTTTACAAAGTAGTCAGTTTTGTTTTCATCAAAAATCCCAAATATCTTCTTATTTGTACTCCTGTAATTTGCATAATATTCAATTACATTTAATAATTATCAATATACATGACTGCATGACTCAGGCAGTTAAGCATCTGACTCTTAATTTCAGCTCAGGTCATGATCTCAAGGCTCGTGGGATCTAGCTCCATTATGGGCTTTGTACTGACAGCACAGAGCCTGCTTGGGATTATCTGTCTCCCTCTTTCTCTGCCCCTACCCTGCTCGAGTGCCCCCCCACTCTCTCTCTCTCTCTCAAAATAAATAAATAAACTTAAAACATAATTAGTAATACACAGATATTGACATGTTGGTGAGAAAAAATAAAACAGATTATTGATAATAGATATAATAAAAGACATTAAAAAGTCACTTTATAGATGTATACACATGAAAAGTGGGTGTTTGAGAGCACCTCATCAGCCATCCTGCAGGCATCAGTCAACTGCAGGGGTTACAGAGGGAATAGAGATCCTCAGATCATCAGAAAGCTTACTAAATGCAGGTCAGTTAAGGGTTTCTTCTGTATATACAACATCCTTGGAGGCAAAATAGCCATTTACTCATTCACTATTTTATGTCTAGAATGATGTAACTGTATATTAATGTTCACTCATAATATCACCCTCTAAGTGTCATGAGGCCACTTACCTATATGTATTTGTCATGTATTTCTATGTTCAAGTTACAGAACCTAACTAACATAAATGAGCTTAGATGCTAAGAAAAATGTATTAAAGCAAAGAACCAAAGTGCAGGACTGGAATTTGCCATATTGTTAGTTACTATGATGCATGCAGTGATAGATGAAGATAACTGCAGCCCAGAGAGGCAGGGTATAGCTTTAAATGTGGCTAATTTGGGCTAATTAAGAAGAGTTGTTACCATCTTGGAAAAAAATAAAATAATTACTAAGTACACTCTCTTGTGTGATCACATTAATTTCTGTAATTTTCATAATATTCCATTAAATTTTATAATGACACGTGCATAAATACACATGATATTTTTGGGGGAGGGGAATCTAACTGACCCTCAGTAACCATAGAAGTCACAC